>NW_018404492.1:5025860-5077272 GCF_002113885.1 Mizuhopecten yessoensis
CCACCCACCCACCCAGATAGGTCTCTGGACTCTGGATCCGCCACTGTACATTGATTGAGTCACTGCTGCTGTTTAGAAATACAAGTAGATCGGAAATGACTCCCTTTTTTATTATATGAAAAGAGTACATATGGTATAATAGAGAACTGTATAAAACTGTAAACAACATAAAGCACATCGTTTTATAACTCCGTTTCTCAGCAATTGCCATGACACTGTTCACCAAATGTTACTGTCTGGCAGGTTAAAGTTATAACTTCTGAAACTATCTTATGATGAACCTTCATAGTATCGGCTTCATTTAGGACTAACCAATGGCCGACATGACATCTACAAACTTCCCTTCTATAAAGTAACAACCTTTCTTTTTCAAATAGGTACGCTATTATATAGAGCTAACAAAATGATTTCAAAACATGACTGAATTATACGTAAAGGTCAGATGGTATTGAGGCAAATCTTCATGATTTTGAAAGGGGCGGAGCATATAATGAACAATATCCACTTCCCGTGGATTTGAGTGTGACCGATACGAAAGCCTTGGATATCTAGCTATCAAGATTTATCATCAAATTAAAAGGATCGATGGAACTCTGTACCCTCCCAACACCCTAGTTCAAATTGGATCTGGATTTCAGTCTCGGAGACATTTGCTAGGCGATTCAAATTGTCCGGAAATAAATATGTTTCAAAGCAGCAACCCCACATTTGATAACTTCTAGATATCACTGGATTCCTGTATGAAAGAACTTGCCTTATATGGAATTGGTGTACATGCTAAAACCAAGGACCCTGTGTTACCTGGCGAGGAGAATACATTCTGGGAATTGGGAGTGTTTATTTTCAATTCGACCGAAGGATTACCAAATGCAGTGTTTTTAGAGGCATGGAGGAACACAAAGACTTGGAAGCGGAACAGTTCAAAATTGAAACGGATCACGAAAACGGATAAGAATACATTCTTTATGAATTCATAGTAACCAAAAACACTCAAGGAGGACTGAACCACCGGAAAATAGCACCAAAAAAGGTAAAACATTTTGCTAGCCCAGAAAATCCCAGATATTTGGTAAAATTATATTCATTGAGCCGAGCCTTTCCCTTATTCTCGGAAAAAGGAAACTTTTACAAGAAACCAATGCCATTGTCGGATAAATTCAAATATCCTCGATTCAGTGCTGCAAATATTCTACAATGATGCTGGTATTGATACAAATGGTAGAAATATTTCAAATCATAGCGGATGCGTCACATGCTGTACTACACTGTATAATCAGGGGTTTGGTGATAAAGTTGTAACTTCTAGACCCTAACACTGTAGCTCTGCTGTAAATCTGTACCAGCGTGAACTCCGGCCTATGCTCAAGGATATTAGTGTAAAAGATGTGGATTAATTAGGTTGCCTTAGAAGCGTCAGCTGTAGGAAATTTCCCTTTAGCTCAGCGGTAGAGCATCGGGCTGGAGAGCCAAGGGTCGTGGGTTCGAGTCCCAGCGACGGCANCCATACTGGAAAGAACTTTATTCCATTAAAATCAAGTTCAATTGCACGCGAGACCACCAGCAATGCAGTGGAAAAGGACCCGGACGAATCTAAGGAAAATGTGCTTGAATTGTGAAATGAAATGGACCTGTCTATGAAAAATGATCGAATTTGAATATTTTTATCGTCATGATTAAGATTTGTTTTTGTCATTTAAATTATCTTTTTCATATGAAAGAGAACAAGAGTGTCGTCTCCTCGACTGTGATTGACTGGTGTTTTACACCACAGGATTTCGTGCAAAGCCCTGTGTTTTACACCTGCCAGTCACAATCGAGAAGAGATCCATCCACATGTCTTCGTATACAGATGTTTTCCTCTTCCTCATGAAGATCACTTTCTATAAGATTATGTCGGGAGTCAATCCTTGACTCCGATTTGTTGATATAAACGAAAAAGCCAAAATCGACGTCTAAATAAATATACTTGCATTGGTGATTAAAGAAGTCTTGACATTGACTGATGAAATTACACGTCATTTTTTCCCGCGAGTAACGGCTGTCACAAACCTTAACATGATCTTCGTCCTCTCCTGCCCAAGCGGCCTTATTAGGATTGCTCGTAAATCCTGAATTTACGTCAAAATCGTCTGCGTCTGCAATAGATCAAGCATAAATGAAACATCAACAATTTAGAAGAAACGCAACAACAGAGAAAATATGTAATACACATGTGATTACCCCATTCGTCCGACATATTGGTTTTTGCGACGGAATACTGAAATACCGTAGGTCCGAGACTTTGATTTTTTTTAATCTACTTAAGTTGTATAAGGTTTTATTTGTTAAATTATGGATTTTAACATGAATTCCCAATAATTGTGGTATAAAACAATCGTTTAACTTTTTATTAGCAATAATATTATTGGTAAAATGGTGTACCATGTAAACGTGATATATTGTACCGGACGAAAGAATACTTTTTTTCTGTGTTTTATTTTACATTTCTCAACGATTTCTGTATTTTATATCCCCATCACGGACCTGAGGAATTTGTTATAAAAGGAAACAGCATATTCCTTTTTGTAAAAGATTGTTGAATGATATCAGAGATATTTACTGTAGATAGTTCATTTCGTATTTTTAACCTTTTCCTGTTGATAGTATGTCTCTCTATTTCTAGGCAAACTTGATTTGGCATGCCGTTTAATTTTGTACCGCATATATTCTGGCGAGTCTGCACCAATATTAATGCAAAATGACTAATACAATGCCTGGGCATTTAATCTTTCGGTAGTAATTTCTTTATCCAACAATACGAAAACAACAAATTGTTTCAGTGTGATAAATGTCTTATTCAGGTTATATCAGTGTCAAACAAGACATACTTTTCTAATTATATATATATATATATATAATCCACCGGGAATCGAAGCGACCGGTAAACCAAAATCAAGTTTACCCGAATGTGAGGCTACTCGAAAGATTTGTTTACAAATGGAGGATAGTTTCACTACGCACACGATATTTTCGTTTGATTTTTGATTCAGGTTAATAGAAACACAAAATGAGCGGAAAGGCACCTCATAAAGCAGGGAATGGAGCAAAACCAAAACAGGTGCCCTTATGTGGATGACAAGGAACAGTAACATGAAATTGCTGTTTCTTTAATTATTTTGTAACGCAACTAGTCGTTTCGCCCTAATAGATCCCGTTCGCCCCGGGTCGTTTCGCCCTAAAAATATATTAAGGGTGATTTTTTAGTCCTGTTTACTTGTGCAGGTACACTCTGCCGATTGAGCTATATATAGCTATGAAAACCTATAGAGCTATATATTCACCTATTTCAATTTTCATAAAATTAAAGCAAAGTCGCATAAAACAATAAGGTTTATGCTAATGTTGACTATAAAAAGCATACATTAAGATGTTTCTTTTAATTTTTCATAAATGTAAAATTTCCGATTTTTTAACATCATTATTCTTTAAAAACAATACTTATATTTAATGACCTAATGATACAATCTTTAATAGCGACTTTGTTTCGTTTTCCTTAAAAAAGAAAATCACATGAAAATAGCTCAAAAGACCTATTTCAGATAGGTCAATAGAGCTATTATAGGTCTTTACAGCTATATTTAGCTCAATCGGCTGAGTGTACTGGACCTGTTGTGTATAGCCTGAGTTTCCTCTGGCCCCGACACCAGACTTAGACATTTTGACAGATAGATGTCTGATGTGGGGCCCGAGCACACTGCTATATAAAAACGTGGAATTTTCCGACACATTTGGTATCTTTAGGGCGAAATCACCTGTAGAATGAACAGGATTTAGGTTGAAATGACCCGGATCAACTAGGATCGGTTGTGAAAAATCTGCTTACATGTGTCCAAGGGTAAACATTTTATCTGGAGCACTGTATACGATGTTGCAAAAAGAAAAAAGGCAACCAACAGACTGGAATTCAAACCCAGACCTCAAACCTCTTAGACATTCTAACCTACATTTGCACCTACACATTGCATTGGGATGTTTAATGGGGTTGAAAAGATAACTGTAACAGGAAAGAAAATTGTATATGTGTACAAGTAATGGCCAGACCAAGATTTCAGCCATGGGTCCCCTGGACCTCTATACTTTAGATGGCTAAAAAAACTGGAGCGGCTAAAAAGATTAATTCTACCTCCTCTGTGCAAGAGGTGATGTCATGGAAGTATACAAGATAACAAGTTGTTTCTATTATAGAAACGGATCAGATTTTCTTAAATTGTGGCAGGACCATTCCGAAAGACTTGGTACCGGGGGGCATTCCAAAAAACTTAACCCACAACATTCAAATATTGAAATAAGGAAAAACGTCTGGAACAGTCGTCCAGAAGATGAGACTATCAACACCATCAATAAATACATTTAAGAACAGGCTCGATAAACACTGGATTGATCAGGAAATTATTTATAGCTACAGAGCTAACATAACGTGTTAAACATGTGATGTCCATACCCGAACTTTCATGTATGTGTGTACATGTATATATATTAAAAAACGTGTTGGAGTCTGGTGGAGAGAATCATATAGATCCTGTATCGGAAAATAAAACTAAACTAAACAAATTAAAAAAACACTAGAGGGGTTGTGTTCTGTTAAAACACATTAACTGTGCTAACAACAACACAAGGTAACACACATATATATATATATATATATATATATATATATATATATAGTAACAACACAAGGTAACACATATATATATAATAAATACACAAGGTAACATATATATATATATATGTATATAGTAACAACACAAGGTAACACATATATGTATATAGTAACAACACAAGGTAACACACATATATATATATATATATAGTAACAACACAAGGTAACACATATATATAATAAATACACAAGGTAACATATATATATATATATGTATATAGTAACAACACAAGGTAACACATATATGTATATAGTAACAACACAAGGTAACACACATATATATAATAAATACACAAGGTAACATATATATATATATATGTATATAGTAACAACACAAGGTAACACATATATGTATATAGTAACAACACAGGGTAACACATATATGTATACAGTAACAACACAAGGTAACACATATATATATATAGTAACAACACAAGGTAACACATATATATATATATATATATATATACAGTAACAACACATGGTAACAACATTTGGCACATTAAATGTAAATGTTTATAGAAAGCTGTTGCAGTCTATTGGAATCAAGGGAATGTATACTGTGTTTCTTCTGATAATAGTTATTGGTAATCTCTTCTCTGAGCTTATTTTATTAACCAATGTATTCCATTAAAAGAATCTTGAAAGCATAACTCTCTTACTTCTAATATGTATCTCAAAATCTTTTGTTTGAAAAGTGATTTAAAGCAATAGAACTGATAATTTGTCGATTTATCGATGGATGGGATCAGAATGTTTACTCAAGAAGAAGCTGACCCCTATAGTGGGTTGATGGACAAACGTTAATTTGCTACCAGACAAACATCATTTTTAATTACACTACCTTGTATAATGTGTATCATTCATAATTTCACTCCAGTAATATTCATCAGCCTCATAGGCCTTCTTATTCTAAATTAGCTCAAAATTTACAGGTTAAATTTCTAAGTTTGCTTCAATTGTTTCTAATTGTTAACATACATATACTTTTAATGATTTTTCTGTAGAATACGGGTCAGAGCAGTCGTACATCTAGAGGAGGGGCAGCTGGGAATCAGGCTATGGTTGTGCGAGGGAGAGGGGGACAGGCCATGCAGCTCCCTAAGGGAATGCAGCCAATCCCTATGAGAGAGGAGGGAGGAATGCTTATACCAGAGGGTGAGTTAATTTAAACTCTGTTACTGTGATTTTGCCTGAATTTTAAGACTTTTGTAAAGGTGTTTGGGATGTAGATGCAAGACACAAGATACAAGACATTTTATTTATAGTCGTATATATGAAAACAGAAACATTAGCTCTGAAGAGCTATCATTACGACAAAACATAAGAAAAAGTATCACAGCAAGGTAACAAAGATATAAAACTACTATTGCTAAGTATGAGAGAATTGATTAAAGATATTAATTAAAAGTACATAGATAAGAGCATAGGAAATTCAGTAGGTTGTAATTATAATGTAGCTTTTAAGGACTAACTTCATCAAATGTCTACATATCCTTTTAGGGCAGATAGAATAAAGAGATCTTTACTCATATCAAAAGAGTCAATGTCTCTTTAATTCATTGAAAAGTTTTGATATCAATTTTTTTTTAAATGTCAATAAATCTTGTTTTAGTTTAGTTAGGAAAGAATCTTTTTCATAATGTAAAACAAGCTGTACCTGTAGTTATCAGATTTTGTATTTTCAGAAATCTTATCAATCCTTTATAAAAAATTATCAAACAAACTATGCACTAAAAATAAATCCTATTCCGATATATTTACTGGTTCATTTATAGCGTCTCAAATCACAGCTTTGACATCTTCTGATTTTGAAGAGAGCTTTGATGTAGTGGTAAGTAACAATTGTGTGTACAATGAATATGATATTGACTGATGATGAGTGAAATCCTAAAGATGTTGTCTGTCATTATGTGTAAGCTTTGTGCGTTGTCAGGTTACACAATGAGGAAGATAGAACCAGCCAAGAATTATGATGTGGTGTCATTTGCTAAGGCTATGAACCAGGATTTTGCTCCAAGATTGAAGAAACTATTTGACCCTGAGACAGAGGCAGCTCTCGAGGCCCAGAAGACAGGTAACCAGGGGACGCCTTGGATATTATATAGGGGACAGGTAACCAGGGTGACACTGTAGATATCATATTGGGCACAGGTAACCTGGGGACACTGTAGATATCATATTGGGCACAGGTAACCAGGGGACACTGTAGATATAATATTGGGCACAGGTAACCAGGGGACGCTGTAGATATCATATTGGGTACAGGTAACCTGGGGACACTGTAGATATCAAAGGGGACAGGTAACCTGGGGACACTGTAGATATAATATTGGGCACAGGTAACCAGGGGACACTGTAGATATCATATTGGGCACAGGTAACCTGGGGACACTGTAGATATCAAAGAGACAGGTAACCTGGGGACAATGTAGATATCATGGGGGACAGGTAACCTGGGGACAATGTAGATATCAAAGGGGGCAGGTAACCTGGGGACAATGTAGATATCATGGGGGACAGGTAACCTGGGGACAATGTAGATATCATGGGGGACAGGTAACCTGGGTAATACTGTAGATGCTATGTTAGGGGACAGGTAACCAGGATGACACTTTAGATATCATATAGGGGACAGGTAACCAGGGGACACTGAAGATATCGTATTGGGCACAGGTAACCTGGGGACACTGTAGATATCAAAGAGACAGGTAACCTGGGGACAATGTAGATATCATTGTGGACAGGTAACCTGGGGACAATGTAGATATCAAAGGGGGCAGGTAACCTGGGGACAATGTAGATATCATATTGGGCACAGGTAACCTGGGGACACTGTAGATATCATATTGGGCACAAGTAACCTGGGGACAATGTAGATATCAAAGGGGACAGGTAACCTGGGGACAATGTAGATATCATGGGGGACAGGTAACCTGGGGACAATGTAGATATCATGGTGGACAGGTAACCTGGGGACAATGTAGATATCATATAGGGGACAGGTAACCTGGGAACACTTTAGATATCATATTGGGTATAGGTAACCTGGGAACAATGTAGATATCTTAGGGGACAGGTAACCAGGGGACAATGTAGATATCATATTGGGCACAGGTAACCTGGGGACAATGTAGATATCATAGGGGACAGGTAACCAGAGGACACTGTAGATATCATAGGGGACAGGTAACCAGGGGACACTTTAGATATCATATAGGGGACAGGTAACCTGGGAACACTTTAGATATCATATAGGGACAGGTAACCAGGGGACACTATAGATATCATATTTGACACAGGTAACCTGGGGACAATGTAGATATCATAGGGGACTGGTAACCAGGATGACACTTTAGATATCATACAGGGGACAGGTAACCAGCGGACCCTGAAGATATCATATTGGGCACAGGTAACCTGAGGACACTGTAGATATCATATTGGGCATAGGTAACCTGGGGACACTGTAGATACCATATGGGTCATAGGTAACCTGGGAACAATGTAGATATAATATTGGGCACAGGGAACCAGGGGACACTGTAGATATCATATTGGGCATAGGTAACCTGGGAACAATGTAGATATCATAGGGGACAGGTACCCAGAGGACACTGTAGATATCATAGGGGATAGGTAACCTGGGGACAATGTAGATATCATAAGGAACAGGTAACACCAGGGGACACTGTAGATATCATATTGGGCATAGGTAACCTGGGGACACTGTAGATACCATATTGGGCATAGGTAACCTGGGAACAATGTAGATATCATAGGGGACAGGTAACCAGGATGACACTTTAGATATCACATAGGGGACAGGTAACCAGGGGACACTGAAGATATCACATTGGGCACAGGTAACCTGGGGACACTGTAGATACCATATTGGGCATAGGTAACCTGGGAACAATGTAGATATAATATTGGGCACAGGTAACCAGGGGACACTGTAGATATCAGATTGGGAACAGGTAACCTGGGGACAATGTAGATATAATATTGGGCACAGGTAACCAGGGGACACTGTAGATATCATATTGGGAACAGGTAACCTGGGGACAATGTAGATATCATACTCGGAACAGGTAACCAGGGGACACTATAGATATCATATTTGACACAGGTAACCTGGGGACAATGTAGCTATCATAGGGGACTGGTAACCAGGATGACACTTTAGATATCATATAGGGGACAGGTAACCAGGTGACACTGAAGATATCATATTGGGCACAGGTAACCTGGGAACAATGTAGATATAATATTGGGCACAGGTAACCAGGGGACACTGTAGATATCATATTGGGAACAGGTAACCTGGTGACAATGTAGATATCATATTGGGAACAGCTAACTAGGGTAATACTGTAGGTATCATATAGGGGACAGGTAACCAGGGTGGCACTGTAGATATCATATAGTAAATAGGTAACCAGAGGACACCTTTGATATCATAAAGGGCACAGGTAACCTCGGGACAATGTAGATATCATAGGGGACAGGTAACTAGGGTGATACTGTAGATATCATATTGGGCACAGGTAACCTGGGGACAATGTAGATATCATATCGGGAACAGGTAACCTGGGGACAATGTAGATATCATATTGGGAACAGCTAACCAGGGTAATACTGTAGGTATCATATAGGGGACAGGTAACCAGGGTGGCACTGTAGATATCATATAGTAAATAGGTAACCAGAGGACACCTTTGATATCATAAAGGGCACAGGTAACCTCGGGACAATGTAGATATCATAGGGGACAGGTAACTAGGGTGATACTGTAGATATCATATTGGGCACAGGTAACCTGGGAATAATGTAGATATCATAGGGGACAGGTAACCTGGGGACAATGTGGATATCATAGGGGACAGGTAACCAGGGTAATACTGTAGGTATCATATAGGGGACAGGTAACCAGGGTAATAATGTAGATATCATAGGACACAGGTAACCAGGGGACCCTGTAGATATCATATTGGGAACAGGTTACCTGGGGACAATGTAGATATCATATTGGGCACAGGTAACCAGGGTAATAATGTAGGTATCATAGGACACATGTAACATGGGGACAATGTAGATATCATATTGGGAACAGGTAACCTGGGGACAATGTAGATATCATATTGGGCACGGGTAACCAGGGTAATACTTTGGATATCATATTTGGCACAGGTAACCAGGGTTATACTGTACATATTATATTGGGCACAGATAACGAGGGGACAATGTAGATATCATGGGGGACAGGTAACCTGGGGACACTGTAGATATCAAAGAGACAGGTAACCTGGGGACAATGGAGATATCATGGGGGACAGGTAACCTGGGGACAATGTAGATATGATATTGGGCACGGGTAACCAGGGAAATACTTTGGATATCATATTTGGAACAGGTAACCTGGGGACAATGTGGATATCATAGGGGACAGGTAACCAGAGGACACTGTAGATATCATATTGGGAACAGGTAACCTGTGTAGATATCATATTGGGAACAGGTATCCTGGGGACAATGTAGATATAATATTGGGCACAGATAACGAGGGGACAATGTAGATATCAAAGGGGACAGGTAACCTGGGGACAATGTAGATATCGTATCGGGAACAGGTAACCTGGGGGCAAGGTAGATATTATAGGGGACAGGTCACCAGGGTTATACTTTGGTTATCATCTTTGGCACAGGTAACCGGGGTTATACTGTAGATATTATATTGGCCACAGATAACGAGGGGACAATGTAGATATCATATTGGGCACAGGTAACCTGGGGACAATGTAGATATCATAAGGAACAGGTAACCTGGGTAATACTGTAGATGCTATGTTAGGGGACAGGCAACCAGGATGACACTTAAGATATCATATAGGGGACAGGTAACCAGGGGACACTGAAGATATCATAGGGGACAGGTAACGTAACCAGGGTAATACTGTAGATGCTATGTTAGAGGACAGGTAACCAGGGGACACTGGAGCTTCATGTAAGTAAAGGATAGGTAACCTGGCTGACACATTAGATATCACAATAGATAAGGGACAGTTAACCAGGGGGACACTGTAAATATTTCATGTAAGACAGAGGACAGATAACCAGGGGACATTGGAGCTTCATGTTAGATACAGAACAGGTAACCAGTAGAACTATGTAGATATCATACTAGATTGGGGACAGGTAAATAGGGTAATACTGTAAATGCCATGTTAGAGGACAGGTTACCAGGGAAAACACTGAAGATAACATGTTAGATACAGGACAGGTTACCAGGGAAACACTGAAGAGAACATGTTAGATACAGGACAGGTTACCAGGGAAACACTGCAGATAACATGTTAGATATAGGTAGGCTACCAACTGAAGAGAACATGTTAAATATAGGAAAGGTTACCAGGGAAAAATTAAAGATAACATTAGATAAGTTACAGGTAACCAGGGGGACACTGTAAATGTCACATTAGATAAATTACAGGTAACCCGTGGGACACTGTAAATGTCACATTAGATAAATTACAGGTAACCAGGGGGACACTGTAGATGTCATGATTGATAAAGAACAGGTACACTGTAAGCAGGGGAACATCTGTGTTAGGTTTCTAAAGATATTAATCACATTAATAGTAATATGCAGATGTCCAGGTCATATTTTGTGTGACCAAACACTGTAGTAAAGTTATTCTTCTGAACACAGGTATCTACATAGGATGGCGTTGCCCGGAGTTTAAACATGACTGCCAACGTGTGAACAAGATGTCCAAGTGTTTCTGTGGGCACCTGTTGGGGGAACATGCCCAATATACAGGTAAATATAATAACAGGATTCTACAGGTAGCCCTATCATCAGGATTTCTACAGGCAACCCTATAACATCAGGGTCCCTTAGGTACACCTGTTTAATCTTTAGGGGCATGGGGTGGGGCTCTGTTTGAAATTTGTTCTCGCTATATTTCAAGTACTGGATGGATCTTTCTGAAATTTCATATGTACCTATAGCACCTTCCATGGAGTGCTATATCTTTACTTCATACCAAATATTTTAAACATATTCAGGTGAGTGATACAGGCCCTCTGGGCCTCTTGTTAGATTATGTGAACATACATGTTATTTTTTCCCCATTATTTTCTGTGAACATACCTGTTGTATATTATATTCTGTAAACATACCTGTTTATTTTTTATTTTTCTGTAAACATACCTGTTGTTTATCCTATTCTGTAAACATACCTGGTTTTTTTTTCTGTGAACGATTAAACTGGTTGGACTACATTTGTTCGTTTATTAAATAAGTAATCTGATGCTGCTTTCAGGCGAGCCTTGACAAAGCCTTGCAAGGCCTGTATAAACATTTGCAGGTCCACCAGGATTTATACCAGAAATTGTTACATCTATAAACAGACAAACCGGTTGTTCCGCATAAAGGAACAGGCCCCTGTTAACGTTGTTTATTATATTCTGAAAACATACCTGTTAATATTTTTCTGTGAATTTACCTGTTGTTTATTATATTCTGTGAATTATCATACCTGTTTATTATACTCTGTGAACATACCTGTTGTTTATGAACTAGTGTAGCTTTAGATTATTCCTAAAGTTCTGTACTTTACCTTGCAGCAAAGAGTCTGCGGGTTAAGTGTGCACAGGGGGGCTGTAAGTGTCAGGCTTTTGTGTGGACACCTTCGCGACCAGAGGACGTGGGCGAGTTCTGGCACCAAAGACGGCGAGACTTTGACCCTAGCACGTGGCGTGCCAAGTGTCGTTGTAAACACACACACGAGGAACACGACCCAGCTGGCTCACGGCGCTGTAAATCTAGAGGTTGGTCTTCTATTTCAGTTGTGTTAATTATTACATTTGTCACTATAATATTACACTTTAGCACAAATTTACCAGGGCCATTTTTGTTCATTCATGCCATGATAATTTCTTTTTGGTCGTGGCTCACCAGAAGACTGTGTCAGACTTTTAGATCAGTCCATCTGTCATAAAAAATCTACTCTGGTCTAACCTGCTACAGGAATTATAAGTTGATATTAAAAAGATCAGTCACTAGCAGTACATATAGAGTTATATCCCATAGACCATGATAAGGTTGGTTATGGAGATTATGATTTTACTATTTTCTTAGGATGTTCCTGTGGACATTTCGACTCTAACTTCCTGTGTGCAGCATGTGACAAACACTGGGAGATTCACGAGACATTCTTTGAGAGCGAGCAGGACCGCATTGAGAAAGGACTTCCCTATGGTTAATATATTATTTATTTCCAACATTACAGATAATGTATTGGTTGTATTTCAAAAGAGAGTTAACAGAATGATCAAAAGTTTCAAGCAGGTTTACAACCAGGCTAAATTTTCATAAATATATATATAAAAAAATGTCATTACAGATGTACATCTTTTGATAACCTACCATCTTAAGTTAACTTTAATATGTATTGAAAGTTCCAATATATATATACATGATCTGTATATCATAAAGTAATATCATAATGTTTAGGTTAGTATATTTAAACATTGATAATGCTAGCATAAGTCATATCATGTCTTCCACTAGATTCCAACTCAACATTTACAGAGTATGACCGAAAATTGTCCTACAGTTTTCAGAGGTTCTTATATATTTAACCGATTTCAATTGAAGTTTTGAGATTTAGTTTTTATTTTTATGTGATAAAGGTTTTATTCCATTTCATATCAGCAAATCAATGTTACTTAAATAAATATATAACAATCCAAATCTAAAGAAAACTGTGAAGGTTACATTTCAGCAATGTTGATGAAGATAAACACTAGATTAATCTCCCGAATATTTGATAAAAAAAGTGTTTTTGTTTTTTTAAATAAATGGACATGTATCACTGTTCTGAGATTTTTTAATGACAGGAGAGATGTACTTACCGTTTGCCGAGATGCCAGATCTGCGTAACATCGCCTTGACAGGACGGGAGGACGACGACTCGACCTACCTGGCCTTGACTCAGGGGGAGGGATCCATCCCCCAAAGCAACCGCCCTGTCGGCAACAATGCTCCTGCAAACTTTGGGGGCAACACCAAAAGTGGCTTCAAACCAGTCTACGACTGAGGATAGTGTTGTACTAGTGGATTATAACTCTTGCCTTTTGTAGGATAGTGTTCTACCATATAGTTGATACATGTATATGCAGATAAAGTATTCAGTATATATAGGATCATACATGAGTTTCCATTTCATATGAGATTTATGAAACAAGTCTAAGAACTTTTCAATTTCACGAGCCGGAGGTAGGCTAAAATGAAAATTTGTGACGAGTTTCATAAATTTCATATGAAATGAAAACGAGTGTAAGATCCTTTTTATCACATAATCAAGATTTGTGGCCTTATTCGTGTAAAACGACAACTTTCATGCAACCTTGAAATGTAAAAAGCCGCCATTTTGACTCAAGTGCGTAAGTCTGTGACGTCATGTACCTGTGCTAGGCGTGACGTCACCATTGAAGCAATTGAAACTTGCAACCAATGACAGGGCTGATAGGTCATATTACTCGTAATAAGACATGGGTATATTCACTGGATAACACAGTACATTATGTGATATAAGTACCTATCTAATAGGGTGCTGGTACAATCAGTGGTTACTGTATCAGTCTATTGCTGATGTATACCGTCTTGTGTATACCGTGGATCAGGATATATCCACAGAGATGATATCTTTGCTATTTTGCAGTTGAATATTGTGATTGCGAAAATGTGATACGTAGAATTATATGACAAGCATAAAAATGAGCTGTGATAATAAACTTCAACACCGGATCGTCGTCATGTAATAGCATGCATGTGGTTGTGACGATTCATATACATAAAGAGTAATGGTGTTTGAAAATACGTTATATCACACATTTAATAGTTTTTTTGATGATTTCTTTAACAAAATACAGTTACATGTTGCTGCTCAATGTGCTGTTATGAAGCCTATTCTATTGGCTATTTGACACTTATGATGCCGAGTGTCCCGTCTCTGTGCTAAGAAACCTTGAAAAGATTGTTCATTCACATGTCTAGATCGCGCATTTTGGATCAAAATCGCAAAAAATATAAGCCAGTGTAAATAATCCACTATATGGTGTTTTAAGTCAACAACTGATTTACACTATCCTATTTGTTGAATATCAGTTGTATAAGTCTACGATGGGTGGACACCAGTTTGTATAAGTCTACGACTGGTGGACACCAGTAAGTATAAGTCTACAACTGCTGGACACCAGTTTGTATAAGTCTACGATGGGTGGACACCAGTTTGTATAAGTCTACAACTGGTGGACACCAGTTAGTATAAGTCTACGATTGGTGGACACCAGTTTGTGTATCCGTCAACAGTTGATGTACACCATCTTGTGTATCTGATTACTTGTTTAAAGTACCAGCTAGACCATGAACTAGTTAGGTATCCATTTAGCTGTGTAAGCAAGCCTAGAGTTTTGAAAGGAAAGTTACACCTGAACTTGTTCCTAGTCAAACTTGTATTGTAAGGTTGGTAAAATTGAATTCATTAGTAATAAGAATATGGTGCTCACAAATAAGATGTATTTATTATAAAGGCAATGTCTTTGGACGCAAACTGTGATACAATTACAGAACCACTGCCACATGCTGTATTCACTACTCACTAGTGACCGGGTGTATGGATACAGGCCCTGATAGACAGAAGTGGATGTTCTGTATGCACTACTCACTAGTGACCGGGTGTATGGATACAGGCCCTTATAGACAGAAGTGGATGTTCTGTATTGAAGAGGATCCGTTGTAAAAGGCTCTAGACAAACAAGAGCACAGAATATATATTTTAAAATGTATTTTTCTGCTGAATACACCCCAGTTGACCTTAAACGGACATTTTTATCTTTACTTGTACAGGGTAGCAGCAAGTCCTGTGATATCTGTGTTCAGTTGTTTATTAAGTTACAAAGCACTTATTTTCCTAAAAAGAATTAAAATTCCGTCCCCGACATTCCTGTGATAAGTCTTTATTTTATATATACGTTTAAGATAATTTGTGTGACTTGTACATTCCATGTTTACTTTTATATACTGCATAGCCACTATCCTATTGTTTCAAATCAGTAATTTAAATCACTCTTACTTTTAAGTTTTAAACAGTTATCAATTACTGTCCCAACTTGACAAAAATGAAAATCTACTTTTTGTGATCCAAAAGAAACTACAGTGTAGTTATTTATTACACAAAAATATCCTTTTTTTGTTTGTTTTAAATGTTTCGCAGGAATTGTAAGCTACATGCATGTTTTACATTTAATTGATTTGTAACTATGAAAATGGCTACCACCAGTGGCTGTGATATTTACACTAGAACAATTGTTATTACTGTTTTAATTTCTACATATGTTATTCCTATTTATTGTAAAATTGTTTATATGAGATATATTGCATTTCCCAATCATCATCTGAAAACTTTTATATACAACCAAGTCTCATTAATCCAGCCACCACCAATTCAGTTGTTTTACAATGCAGTCAATGTGTTAGCCTTCTCCTAGGTCTCTGTTATCAGCTGTCCCACAGTCTCACCAGTTTTCATGGATTAGTTTTGTTTATTTGTGTTTTACGACCTAATAACAGCTATGGTCATTTAAGCACGTGCCAGGTTTTGGTGGTGGAGGAAAGCCGGAGTTCCCGGAGAAAAACCACGACCTACGGCCAGTACCTTGTGACTGCCCCACGTAGCTGTAGGTTTCGAACCCGCGACCGTGTGGTGGAGGGCTTGTGGTAGCAGAATATCAGATGCCTTAACCACTTGGCACAAAGAGCCAGTGAGCTGATGCTATAGGGTCAGATATGTTGAAAAATTGAAACGGCTTCTTAATAGAACTACTGTGCATAGAATAACGGTAATGCTGTGACCACTATAGTCCCTTGATTGACTGATCTTAGAAGTTCAGCATTAAACATATTTCTGCTAACACCATTAAAAAAAAGGTGAACAATATATGCCCAATGGCCCTCGGTTTCATATTGGTGGAGGACAGAAACACTGTAGCTGAAAAGGTTCCATTAGCACTCCCACTGTCACGTCATTTTCAATTTGTATTGACAAGCATTTTGTTGTTACAAATTGTTCTTTAATTAATTGATATATACTGTATTGTTATAGCCTATACTTATTCATTATATCCTACACATTGCACAGCTTTGCCTTAACCCTTTAACCCCTATGTAACTTCAGTAGACTCGACCATGCATTGATCTGGATGAGTCCATTATGGTCTACAGTAGTGAAAGGGTTAAACTGTATTATCTATGATACACTGGTCACCAGTGGTATGGCTATGTATTGTAAAGCAATCAGTCTTTTGTAAACAATCTAACAGAATTTGCAAATATATCTTTCCAAAAGCTGTTATATTGGACAAAAATCTAAGATACTGTTTTTCACATTTTACATCTGCCACGTATTTATTTTGTTGTACTACATGTGTGTTACTATACTATAAACCTTATGCTCAATAAATGCAGTATTGCCACAACATGTGTATGTGTTTATTGTTCAGTTTATTACTCGGGAGTTTGTTCAAAGATTTTTGTTTTGTTTCTGAATCACTGTTTGATCAATCAATCTGTTAAATCTCAAACCTTTTTTGTCTTTTTTTTTTTATAAGTACTTGTACCAATTATACAAGTGTTGCCCACCGAAACTTAAATCCCTGCATGCATCCTTTTACCTCACCTGGTACGAAGGACCATGGTAAGCATATGCCATACCGCAGTGTCCGTCCATCCGTCGTCCGTCTGTCAACTTTTCTTTTAAAACGCTAATAGTCCTGAACGGCCAAGCAGATTTTGACTAAATTAAGTCTGGAGCATCTTTAGGCCAAGGGGACTCAATTTTGTATAAACAGTGGGTGGGGCCCCCTATGGGGGCAGAGGGGCATAGCGGAAATAGAGGTAAATCTTTAAAATCCTTCTTCTACCATAGGGATTAAGGGATTTCATCCCAATTTGGTCTGGAGCATCCTTAGGCAAAAGGGACTCAATTTTGTATAAACAGCGAGTCCTAAGGCATTCGATCGAGTGTGAGATAGGGGGCTGGAGGTGAAAATAGTTAGTTATGGAATATCGGGTAAGTTATTGGAATGGTTAATTAATTATGTTACAAATAGATCTCAACAAGCATTTGTTTGGAACCAGTAAATTCTCTGTTAAGTCAACTAATGCAGGAGTACCTCAGGGTTCAGTCTTAGGTCCGTTGTTGTTCAGACCTTATATTAATGATATAACAGGTAATTTAAAAAGCTTTTTGCAGATGATACTTCTCTATTATGTTCAGATAAATCCCCACAAACATTAGAACAAAAAAATAATAATGATTTAAGAAATATTCAATTGTGGGCTGATAAATGATTAGTTAAATTTAATCCTGCAAAAACAGAGGCTTTTCTTATTTCTATTATAAAACTAGATCACCTGATTGTTGTTTTAATAATATCAGTATATAGACTTTGTTGATAACCATAAACATCTGGGAGTATTCATCGATGCTTACTGTTAGTGGAGCTATCATATTGATGATATTTGTAAAAAAAAGTAGTCAAGCATATACCCTAAACCGCCGTAAAGTAAATAAGATATAGTTTATTGCTGTGAAGTTTGGGATGGTTGTACTCTTACTGATACAGATAAGTTAGAAAAGTTATTGTATTGTCACCGGTTTACCTTCGTATGTTAGTAATATATCTAAACACTATATTCCCCCTTTGTCGAAAATGCTTAATATAATCTTAGAAACGCCGAAAACTACAACCTGTCTAACAACAGACTAGAGTTATCTAACATGTCCTACTTTCCTTATTAGACTCTGGAATCACTTAACTTTAAGTATTAGACCTAGCTCCTCTTTTTCATCCTTTAAAATACAATTAAAGACAAACGTTTGCCTCATGTACCCAGTTACTTTTTCTACGGGGAAAGAAAAAACATCTTGCATACAAAACTAAGAAACCGTTCTAGCACTTTGAAAAACGATCTTTTTCAAGTTAACCTGATGGTTGACCAACGTTGTATGTGTGGCTACCCTATTGAAGACACCTTCCATTTTTTTTAGCTAATTATGTTAAACAGAGAATTAAACTTTATCGTGAACTGAATGAATACACACCCCTTACATTGAATCTACTTCTTTTTGGAGATATAACAATTTCGGAACAAGAAAACAAAATTATATTCATGCATACTCAGCAATTTATACATGACTCGAACAGATTTTAATACTCTAAATCGACATCTTTATTAATACATGTATCTTACTAATACTCATACAAACAAGTATATATAAATATAAAGAAGCCGTGTGTTTGGTGAAACGGATCCGGAGGTGCCAGCAAGAGCGGAGTGAGCAGGAGGAGGATATACTATAGCACGGGGTGTGGTGAAAATTTGATCAAAGGAAGGTTGTGGATAGAGAAATAGTATAACTAGTTCCGTTCGCATGGAGAGGGAACAACCACGTGGTCTAATATGTATTCTCTTAAAACTGTATTGTTGTAGTACTTTTCCAATAATCTTTTTTTTTAAATCGGACTCTCTAACCTCCTCTTACCTCTCTCCTCCCCCTCTCATCCCCTATCTCTCTCTCCCTCTTCCTTTATCTACGTGTGCATGTTTATATTTGTGCGCATGTGTGTGGTTGGGTGTGTGAATGTGTGGGTGTGATATGTCAACTTATCAATTAATGTATCATGCATACAAATGTAGCTTGTTGTCGTATTTCTGCCATCATGAAAGTTTGTTAAATATATTATTGTACAGGGAAAGGGCTTGACATAAGTCGTACAACTTGTGCCCAATTCCATTGCTATGTAAAATAAAAAAAGGCAATAAAAGATGTTTAAGTCATAAATCCATGTTCCAGGTCTTGTTCCTAAAACTAATTCATCACTAAGTTCTGTGAAGCTAACACCAGAAGAAATGGTAGATGTATTAGAGATACTATAAGTAGGGAAAGCCTCGGGTATAGATGGTATAAGTCACCACATTCTACGATATACAGCTAAATAAATATATGTAAACCTCTGCAAAGTTTATTCAACAGGACATTGTCAGAATGTATATATCCAGATTTGTGGAAACTAACAGGCTACAGTTATGCCGTTATTTTAAAAAGATGAAAAATGATTGCCGTCTAATTACAGACCTATTTCTTTACTATCAGTAGTAGTCAAAGTCTTCGAACGTGTTATTGTAAAACACATACATAATTATTTTCTATAAAAAAATCTATTTTACACTAAGCAATCAGGATGTATGCCAAGTCACTCTACTGTACACCAGCTAATTGAGATTAGCTCTAATGCTAAGTGGGGTGACCATATAGAAAATGTATATCAGTCGGCGTTGAAAAAGGTAAATGCTTTGAGAAAGTCATTTTTTTTTGGAAATTTAAAATTATTTAGTTAAATATATTTATGTTTTATACTTCCAATGTTGGAATATGCTTGTGAACTTTGGAGCGATTGTTCTAAATGTCTAATCGATTTACTAGAAATGCTTCAACTAGAAGCAGCTAGAGTTGTAACCAATCATTATATTTTGAAACCGGATGGGAAACTTTAATAAGTAGAAAAAAAGGAGAACATTTAATTTATTTTACAAAATGCATAACAAACTGACACCATCATACCTGTATACATTATTACCTGGTTTAGTTAGAGAACGAAACCATTACTTATGGAGAAATAACAACAATTACCTTATTCCTAATCATAGTCTTACAAGTACTAGATTATCTTTCATACCAACAACTACCAGACTCTGGAATAGCCTCTCGGAAACTGTCAGGAACCAGCCAACTATGAATACTTTTAAAAGCTCTATACACAAGAAAAACCTCCGCTCTATTCTAATCACGGACCTCGTCATCTTAATATTCTACTAACTAAATTAAGACACAACTGCAGTGCACTAAACAATGATCTTTATCGTATAAATTTAACTGATTCCCATCGTGTGCTTGTAGTTACCCCTGTGAAAACTCCTATCATTTTTTTTATGGAATGTCCTCTTTATAGTAACATAAGTAATGATATGTTGAGTAAGTTGCGTCAGTATCATCCATTACATCTAGATACGCTTTTGCATGGAAATGTTAATCTAACATTAGATGAAAACCAAACTATTTTTGAAATTGTTCAAATGTTTATTCGTAGAAGTAAAAGTTTTTAAATATAGTCTTGAAGAACAGGTGAACTTATCTTATGGTCTATCCTTTCATTCCTTGTCTTTCTATAAAACCTACCCAACCCTATCACTATCTTTTCTAAACCACCATGCCATAAGTGATTTTCGTAATATGAACTATACAAAAAAAAAAAGACTTTTTCTTTTCTGCCTGTCACAATGAAACGATACCTAGATACCTAGAATGAGCTTGAATGTACAACAGAGCAAGATTATTAGGAATGAGCATTTACATGGACAATTTGAACAGATGAAGTAGTCGGAGTGTGTAGCTAGTATGTGCCAGGCAGACATATCATACATTACTATACATTATATTGTTTTATGTGATAATAAATGCTATATGATATTCTTGTGATTTCCCTGCGCTTTCAACCTGTTTCTTCTTTCCTTTTTCTGATTTCTTAATTCGTTTTATGGTATAAAAACGTACATATATGTCTATTGTCGCCATCACATTAGTGTAGTACAATTGTTGAGGAGGGGGCTTTTATAAGCTGTCATAACTTGTGCCCAATCCTCTTGCTTGAATTTAGAAGCAATAAAATATGTTTGAACTAAACGTAAAAAGACAAAAAAGTATGTTCAACGACAGACAACTCGTGTAGTAATCGGCCTCGAGGGCAATACCATGATTTCCATGCTGCCAAAAGTGGTCCCTATATGTTTAATTTTTACCATATCATTTATAAATCCCAAAATTATATGCTTGGACCTTAGTTCTTTAGACTGAATAACCACATATCACAAACGCATTCTTGACCAAATACCGACATGGTCATCGCAATATATCCTCATCACGTACGTATTCCGTCTTTGCGTATTGCAGAGTTATCTTCTCTTGGGAGCAGGTAATGATTGTTACGTCACTTGTTTGTGAGATTAACGTCATCAATTTTTGAGAAAACGACGTAATTTTCTCCCACAAACCAATGACGTAACAATCAACACCTGCTCCCAAGAGAAGATACCTCTGCAAAACGCAAAGACGGAATTGCCCTGCCGTCGAATGTCAATCTAATGAAAATTATATCTTCACATCGCTCCCGTTTACTGATATGTCGCGTATATCAGTAAACGGGAGCGATGTGAAAATATAATTTTAATTAGATTGGTCGAATGTTGAATTTGTTAAAGAGGTTTTTAAAACACTGTTAGTAGATAGTACTCATGCAATTTTGCTGGCATTTCGCAAATTGTCAACTGCACAAACAATGACTTTGCAAATTATTATGTAACTGTAACGACAGATATATTAATCTTGTCTAGTGTATCACTAGCTATAGGGCTTCGTGTAAAAATTGGACTAACCGATTTGCGATCATACCGGGAATTATTCGAATCTGGACGAAAAGCTTCAAATGAAACTGGTCCAACTGCGTTCATAGCCCCATGAACGCAATTTCTTTTGGTACTATTTATACAGACACTTGCAACAGAGATGTAAAAAAACAAGTTAATAACTAACAAATGTATTTGATGTGGTGTCGTGATTTTGTGGTTACAAAGTATGACAGGCCGTTTGCGGAGATTTCTCTATGCCCTTGAAGAAACCCAAACTGGCCTGTGTTGTCCATGTTGAAATACACTGAGACCTGTGATTTTGTCCGTCCCTTGTCCCTTTCCTACGATGGTATAATATATACCTAAACGTGTCTATATTGGCAGTACCAATTTTCTACCGAGTTGATCTGTATACCACTGTGTGTAATAAGTAAATGAAAGAACACCTGCCCTCCATCCCCGCACAAATCGTTCAGACGTGTAAGAGATCAGGGCCAATATTCATGAAGGCGTTCTCTTGATCAAGCATGGTTTCTGCGCTCAGACTAGCTTTCTTGCAACTCGCTTATATCATGTCAAACGATCAAAAAGTAAAACACAGTATTTGGCTTTAAGTCTCCTAATTTTTTTCCTGAATCATTGACAAAATAATATTTGTTTATTAATCTATATCCAGAACTAGAATTTAAGGCTTGAGCACAAACAATCTATGTTTGAGCACGAGAATGGTTTGATGAATACGGGCGCGGGAGTAGGGAAAACTGTCTTACACTCTAAGTACGTGGTTTTATTATATCATGTCACTATCAGATGATTTAAAATAACCTTATATATTAAATTCAGTACTAGTGAGCCACATCAAAGTGTATGTCGTTTCAAAATGTGTAAAACACAAGAGTTTAAGAATCAGACAAAGACTCTTCAATGGCATGAAATTTTAAACCTCGGTTTGAATGTTACTGTCTCACATCTCTAGAACTATGTCAACTTGAAGTCAGTAGTGTAGCTGCATTAGGCTCGAGTAGGCACGTGCCTACAAATAAATTCAACCAAACCTTTAAGCAAGCCTAGTACCATTTAATTGGAATGTGGAATTTGAAGATTTCAAAAGAACATTTTATCAACTTGAACATCCTCTTCTTAAATATTTTTTTCTATTAAGCTTTCTTACTTTTCGACCCTTTACACAACAATTTCACGTACCAAATAGAAGGAACGCCTTCAATTCGCTTTCTTATTATGAAAGGTTTCTTTTCTAAAAGAAGGGCAAACAGCGATAGAAATATATGGTTGTAAATTATTTTGGAATATTTTTTGTAAAAAGCACTACAAACTATAAAATAAATAAACAGAGGATGAAATTGTGAGAATAATGGAGTTCCTGGTTGAGTTCTTTACCAAGTCCAGTAGCAAGACTTTTCATCAGTAGGCATTCCTATGGGGAGAAACTGTGCCCCTCCTCTGGCCGACTTTTGGTTTTCATACGAGGTTAAATTTATCCATCAGGACAAAAGAACTTTAGCAAATTGCAATTCTTTCAATTCAACATTCAAATATATCGACAGTTTGCTGTCTGTAAACAACAATAATTGTATTAACCCCGTCAATCTTACATACCCTACCGAGCTTGAAATTATTCTCGAGATTTGAAGCATGTTCTCACATTTTTCTCGACAAATGCATCTCCATGGGCATCCAACCTTATGATATTTACAAGTTTAAATGGGTTTTTTCCTGATTTGTGACTTTTATTTAGCTTGGAAAATGGACATATAAAAAGTGATTTTTTCATCAATTATTGAATGTTTTTTTTTTCTGAAATTTAGTGTGCATGTACCTCAATTATGTTTGAGAAATATTGGAGGAGGATTATTTTGTGACAGGGATTGTTTAATGCTAACGGAATGCATTATTGAATTTGATATACAGTAATTATGAAGGTGTAGCAGCCATATTGGAATGTCCTAACATATAGGTTGTAACTGAACTTCTTATATAACCATTTTTATTGCTGTTTGAGTCTCATTGAAAGCGCCCGGAATGCTAGCGCCCGCAACATATATATACTGTTTACGTAGTTCTTCCCTCACCACGTGCCACTAGTCCTGCGCACATCGTTGTATAATTTCTTGGCCTCATTTGTAACCGGTATTTAGTTCGGTGTTTGGACTCGAAAGAACAATGGCTCTTCTACCGAGACTTGTTGCTCGCCGGGGAGTATGGAACTTGCTGAAGACGCAGAGAGCATGCATGTCAGCTGTCCCCCAGCCACTGGTCAACCCCGATATCAAATATGAAAAGGTATTTTTTATAAAATATAGCTATCTCTAGCCTAAGCCCGGATCATTCCTCTGGTCCCCCTGGAACGTACATAGGCCTATAGTAACGTATACGTTATACGTGACCGGACGTTGATAAATCTAAAATATGGTATATATATATTAATTAATATTTAATGTTGAACTACACACACTATGACCAATAAGAAGGCTAACTCATCCACTGTCACTGGGCTGTCGAGCTAGCTAGGTTACTGCACAAGTATACCAGAGACGTGGCTTTATACGTCTCTGAGTATACATACTGCGTCACTGCACCAAGCCCTCCAGCAGACGATTGAGCTAGCTAAAGACCTATATTATAGCTCTTTTGACCTATAAATTAAAAGCTGTATTGAGCTATATTTTCTCAGATATCAATTTTCATTAAATTAAAGCAAATAAACAATAAGGTTTATGGTAATGTTGATTACAAAAAGCATACATTTAGATGTTTATTTTCTCATTTTTCATCAATGTTAAAATTTCGATTTTTTTACATCATTATTTTTTTAAAAGAATACTTATATTTAATGTCTTTTGTTATCAACCTAATAATACAATCTTCTTTTAAAAGCGACTTTGTTTTGTTTTCCTTAAAAAAAGAAAATCACATGAAAATAGCTCAAAAGACCTATTTCAGATAGGTCAATAGAGCTATTATAGGTCTTTACAGCTATATAGCTCAATCGGCAGAGTGAAGTGGACCTGATAACGGGAAGTTTTTAATAAAAATATACTAATCATATTCATGTTAGATGAATATATTAGTTAAGTTAATAAATTTCTCAACTTTAGATAAAATAAATGTATTTTCTGGTGATAGCTAATTATCACCTGATTTAAGTAATTTAAGACTAATAAATCCTACTACATTATATATTTCACAAAATCAAGCCTGAAATCTGAATAATTTGGACAGAAAAAGAAAAAGTGATCAGCATCTTCATGCGCAGCTGCAAAAGAACAACTGCCATCTTGAATATAAGATGTATTTTATGTTTTGAGTTTATATGCAATGAACTGTTATAGAGATAGAGGGAATTAACACAAACAGACCTTATATAGAGTCCTACAGCTTACAAGTTATTTGCACATTGTTTAAGTGCAGAAGTTCTTAAAGAAAAGGGCAAGGGGGAGAGGGGTTCCTAAACTTAAAACCCCTCCTCTGGACCCAACAAAGTAATTACTGATAGATATATCCACCTCTAGTGAAAAACGTGTACATTCTGTAATTTCAAAGAGATGCATTT
This sequence comes from Mizuhopecten yessoensis, assembly GCF_002113885.1. Classification (NCBI taxonomy): domain Eukaryota; kingdom Metazoa; phylum Mollusca; class Bivalvia; order Pectinida; family Pectinidae; genus Mizuhopecten; species Mizuhopecten yessoensis. The sequence continues at coordinate 5,051,667 of NW_018404492.1, forward strand.
TGATTAATTGCCAAAAACCTTTTGTCAATATTTAAAGATAGCTACTAATTCCTTGCCTAAATCAGACTCCAGCCTTTATCTGGTTATGCTCAGGTACTCAACTGCTGTAAGTGTTCAAATTCAAACTAGAAAGGCACTGTTTATTTCCTCGGCATTAATTTGATCAGCTCTAAATTATCCAACAAGTCAGTTTTTAGGAACCAAAAATAATAATAAAAAATGGTTCAAAATTGAGCATCGTTATTTCAGATGTCAATGAACACAACATTGATTAAGTAGAAGTTACGTTTTAAGGAATATTTGTTCAATAGCATGACTGGACAATTTTGATACAAAAATTGATTTTTTTTTTTGTTCATTAGCTTGGAGACTTGAAGAATTGTGAGAGTCAACAAAAAATAACTTGTTCGTGATTTATTGATTTAAAAAGATAAAGAACTAAATACAGTCAAGCCAATGTCTGATCTTTTTTGGATTTTTAATTCCATGTGTAGCTTCCTTCTATTTCACGTGTAACTTCCGTCTATTAAAATTCATGTATAAGCTTCCTCCTCTTTTGAAAGCTGAAATGGGAGGTTCATATGTCGGGCTAGAGAAATCCTTTCAGGTTTACTATTACGGTAACACAGCTGTGTGACTGTGTAGATAATGTGAGATATGCTAGGTAATCGACCTTCACCAAGAAATTAAACCGTCCCATTTACAGGTAACAGATGTATAATACACACAGTAATACATGCACAAAGCAATACACTGCCCACAGATCTGTTTCCTCAACATTGCTAACAGACCCTGACCTCATCAAGCTTTTAGCCAATATGATTTAGGCTGTGAGTGGAATAATAAACTTCAGTTATCTGGGTAGAAATGTGTGTTACAGGTTTTACAATTTAACAAACAGGTGCTGTACACATGTAATTGATTTAATGGGTTGAATTTAATCTTTTCTGTCTAAGTTGGACTTATCTATTTATACAATAGGTTATCTATCTAGAGGTATGATGTATGCCCTATAGTTCAAGGCTGTACATGTACATGCATGCTACTCTTCTCAGCTACATGTAGCTGGTTAATTTTAAGAGATTGTGAGATAAATTGATGATAGTTTATCTACTATAGTTACCATAATATTTTTGTCTCACTAAATTTCCCCCCACTGACATTATAAACTAATTTGTCCAGTATTTTGTAATAGTTGAACTAGGAGCAAGCTTTAGACTGATATAAATTAAATATTACAGTTTTCTCCTCATATTTGACTAAAATAAAATGGTATATGGTGAATTACGTTCTTGCATTTAATGATGGATAATTTTGCACTTGTCTGACCTGTAGGAAGTGAAGATATTGTATGTAAATGTTAAGCATGCCGACAAATGAAATCTACTGGCCCTTGGCTATCAGACCTGTGATATGTGTGCCCCGTTTAACCCTATTACTGTGGTCTTGTAGAATCAAATGAAGAATTTTAAGTGTGTATTCACTCGGCTGTCTTTCACCCTTTACATACATTTTCTGTTGGCACTATATCCAAAAAGAATTACAATTAAAGTCTACACAGTGGTTTCGGTTTATACCATATTACCCCCAGCACACGTGCAGGCATACACACATAGGGAGATATTAGCCAGGTGGCATAGGACTAGTAGTTAGCACTTGATAAGGCAGCTCCTGCAAATTCCTCAAAATTGTATTGATTAATGTATATGCTAATTGTATTGATTGTATAAATTGTACTGTAAAGCGCTTTTCAGTGGCTTACTCTAGCTAGATAGGGTGCCATATCAAATGTTGTATATTATTATTATAATCAAAACAATCCTGGTTATTCCTTATATATTACATGACATAATTTATATGCATGTAACGGGATATGAGTAAAACTTTATTATAAATCAAATATGATTATGAATTTCAGCTTTTCATCAACAATGAGTGGGTGAACTCTGCGTCTGGGAAGACATTTCCAACCATCAATCCGGCGACGGGGGAAAAGATTTGTGAGGTGGCTGAGGGTGACAAGGTACGTTCTCCACCAAGTGTACACCAATTATATATTGTTAAACTACAGTAATAGATGCATGTCAAAATGAATGATCACTTGGAGACGACATTTCAAATCGGTTTTATAATAGGTGTAAACAATGCTGGAGGGAAGATGATCCCCATTACACAAAAGTGATCATACAGGACAAAATTATGTCAAGGTCAGGAGGTAAAGAAAGTAAACAGATATATAGAATGAATTTAGAGTTGACTCTTCTTGACAAAGTGACCTTAAAATTTAACCCTTTGACCTGGAAACATGATACATAGTTTATCTGATCTATTCCAAACAACATTGCTACATCTATTTATTACCAAATGTTTACATTTTATTATGTTTTCACATATGTGAAAGGCATTATATATAAATATTTTTTTAATTTATTTTACAAGAATATTTCAACTTATATTAATCACTCTTGTTGGCCCTGATGTTAGCGCGTGGGGGTCTTAGTCTTATATATAAATACAGTGGTTTATCAGGGTGGTTTGGGACACAGACCCTGCAGTGCAATGAAATTGGGAAAAAGTCATTGACATAAAACCTTTTTAGGAAATTTTGATGATATTAAAATGAAACAACTCTGAATACAAAAAAAAACCCACACTCTTTGACTTTTATTGATGCCAATCTGTATGAGAAGATGATCATTCTGTACATTCTGCATATATATATAGGCTAGTCTACATTTTGAGCACTCAGTCACTCGTGAGGAATTTATGTAAATGCATGTAATCTGTTTTATAAGATTTCCCGATTAGGAATTTTAAAGGGGAAAATTACCTTGTGAGTTAATCTTTTGGCTATGAAACTTCTTAATCAGCACAGTAATAAACCATACTCAACATCCTATATTTAACTTGTTACCCCAGTGATCTTCTACATTGACCTTTTTACCTTATACACAGTGTTAGGCCAAAAACAAAATTACTTGTGTTTCTACTATCATTCTCAGAAAATGTAGTGCAAGTAGGTATAGGCCATTTGTTTTAATTTGGAAAATATTTTTACTATACCTATATAGAGTAGGAGTTCCGATTTTAACAGTGCACATCACTAAACGCCAATGAAGACTTTAGGGTAGGCACACTATGATAGGGAGGGGAGGGTTAGCAGAAGCACAAGATTTTTTATTTGGCCTTATTAAGCTGTTTGTGTTGTCTGCATTGTCTTTGTAATATATGATATAGATAAGCTTACTGACATCTATTTTAAAAAACAACCTTACTGTCTGTCATCCTCGATATCCAGGGGTTACGCTCACTATATGTCGTAGCAAAATTGAAGGCTCATGATCAGGGAGCACAACCTTGTGGGTGAGACAAGAAGACCAGTTTGATCCTTGAGCATTGCTTGGTTTTAAACTATACACATTTTACTCTTTTTATTTATGTCATTAATGTTTCTAGATGTTGTCCTATATAATACACAGTCAAACTGGTACTGCAGGCCTCTCGGATAGAATTTTTTTAACCCAGTAGCTAGCACTGTGTCTAGTAAGATTCCAAAAGGTCACTCGGCACATATGATTTTTACTCAGGGCCATATTAAAAGCTATAAAAGTGGATCAATTCATGTTAATTTGTTTATTTGAATGTGAAATGATGCAGTATTTTTCTGATAAATGTGCTAAAGTATGTGTAGAGAAAAAAAATCTCTTGCAATATGGACGAGTAGCATCGACCGACACCGTGCCATTTTCACTCGTCTGGACGAGTCCTTTCGCCAAGGGCTGTAAATGTAGCGTCAAACGTTTAAATACATCCGTGTGTCTCGGTTAAAATTTACCAGAGTGGTAAAGGTTATTTCATATTTGGTAACACCAACAACATCATATTTGTTATCATTATTTATGTAAAAATATTTATATTGGAAGTTATACAAACATTATTGTGTTCAAATTAAAATGACTAGTTCAGTCTGGGGCGTAGCTGAGATACAAATCTTGTGTAGGCACTTGAGCAATTTGCTGAAAAATGAGCTGTGTTTTTTTAGTTTAACGACAGCAGTTTTAAGTTTGATAAAATCAATTGATAAGTGCACCAGTGCGTTTTATGATACAAGAAACAGAAAGTAAGACATATATGAATGAGTGATTATGATTTCATGTTAGGATTTTAGCAGGAGATTTCAACTCATTTTCACTGACGACAATATCTATGAAATGATTTTAAAGAAGAATAATCACTCCTTTTTATTCAAAAAATTGTAAACAAAATGGAGAATACCGAAGCGTAAACGAAGTGTGAACTCAAAATCGATAAAAGGGCAACATTTGAACAGGAGAAGCCTTATATAGGCACTGCCTGTTGTCTAATCCTTCTGTTAACTCAATAAAATTTGTTAAAACCAAACATTTGAACAAAAGCATGGACCCATCGAAAAAATACAATGAAATAAGACCAGGTGTTCCGGAAGGGTTAATGTCTTCTGTATAAAATATAGGTCAAATCCCAGATATGTTACGACCATAAAGCGAGAACTTGGGTAGTGACAACAAAACCACACTAAGGAGCATACTCAACAACATCAACCTTCATACCACACAGACGTGCCAATAGTCTTCATTAAGCTGCATGTGTTTGAAAAACATATGTTGTAACTTTGCCCGTCAGCAGCCTACATCTATGATATCATCATGACAAAGTCTTGAACTTATGAAGTTATGCTATTTGCAACAAACTCTTGAATACAGACCGAATCAACATGGAATGTAGGGGTATTACTGTAACCGGGTATTCAAATTGACCACCAAGTCGTTATTTGTCGTGAATTCTTTATTCAACATAGGTTTAAAACACCTACACTCTGTAACAAACACAAATTAAAAGACTACAATTACTCAGAGCGTATACACAACTCGTAGATATCACTAGTTACATTTAACACGAATATAAACTATAAATGGACACATTTAATTACATTTTACCAAGATATCAACTTCGTAAGAATTATTATTACAATCATGTTATTTAAATTATATTAAATAACTAGCATAACATATAACATTAAACTGATATTTCAGAGCGAAAGATCTACTTTCCTATAAATTACTTGTAAAGATCTACATCATAATGCACATAGATAAACTGGGTTTTCCCATAAATAAGTATAACATATAATCATAAAAGAGGTAATCACCTGTGTATGGCACAGAGCCGTTTCAACCTCATACATAACTCATCACCGGTACTCCATGCTTTCGTCCTTTTCGCTTACAAGTTAACGTCTAAAATGCATAAAAACCTTTCTTACTCATAATACTCTAGATAAAAACATACAGAAGATAATGGAATAATTTAACCATTACTCATTTATATTTAAGCTGAAGCAATACAAAATACTACTTTACACAATGTAAAGTTACAACTCAAAATGGAGATTTTGAATAGAGAATAATTTAATTTAAATGCCAAACTAATAAAGTTTACAGCTAATCCATACTGTACAAGATAGCTAGATACAATAGATTGAACTCATACTACTTAAAACATAACTTACCTACAAATTCCCTGTCTGTCTTACAGTCCCTTTGGTCGTAAAATGTCTTGATCAAAAGATAGGTGTTTTCAGTTTGGCAGGCAAGAGAGTACTGATCTTCCTTACCAAGAGATTCCCGCCAAACTGACCAAAGGGTATTATACTAGTTTGACCAATAGAAAAATGGGCAGATATCACATGTACGCCATGTGATATATAAAAATAGAACAATACAGGTAAGGTGATATATATAAAAATAGAACTACAGGTAAGTAATCAAATAATCACTCCCTGTAACCTATAACACACACATATCTCTTTTACACACTCTAAACAATTTGGGCACAAACAAATAGACATGTATACATACAAAGTTATATAAAACAAGATAGTAATCACCCTATTACATCCTCCCCTGCTTCGAAAAATGTCGTCCTCGACTAGGGATGTACAATGATTACCTATACTTATCTGAAACATACATAAAATATCAAGAAATCTCGATCTATACTGTAAATGGTCAACAACTCTCAAGTTCTACTAGAGACGATATGAAGAAGCGCTGAGACCACTCTGTCATCTTGCCCACTCAGCAATCCATCCTCGACCAACACTGAAAGGAATTTTGCACGTGACTTCCAATCAGGTTCACTGGTCTGTTGACTCATTATATATTGGTTGCCACGCATCCATGCAGGTTTCTTCCGTTCTCGTTGCGACCTTCGAGGTACAACTGGTGATTCCTGACTTGAATCTGTCAACTGAATGTCTTTTGGAATAGTGTCCTCTACAAGAAAAGTGTCCTCTTCATCCCCTGACACTTCCAAATTGGTGTTCCCGTCGGTTCCTGTACTATTGTTGGGTCCGGGCACGACGTTTGTTAGAACATCGATTTCCACCAAAAGCACTTCCTCCTCCGACGATGAAGAAGCTGATGACAAAGAGACTTTGTCCAGGACAGCTTCTTTCCGAACCGCTGCTTTCGAACGGCGAGGTACTGGGATCGGTCGTGTTTCCCTCTTCTCAGCAATATATCCTATGGGAAGTAGTAAATTCCGATGTAGAGTTCGGATACGTCCTTCGCCACTTTCCTTTCTTACAACGTAAGCGGGCACTCCAGTGTTAGGCTGATCAATGACGATGTATGGGTCACTTTCCCATTTGTTGGAGAGCTTATGCTTTCCATCAAAGGAGACTATCTTCACTAAGATTCGATCACCTATATTTAACACTGCTTCCCGTACCCTTTTGTCGTAATTTTCTTTCTGTTTGGCCTTCGCCTTGTCCAAACTGTTGGACGCTAGCTCATATGCGCTAGTAAGACGGGTCCTCAGGTCCTCTACATATGACGTCATTGTTTTTGCTGACTGTTTTGAGGAACATCTCAGTCGAGTGGACATGGTTTTCACTAGGATACAGAAATGTGGGATGAAGTTGGCACCAGACAAATGTTCATTGTTTCAGAGGAAGGTTAAGTATGTTGGACATATCGTCTCTGAGCATGGAATTGAGCCAGACCCCGAGAAAGTTGAGAAGGTAGCGACATGGCCACGACCGGAGAATCCTGAGGAGGTTAGGAAGTTTCTTGGATTCGTCGGGTACTTTCGCCGGTTTATTGACGTTCTCGTTGCGACCTTCGAGGTACAACTGGTGATTCCTGACTTGAATCTGTCAACTGAATGTCTTTTGGAATAGTGTCCTCTACAAGAAAAGCACTGGAGGCTCCATATGTAACCGGGTATTCAAATTGACCACCAAGTCGTTATTTGTCGTGAATTCTTTATTCAACATAGGTTTAAAACACCTACACTCTGTAACAAACACAAATTAAAAGACTACAATTACTCAGAGCGTATACACATTACTCATATAGGTTATAAGAAAGGGAGGTAACTCGTAGATATCACTAGTTACATTTAACACGAATATAAACTATAAATGGACACATTTAATTACATTTTACCAAGATATCAACTTCGTAAGAATTATTATTACAATCATGTTATTTAAATTATATTAAATAACTAGCATAACATATAACATTAAACTGATATTTCAGAGCGAAAGATCTACTTTCCTATAAATTACTTGTAAAGATCTACATCATAATGCACATAGATAAACTGGGTTTTCCCATAAATAAGTATAACATATAATCATAAAAGAGGTAATCACCTGTGTATGGCACAGAGCCGTTTCAACCTCATACATAACTCATCACCGGTACTCCATGCTTTCGTCCTTTTCGCTTACAAGTTAACGTCTAAAATGCATAAAAACCTTTCTTACTCATAATACTCTAGATAAAAACATACAGAAGATAATGGAATAATTTAACCATTACTCATTTATATTTAAGCTGAAGCAATACAAAATACTACTTTACACAATGTAAAGTTACAACTCAAAATGGAGATTTTGAATAGAGAATAATTTAATTTAAATGCCAAACTAATAAAGTTTACAGCTAATCCATACTGTACAAGATAGCTAGATACAATAGATTGAACTCATACTACTTAAAACATAACTTACCTACAAATTCCCTGTCTGTCTTACAGTCCCTTTGGTCGTAAAATGTCTTGATCAAAAGATAGGTGTTTTCAGTTTGGCAGGCAAGAGAGTACTGATCTTCCTTACAAAGAGATTCCCGCCAAACTGACCAAAGGGTATTATACTAGTTTGACCAATAGAAAAATGGGCAGATATCACATGTACGCCATGTGATATATAAAAATAGAACAATACAGGTAAGGTGATATATATAAAAATAGAACTACAGGTAAGTAATCAAATAATCACTCCCTGTAACCTATAACACACACATATCTCTTTTACACACTCTAAACAATTTGGGCACAAACAAATAGACATGTATACATACAAAGTTATATAAAACAAGATAGTAATCACCCTATTACATCCTCCCCTGCTTCGAAAAATGTCGTCCTCGACTAGGGATGTACAATGATTACCTATACTTATCTGAAACATACATAAAATATCAAGAAATCTCGATCTATACTGTAAATGGTCAACAACTCTCAAGTTCTACTAGAGACGATATGAAGAAGCGCTGAGACCACTCTGTCATCTTGCCCACTCAGCAATCCATCCTCGACCAACACTGAAAGGAATTTTGCACGTGACTTCCAATCAGGTTCACTGGTCTGTTGACTCATTATATATTGGTTGCCACGCATCCATGCAGGTTTCTTCCGTTCTCGTTGCGACCTTCGAGGTACAACTGGTGATTCCTGACTTGAATCTGTCAACTGAATGTCTTTTGGAATAGTGTCCTCTACAAGAAAAGCGTCCTCTTCATCCCCTGACACTTCCAAATTGGTGTTCCCGTCGGTTCCTGTACTATTGTTGGGTCCGGGCACGACGTTTGTTAGAACATCGGTTTCCACCAATAGCACTTCCTCCTCCGACGATGAAGAAGCTGATGACAAAGAGACTTTGTCCAGGACAGCTTCTTTCCGAACCGCTGCTTTCGAACGGCGAGGTACTGGGATCGGTCGTGTTTCCCTCTTCTCAGCAATATATCCTATGGGAAGTAGTAAATTCCGATGTAGAGTTCGGATACGTCCTTCGCCACCTTCCTTTCTTACAACGTAAGCGGGCACTCCAGTGTTAGGCTGATCAATGACGATGTATGGGTCACTTTCCCATTTGTTGGAGAGCTTATGCTTTCCATCAAAGGAGACTATCTTCACTAAGATTCGATCACCTATATTTAACACTGCTTCCCGTACCCTTTTGTCGTAATTTTCTTTCTGTTTGGCCTTCGCCTTGTCCAAACTGTTGGACGCTAGCTCATATGCGCTAGTAAGACGGGTCCTCAGGTCCTCTACATATGACGTCATTGTTTTTGCTGACTGTTTTGAGGAACATCTCAGTCGAGTGGACATGGTTTTCACTAGGATACAGAAATGTGGGATGAAGTTGGCACCAGACAAATGTTCATTGTTTCAGAGGAAGGTTAAGTATGTTGGACATATCGTCTCTGAGCATGGAATTGAGCCAGACCCCGAGAAAGTTGAGAAGGTAGCGACATGGCCACGACCGGAGAATCCTGAGGAGGTTAGGAAGTTTCTTGGATTCGTCGGGTACTTTCGCCGGTTTATTGACGTTCTCGTTGCGACCTTCGAGGTACAACTGGTGATTCCTGACTTGAATCTGTCAACTGAATGTCTTTTGGAATAGTGTCCTCTACAAGAAAAGCACTGGAGGCTCCATATGTAACCGGGTATTCAAATTGACCACCAAGTCGTTATTTGTCGTGAATTCTTTATTCAACATAGGTTTAAAACACCTACACTCTGTAACAAACACAAATTAAAAGACTACAATTACTCAGAGCGTATACACATTACTCATATAGGTTATAAGAAAGGGAGGTAACTCGTAGATATCACTAGTTACATTTAACACGAATATAAACTATAAATGGACACATTTAATTACATTTTACCAAGATATCAACTTCGTAAGAATTATTATTACAATCATGTTATTTAAATTATATTAAATAACTAGCATAACATATAACATTAAACTGATATTTCAGAGCGAAAGATCTACTTTCCTATAAATTACTTGTAAAGATCTACATCATAATGCACATAGATAAACTGGGTTTTCCCATAAATAAGTATAACATATAATCATAAAAGAGGTAATCACCTGTGTATGGCACAGAGCCGTTTCAACCTCATACATAACTCATCACCGGTACTCCATGCTTTCGTCCTTTTCGCTTACAAGTTAACGTCTAAAATGCATAAAAACCTTTCTTACTCATAATACTCTAGATAAAAACATACAGAAGATAATGGAATAATTTAACCATTACTCATTTATATTTAAGCTGAAGCAATACAAAATACTACTTTACACAATGTAAAGTTACAACTCAAAATGGAGATTTTGAATAGAGAATAATTTAATTTAAATGCCAAACTAATAAAGTTTACAGCTAATCCATACTGTACAAGATAGCTAGATACAATAGATTGAACTCATACTACTTAAAACATAACTTACCTACAAATTCCCTGTCTGTCTTACAGTCCCTTTGGTCGTAAAATGTCTTGATCAAAAGATAGGTGTTTTCAGTTTGGCAGGCAAGAGAGTACTGATCTTCCTTACCAAGAGATTCCCGCCAAACTGACCAAAGGGTATTATACTAGTTTGACCAATAGAAAAATGGGCAGATATCACATGTACGCCATGTGATATATAAAAATAGAACAATACAGGTAAGGTGATATATATAAAAATAGAACTACAGGTAAGTAATCAAATAATCACTCCCTGTAACCTATAACACACACATATCTCTTTTACACACTCTAAACAATTTGGGCACAAACAAATAGACATGTATACATACAAAGTTGTATAAAACAAGATAGTAATCACCCTATTACATTACTGTCAAGAAAGAGAAAGATCACAATAGGAAAATTAAAATAGTTACGCTTATCGAAGCCTAGATTTAAGAGGCCTCTTTTCATTTTGATATAAGTAAAGATTATGGAAAGTGACTTGGTTAGAAGAGTCTGCAGTGTCCGTAATTTCAAGCTCGGTAGGGTAGGTAAGATTGACGGGGTCAATACAATTATTGTTGTTTACAGACAGCAAACTGTCGATATATTTGAATGTTGAATTGAAAGAATTGCAATTTGCTAAGGTTCTTTTGTCCTGATGGATAAATTTAACCTCGTATGAAAACCAAAAGTCGGCCAGAGGAGGGGCACAGTTTCTCCCCATAGGAATGCATGCCTACTGATGGAAAGTCTTGCTACTGGACTTGGTAAAGAACTCAACTGGGAACTCAATTATTCTCACAATTTCATCCTCTTGTTTATTTCTTTTAGAGTTTGTAGTGCTTTTTACAAAATATGCTCCAAATTAATTGACAACCATATATTTCCGTCGCTGTTTGCCCTTCTTTTAGAAAAGAAACCTCTCATAATAAGAAAGCGAGTTGAAGGCGTTCCTTCTATTTGGTACGAGAAATTGTTGTGTAAAGGGTTGAAAAGTAAAAAAAGCTTGATAGAAAGAAAAAAACTGTTTAGGAAGAGGATGTTCAAGATTGATAAAATGTTCTTTTGAAATCTTCAAATTCCACATTCCAATTATTCCACTGACCGAGTATACAGAGACACAATACGGCAGTAACTCGTGATTAAATGGTACTAGGCTTGCATACAGGCTTTGTTGAATTTATGAGTAGGCAAAAGCATTCAGTAGATCACGAATGGAAAAAAATATCTTGTCAGTTTTGCATACTTTATGTCCATACCTTGTCTGTTTTCACTTTTGTAAATATTTATCCTAACTAATTTAGTTAACTCATTCCGTACCCCTGTATATTGACAATCGACTATGCCATCCTGTAGGGGGGTAGTGCTTAGTGATCTGTTGATGCGAACTCATGTTGACACACGGACAGACATGTACGATAATGTTAAATGATGAAGTGTTTCATCTCGTAGCCTGCGATCGCTAATCCACATCCAACTCTTTTTACGGTCTGGAGATATTCAAAAGATCCGACCTAGTGAGCCTGCGCTTACATTTTAGGACTTTTGATGGCTTACAAAGGGTTGACAGCCCACTACAGCTATATTACAATACAGCGATTTGTTGGCTGGTCTGTAGCAGGTGATGTCTAGAAAACAAGCCAAATAGACCTGCTTAAGGAGTGTTTGTCACACAGAGGGGGAGGGGCATTTTTGTCACAGAGGGGGAGGGGCATTTTTGTCACAGAGGGGGAGGGGCACCTCATTGTCGTCACTTACAGCTTGATTAGACTCTATATCATACCTGTTATTACTTCATTTTTTGATGTTTACATTTGCTGTATTGAAATAGACTGAATTGTATATGATATGCCTGCATCAGACACATTAAACATTCAAGTTGGGAGGGCTCTGTGAATAACACATAATATAGTAACACCATATTGGCAAATGAAAACATATACATGTACCATGTATGCTTGATCAATAACGGGGATTTGACAGATGTTGAACAAAAATGGAATAGTGTATTATGAGGTACAGTCGTCGTTAATCTCTCCATCTACTTTCTGGAGAGGGTAAATCCTACACCAGATTATCTGGAGAGGGTAAATCCTATACCAGACTTTCTGGAGAGGGTAAATCCTACACCAGACTTTCTGGAGATAGGGTAAATTCTACACCAGATTATCTGGAGAGGGTAAATCCTACACCAGACTTTCTGGAGAGGGTAAATCCTACACCAGATTATCTGGAGAGGGTAAATCCTACACCAGACTTTCTGGAGAGGGTAAATCCTACACCAGATTATCTGGAGAGGGTAAATCCTACACCAGACTTTCTGGAGAGGGTAAATCCTACACCAGATTATCTGGAGAGGGTAAATCCTACACCAGACTATCTGGAGAGGGAGGACAGCAGGTCTTGCATCCGACATACTACCGGGTACTCCGACTAGAAAACCCAATAAAGTTTGGCCTAATGTTTAAATCAAAAGTAGCCAACAGAAACGCTGATGCATTAAAAACTGACAGACAAGATCATTGTAGCAGACTGGCAAATCACTGTTGAGGTTCTGGTCAAACTATAAAACAACTGCTGTTTTTATAAAGATCATGAAGTCGTCTATAGCGAAATAGACAATTTCATAATATATCTATGTGATGACAGCTACAGTGACGAGGACCACATAGTGACATCCAGACACCCTGCCAGGGTCATGATGAAAATGTAATAAATAAAATAAGATGAGAAAGAAAAAAAGAATGTCCCAAAAATATTTAATAAGAAAAAAGACGCACACACACAAAAAAACAGGCCACAAGAGAGAGAGAGAGAGAGAAAAACATATATTAAAAAAAACACTCCAAAACTAAAGGTGCAAAATTTTAAAGTACCCAAGAAATAAAGACATTTTCAAAACTTTGTTAAAAATAAGCCTTTATAACTGTACATCACACTCAGCAATGGTAGCCCAATTTTTTAAGTGATTACTAAATGTAAATTGATCTACCTATATACATATGTATGCTCTTTATCTTAACTCATTCACCCCTGAAGACATATTTGAACTCTTCCCATTCAAAGGTTGGAATAGTTCATTATAAAATTTCAAGGGTGAATGCAGTTAATGTAGGATTACCTGCCTACGTACATTCAGTATAGTGATAGGAGGTTAACATGGGCCTGGGGTCTCATTATACTTGGCGGGACCCTAATCTCTTTCGGTTTGTCAGACTAGGCCATGTTTATGCTCGACTTGCCCTAATTTAGTTTAGCTAATGTTGTTTGTCAAACTGGGCCATGTTAAAACTGTTTTATTCTTGGGACTTTCCCTAATTTAATTTAACTGATGTGGTTTTCCCAAACTGGCCCTTGTTTAAACTTTTATTCTTGACTTGCCCTAATTTAATGTAACTGATATGTTGTTTGTCAAACCGGGCCCTGTTTTATACTTGACTTGCCAATAATTGAACTATCATTCTCAGTATTTATACTTGCCTATATTGAATTTAATTGTTAAGTTCTGACGTACAGATGTAGTATAGATTAATTGAAGAAAACTGACAATTATACTGTACGTACATGTAATGGGGTTTATACGAGGAGAACTCACTGATGATACTGTGGCAGTGTATGTCGGTTAAAAGGTACAATGACCTTATCACGCATGTGTGAACGTAACATTAACCTAATTATATAGTACATTGCGTGTTGTACTGGAAACCCTCGCCAACCCATTAATATGTGTATTGTAGTGCTCACACTCCATTACTCCACAGTATCACTATAACAGTATACTGTTACAAGTGTTTTAAAAGATTCGGTGACACGCTAATGTAATATATAATGTTAGATATACAGTGACAGGTCAATATAATGTTGTATTTATAAAGCAATGGTTATACCGTTAAAATGTTGTAATCCCTCATCAATTTGTAGTGTTATTATATTAACATGTTTTTCAAAATAAAATACATACTTCCTTGCTATTGATTATATGTCCCTGTTAAAAAGCTTTTTCAATATCTTATTTCTTTCTTTTCTTGTTAGTATTTAAAAGTGTGTGTGTTTAAGTGGAAATTGAACTTATTTACATATTAAAATGTGATAGCAAATGCCTTATTTTAAGTATTTTTGTAAACATTCTACTTAACAAAAATGATGAGTCAGAGCTGGCATTAAGGGAAGTTTTGTTTTTGTTCCTGTTACATTTATAGACCTCTCCCGGTGGCATACTGTAACAAACCGACTGGTTGGGCTGGCCTGACTATTGATCTCCTGGTATGCTCCCGGTGGCATACTGTAACAAACAGACTGGTTGGGCTGGCCTGACTATTGATCTCCCGGTGGCATACTGTAACAAACCGACTGATTGGGCTGGCCTGACTGTTGATCTCCTGGTGGCATACTGTAACAAACAGACTAGTTGGGCTGGACTATTGATCTCCCGGTGGCATACTGTAACAAACCCACTGATTGGGCTGGCCTGACTATTGATAGACAACTAGAAGATGTGTGACATTTGGTTAGCACTGGTGTACAAAATGAATAACTTTGAGTTCATATTTTGAAATATGTTCTAGCTACAATCTCACTATACTCTGTATTTAGACCCAATGTCACGCTGTATTAGTTGACACACATTTTCCTACATCCTCATTGGTCGGATCATAATCACATGAAAGTCAGTGATTTGTAACATTGACTTGGTCTTGCTATGTTTAGAAACAGCAGGTCGATTTTCATTTTATGACATCATTTCAAATGTGACGTCACTAATCTCTCTACATAATGTAGTAATTTTCCTTCATACAATTTTCATACCTTCCATCTTGTTCGATGATTAAAACATTATTTAGCATCTAATATAACAATATCAATATAATTTTCTCAGGTCTATATAACCTCATATTCACCTCAACAAAAAGTCCATAATAGATGAATAATCTCATTTCTTAACTTTTGAGCTTCAAAATTTACCTGTATTTTTTATGTAACCTTAGTATGCAGTATAATTGCACTCTAAATATGAATTTTCATTTAACCTTGATATAAACTGTAAATATGTTCATTGGATACAGGCTGATGTAGAAATTACTGTAATTTATGAGGATATGTACTGTAAATATATATTTCATTGGATACAGGCTGATGTGGAAGTTGCTGTAAGGTATAAGGATATGTACTGTAGATATATATTTAATTGGATACAGGCTGATGTGGATGTTGCTGTAAGGTTTGAGGATATGTACTGTAGATATACATACATGACTTTGGATACAGGCTGATATGGATGTTGCTGTAAGGTTTGAGGATATGTACTGTAGATATTTATTTAATTTGATACAGGCTGATGTGGATGTTGCTGTAAGGTTTGAGGATATGTACTGTAGATATATATACATGACTTTGGATACAGGCTGATATGTATGTTGCTGTAAGGTTTGAGGATATGTACTGTAGATATTTATTTCATTTGATACAGGCTGATGTGAATGTTGCTGTAAATGCTGCGAGAGAAGCCTTCCGGTTAGGTTCACCATGGAGAACAATGGATGCTGCTCAGCGAGGCCACCTGCTGTATAAACTGGCTGATCTGATTGAACGGGATCGCCAATATATTGCTGTAAGTAATGTCAACGTCTGATATGAAGATACAAATAGTTTCCTCATTGAATTTAAGCTCCTAGTATCTATACCAATATATCCTTTTTCCAGAACTCATGATCATGATAAGGTATATCAAGGAAATGAAAACCAACAAAGTTGCAGAACATAACAAAAATACTATAAAAAGACTGATGTCTTGTTGTTGACCGTCCTTCTAATGTTGAAAGATATCACAGACAGACACTAGTCATTAATACCAAGATAGATACTAATAGTTTTGTTCAGGTACAGAGCCCAAATCCTATATCCTAAGGTAGGGTTTCCTTATCCCACATACCTGCATAATGATTGACTCTCTTTTCTCCCACCTCCTAATTTCCCAGAAATTTTGTTAATGATATTGTGAATACTACAAATAAAAACGAAATTAAATGGGTTTGGAAATACTTCACAGCAAGTTTATTAAAATTTTGTATATTTCCGTGAGGTGATGTCAGATGCCGAATGTGTGTTGGTGCTAGATGAATTATGCTAACCAAAATTGCAATTTAATGATGTCATGTATCGTATCAAAATGACGTAATGTTTCAGATTGTCAGCCAATATGGTGCTGAACAGTCTGAACACTATCGTTTGTTTGTATGCACTCCCAAGTCAGGATTTGGAAAAAAATGTTGTTCCTGAACTGGGGTCACTTGGTGCACCTATATGGGACTAATAGAATCTCTCACCCCCTTTGGGGGAATCTCAACCTGAGGAGGAAGATTCTTAAGTTGCCAAACATGAGACTCTGCCAAGTGATTGGCAACTTAATTAGGGGACTCTCAACGCTATACAGTGTTTCTGTGAAAATGTTCCCTATGTGAGGCTCAAGTGATAATAATCCAAAGATTCTTAAAAATCTTTCCCCGAGGGTTAAGATACCCCTATCTCACCCACAAGGGGGTGAATGATTCTTTTTCTCTTACCCTGTTCTCCCATTGTGTATCATATACACAATGTAATGATAACGTTACATGCTAAATTCAGGGTTGACGTGACGTTGATGGATTGTTGATGTGACATCATTGTATTGTTGAAGTGACGTCATACCATTGTTATGAATAGGGGAATCCCCCTGTCTCACCCCTAGGTTGAGACAGGGAAATCTCACACCGGTAAAAGTGTGGATACTTCTGTCCAGGGTAAAAGAATAATAGAATATCTCACCCCCTTGGGGGTAAGATAGGGGAATCTCAACCCGAGAGGGAAGAGTTATCCCACATGGGTGTTCCACGTGGGACATTTGTATTCTTGCATACACAGAGTTGGGAGAAATTACGCTCTGTCTAAACCATGCGTTTGGTTTTGGTTTACCACAAGTTTGAACAACCTACATAGGATTATGGTCCACAAAATCCGGTTGTGGTGAAAGGGGTAGGGTAGGTATATAGTATATTCATTTAGAATGACTATGGACTGAAAATTACCAAACATGTTATAATATTAAAAACAAAATTTATCATTGTTGTAGTCGCTGGAAACCTTGGACAATGGTAAACCCTACAACATCTCATACGCTGTCGACCTGGAACTTGTTATCAAGTGCTACAGGTAACGTGCTTGTAGCTCCTATAACTAAAATGTTTCTGTGAGAATGTTCCCTATGTGAGGCTCAAGTGATAATAATCCAAAGTCCTGGTAAATATTTTGTGACAACTAATACCTGTTGGATAGTTTCAGCTATTACCCAGTGCGTTATTAACACCCTCCATTCATATTTTAGCCGGACATTTTATGTGGTTTACTGTTGAAAGTTAATTTGATCGTCTATTATACAAAGCTATCGGTCATTGCCTTGTGCACTACATATGCTGTTTGTAAATAATGGAGACTCACGTCAGGCCTAACAAATAATGGAGACTCACGTCAGGGCTAACAAATAACGAAGACCCACATCAGGCCTAACAAATAATGAAGATAGCTGAAATTGTTATTTGACAAGTCCTTGACATTTCTGATGAGAATTTGGACAATCTTTCAGATGAAATTTTTAAGGCCAAAAACATTTTGAAATTGCTATGGCCAATATTTACCGAGTATATAAAAATAAAGCAGGAGTAAAAATAAATGAAATGCCAGAAGGAACTTAAACAAACATGGAACTTTCTAGACTATTCTTTCTTTTATTTAAAAAGCCATAGAAATTTAAATGGGTCCGGCTTCTTAACTCATTCACCCCTGAAGACACATTTGAACTCCTCAACTTCAAAGGTTGAAATAGTTCATTATGAAATTTCTGGGGTGAATGAGTTATAAGAAACCACTTGTAACCTGGCTGCTATGGGTGAAATTTTACCAGTCAATGCTATGTCCTAGGGGTATAGCTCATTTTACTAGGTTTTATTTTCACAACTACTTGCATTGTAATATCCTGTTCAAATAAACCAAACACACATCATGATAAGGTCACATATATCAGTCACTCTGCCTACATCTAGCCAATCAGTTGAGATATGTGTTAGAGCTAGTATTTGACCTAATGCCCCCTCAATTTTGTTTGTTTAATGATTGAGACATCACTACAGACAGTAGTGACACAGTAGATATATGATTAGTCTGCCTTTCCTTGTGTTCATTCTTCAGTTGTATACTGTTGTAGGGGTACTGTCTGTTAGTGACTTTTCTTCCTTGACTGATCGAGTTACACATATCGGCCAAATACGGGCTGCTTCCCCTAGCAAAATGTGCATTATTTTCCCCAAAAAGATAAAAGCTTTGACTTGCACTATAATAACTTTTACTGTTACACTATAATTACTTTGACTGATTACACTATAGTAACTTTTACTGTTACACTATAATAACAGACTGTTACATTATAATAACTTTGACTGATTACACTATAGTAACTTTTACTGTTACACTGTAATAGCTTTGACTGGAACACTATAATAACAGACTGCTACATAATAATAACTTGACTGCTACTCTATAATAACTTTGACTGTTTCACTATAGTAACAGATTGTTACATTATCATAACTTTGACTGGTACACTATAATAACAGACTGCTACAATATAATAACAGACTGCTACACTATAATAACAGACTGCTACACTATACTAACTTTGATTATTACCCAATAGTCTATATAAATTATAATTAGTCATTTTTGACTGTTTCTGGCCTTTTGTCCAATTTCGGCTGTAGGGGTGAAGCAGTCAAAACTGTTTTCCCGGTCGGAGCGAACTGTTACTCGGCGCGAAATCGATGCGCAGAAATCCCCCCTCGAGAGCCCCGTTCAAGCGTTTCGGTGACCGCACCTCAGTGTTGAAGCAATGGCAACATTGCATGCAGCATTGATACTAATATTTATTTGGTAATAAAACAATTGTTTCATGGTTATTTTGGGAACAGTCAAAACTATCATCCCGAGGTAGGGGGAAGCCCTGGGGAACTGTTGTAGTGTAACAGTCCGAGGCCGCTAGGCCAAGGGCAAACAGTTCCCCAGGGCTTCCCCCTACCTCGGGATGAACAGTTTAGCGGCCTCGGGCAAACAGTTCCCCAGGGCTTCCCCCTACCTCGGGATGATAGTTTTGACTGTTCCCCAAATAGCCATGAAACAATTGTATACTGCTACACTATAATAACAGACTGTTACACTAAAGTAACTTTTACTGTTACAATATAATTACTTTGACTGATTACACTATAGTAACTTTTTCTGTTACACTATAATAACTTTGACTGGTAAACTATAATAACATACTGTAACATTATAATAACTTTGACTGTAACACTATAGTAACAGACTGTTACACTATAATAACTTTGACTGTTACATTATAACTTTGACTGTAACACTATAGTAACTTTGACTGATACAATATAATATCTTTGACTGACTGTTATACTATAGTAACTTCGACTGTTACACTATAATAACTTTGACTGACGGATACACTATATTAACTTTGACTGTTACACTATAATTACAGACTGTTACACTATAGTAACTTTGATTGTTACACTATAATATCTTTTGACTGACTGTTACACTATAATTACTTTGACTAATACACTATAGTAACTTTGACTGATACACTATAATATCTTTGACTGACTGTTATACTATATTAACTTTGACTGTTACACTATAATTACAGAGTGTTACGCTATATTAACTTTGATTGTTACACTATAATATCTTTGACTGACTGTTACACTATAATTACTTTGACTGATACACTATAGTAACTTTGACTGATACACTATAACTTTGACTGATACACTATAATATCTTTGACTGTTATACTATATTAACTTTGACTGTTACACCAGAATTACAGACTGTTACACTATAGTAACTTTGATTGTTACACTATAATATCTTTGACTGACAGTTATACTATATTAACTTTGACTATTACACTATAATTACAGACTGTTACACTATAGTAACTTTGATTGTTACACTATAATATCTTTGACTGACTGTTACACTATAATTACTTTGACTGATACACTATAGTAACTTTGCTTGTTACACTATAATATCTTTGACTAACTGTTACACTATATTAACTTTGGCTATAACAGTGTAATAAGTTTGACTGTTACACTATAATATCTTTGACTGACTTTTACACTATATTAACTTTGACTGATACACTATAATATCTTTGACTGACTGTTACAATATTATAACTTTGACTAATACACTATAGTAATTTTGATTGTTACACTATATTATCTTTGACTGACTATTACACTATTATAACTTTGACTGACTGTAACACTATAGTAACTTTGACTGTTACACTATAATAACTTTGACTGACTGTTACACTATATTAACTTTGACTATAACAGTGTATTACCATTGACTGTTACACTATAGTAACTTTGACTGACTGTTACACTATAATAACTTTGACTGTTACACTATAGTAACTTTGACTGACTATCACACTATAATAACTTTGACTGTTACACTATAGTAACTTTGACTGTTACACTATAATAACTTTGACTGACTGTTACACTATATTAACTTTGACTATAACAGTGTATTACCTTTGATTGTTACAGGTACTATGCTGGGTGGGCAGACAAGAACCATGGCAAGGTTATTCCTATATGTAAGTAATATACATGTGCAGGCAGACGTTTATGGAATTGGTTCTTTTATCTATTAAAATATATTTTCCGATGACCCTTTTGCATCTCTTTACCACAGTAATTTTAGCTGTGACTTTCTCTATTTCTGAAAATTTACTCTGTAGACTTAGAAACTGATATTATCAAGCTTTGAATAACTGAGCTCTGGTCCATACGTGCAATCATATGTTAGGGCCTGATTCTTTTCTTGAGAAATTCTTGCTCAGAGAAAATGAATTTCTATTGTTACCATTGAACAAGACAAGAATTATCACATTAGAGAGAGTGTTAAGGGCACAATATCTATTAAAAATCTTAAAGTTTTAGAAACCATCCAATCCAGAGTTTTTATAGCCTCGTTACAGCACTTTCCTTATTCATATCAGACCTACAGTTTACTGTGCAGTATACGTCAAAACCTTTGCCCAAAACCTTTGCCCAAAACCTTGCCCTTCACCGGTAAAACTCATGTTTGCCCGGTGTTAATTTCACCTTTTACATGTAATAACTATATATGTTATGCTGTCAATTTATATCCACTTTCATGATGACTTTGCCTTCTTTGTGGGAGAAGAAATAGGGGAAAATGAATCTGCAGCGATTTTCTTTTTCCAGTTTCCAGTTTTAACATTCAAGATTTTTAGTCAAGGCTTCTAAAAGCATTTTTTTTTTTAAAGTTATCTTAAACTATGAACACTAAAGAACTACTGGTTACTGGTAATAAAGGTATTGAAAAATATTTCATTTAAAACATTTCTTGTGTGACATTTGAATCTTTAGAGACTTTAACCTATGACCTTATAGTTCGGTGACCAATGGTGACACTAATAGCCATATTTACCTTCGTTTGTATAATCTGTGATGACACTGTGACCTTAGTTTGTGTAATCTGTGGTTACATTGTGACCATAGTTTGTGTTATCTGTGATGACACTGACCTTAGTTTGTGTAATCAGTGATGACACTGTGACCCTAGTTTGTGTAATCTGTGATGACACTGTGACCTAAGTTTGTGTAATCTGTGGTTACATTGTTACCATAGTTTGTGTTATCTGTGATGACACTGTGACCTTAGTTTGTGTTATCTGTGATAACACTGTGACCTTAGTTTGTGTAATCTGTGATGACACTGTGACTTTAGTTTGTGTAATCTGTGATGACACTGTGACCTTAGTTTGTGTAATCTGTGATGACACTGTGACCTTAGTTTGTGTAATCTGTGATGACACTGTGACCTTAGTTTGTGTTATCTGTGATGACAATGTGACCTTAGTTTGTGTAATCTGTGATGACACTGTGACCTTAGTTTGTGTAATCTGTGATGACACTGTGACCTTAGTTTGTGTAATCTGTGATGACAATGTGACCTTAGTTTGTGTTATCTGTGATGACACTGTGACCTTAGTTAGTGTTATCTGTGATGACACTGTGACCTTAGTTTGTGTTATCTGTGATGACACTGTGACCGTGTCAGTGACCTACGGTGATAAACACTATTTATCCTTTATGTAACGTTTGATTGACAGGTGGTGATTATTTTTCTTACACGAGACATGAGCCTGTAGGGGTATGTGGACAGATTATCCCGGTGAGTAGAAGATTCAGTCTGCCGTATTTTTTCATGGTTGTAAAAGCTACATAATTTTTTATGATGTGAACATTTATAGGTGTCCTACATGAGAATTCGCGTCTATGCAAGCATGTCAAAGTTATAGATGTGATAAAACTTTCACGATGTAAAAAACATATGTAAATGGTGTTAATGGAGGAAATGTTATTGTGATTCTGACAAAGAAATTTGCTGCCCTTAGACCGTGACTTTCCTTGCTTCTATATATTTCATAAGTACACGTCTCCAAATCCCCTATTTTTTTTCCTTGAAAAGAAATCTCTTTTATTATTGCAATGTCACAGCGTCAGTTTTATGATTAAGATCTGCAGCTATTGCACTTTTCCTCACAAAATCCGGGATCGACAGGTGCAATCAGTTGGTGACATGTAGGACCGATAGGAAAACAACCTGTATTTTTACATGAATGATTTGTGATGAAATATAAATGAAGGGCATATAGTAACACTTAAAATAAAATTTGAACATGGTAAAGACCTTGCATCTTTACAGGATTTTATGATCGGCTTTGTTTTATTCTGCAACTTTTAAATATGGACTTGAGAAGCCTAGGAATTTAGTGTTGAAGCATGCTTTCTGTCTTGCATGTTCAGCCATGCAGTGTCTGTAGACAAAATTGATTGACTAGACCGGTGGAAAACACAAGATATCCTGTTACAGCAGAGTACTACTAGGTGTTTTTGAGGGGTTATTCATGAGTTGTTTATAATTCTGTCACAAAACACAGTTAGGTGGAAAGTAAGACATTTAATCTGTCTGCCTTTTTGCAGCTCTAGTCTTCTTGTCACATCAACTATTCCACAAGATGCAATCAGAAATCCTTGAAATATGGTATGCTTTGACGCCATTGTATGTAGCTTTGACGACATTGTATTTAGCTTTGACGACAGTGTATGTACTGTAGCTTTGACGACATTGTATGTAGCTTTGACGACATTGTATATAGCTTTGACGACATTGTATTTAACTTTGACGACAGTGTATGTACTGTAGTTTTGACGACATTGTATGTTGCTTTGACGACATTGTATGTAGCTTTGACGACATTGTAATTGGCATTCATAAAATCCTGTTAAGATGCAAGGTCTCTACCATGTATGTAGCTTTGGCAACAGTGTATGTAGCTTTGACGACATTGTATGTAGCTTTGACGACAGTGTATGTACTGTAGTTTTGACGACATTGTATGTAGCTTTGACGACATTGTATTTAGCTTTGCCGCCAGACATTGTAATTAGCTTTGACGCCAGACAGTGTATGTAGCTTTGGCAACAGTGTATGTAGCTTTGGCGACATTGTATGTAGCTTTGACGACATTGTATGTAGCTTTGACGACATTGTATGTAGCTTTGACGACATTGTATGTAGCTTTGACGACATTGTATGTAGCTTTGACGACATTGTATGTAGCTTTGACGACATTGTATGTAGCTTTGACGACATTGTATGTAGCTTTGACGACATTGTATGTAGCTTTGACGACATTGTATGTAGCTTTGACGACATTGTATGTAGCTTTGACGACATTGTATGTAGCTTTGACGACATTGTATGTAGCTTTGACGACATTGTATGTAGCTTTGACGACATTGTATGTAGCTTTGACGACATTGTATGTAGCTTTGACGACATTGTATGTAGCTTTGACGACATTGTATGTAGCTTTGACGACATTGTATGTAGCTTTGACGACATTGTATGTAGCTTTGACGACATTGTATGTAGCTTTGACGACATTGTATGTAGCTTTGACGACATTGTATGTAGCTTTGACGACATTGTATGTAGCTTTGACGACATTGTATGTAGCTTTGACGACATTGTATGTAGCTTTGACGACATTGTATGTAGCTTTGACGACATTGTATGTAGCTTTGACGACATTGTATGTAGCTTTGACGACATTGTATGTAGCTTTGACGACATTGTATGTAGCTTTGACGACATTGTATGTAGCTTTGACGACATTGTATGTAGCTTTGACGACATTGTATGTAGCTTTGACGACATTGTATGTAGCTTTGGCAACAGTGTATGTAGCTTTGACGACATTGTATGTAGCTTTGACGACATTGTATGTAGCTTTGACGACATTGTAATTAGCTTTGCCGCCAGACATTGTAATTAGCTTTGACGCCAGACAGTGTATGTAGCTTTGGCAACAGTGTTTGTAGCTTTGGCGACATTGTATGTAGCTTTGACGACATTGTATGTAGCTTTGCAAATGAAGTTCAGCTGTGTTTGCTGACCTGATTTTTGTGTCGCCTGCAACGCGAGGCTGCATAATGGTATTACTTTGTCGGCGGCAGTTGATTGAACTCAAATTTGGTACACATTTTGCATACGAATATAGCTCGGACAAGTTCGCATTTAAGAAGTTAATGTGCATTTTTGGTGGAGTTATGCCCCTTTTATTGCCAAATAAGGGCATTGTGAAGTAAATGAATGAACTTTTTTTATTTTTTAATCCATTCCTTTCTTTTCAAAGCAATAATGTTCAACATATATTACTACAGGTTTTTCTGTCGAGTTTCAACTTTCTGCATTTTGGCCTATCACACTTACAGTTAGAATTACGCCCAAGTATCCACTTTTTGTGGCACGAACGCAGGACGCACGCTTCCCGAACGGAGACGAGCCGCTATACGACCGCAGGACG
>NW_018404492.1:5081283-5111729 GCF_002113885.1 Mizuhopecten yessoensis
ATACCATAACTGTACAGATATAGATTATAGCTGTGATACCAGAACTGTTGTATCTATAGAGGGAATACCATATCTGTACAGATATAGATTATAGCTGTGATACCAGAACTGTTGTATCTATAGAGGGAATACCATAACTGTACATATATAGATTATAGCAGTGATACCAGAACTGTTGTAGCTATAGGGGGAATACCATTACTATACAGATATAGAGTATAGCAGTGATACCAGAACTGTCGTAGCTATAGGGGGGATACCATACCTATTCAGATATAGATTATAGCAGTGATACCAGAACTGTCATAGCTATAGGGGGGATACCATACCTATTCAGATATAGATTATAGCTGTGATACCAGAACGGTTGTAATTATAATAAGGATATTAGGAATTATAAAGCTGATAATGGGAATGATAGAAGAATTTCTCTCAAAATTTGTGTAAGTAACATATTTATTTTGCAGTGGAACTTCCCCCTACTGATGCAGGCATGGAAGCTGGGTCCAGCCCTGTCTATGGGAAACACAGTGGTAATGAAGGTAGCTGAGCAGACACCTCTCACTGCCCTGTATATTGCACAGCTCGCCAAAGAGGTCAGTATTTTCAAAGAATTTTATCATCTATTTATTTCTTAGTTAGTTACAATACTCCATTGTTTTAGAGTAAATTAATGTAAATGCACTACATGTTTGAAATTGATTTTTAGATGTCAGTTATAGGACAAATGATGCCTTTTTAGAAGATTAGCACGGTCAGTTTTAGGACAGGTGATGTCTGAACAGAAGATTAGCGGTCAGTTTTAGGACAAGTGATATCTGGACAGAAGATTAGCGGTCAGTTTAAGGACAGGTGATATCTGGACAGAAGATTA
The DNA here is from genome assembly GCF_002113885.1 of Mizuhopecten yessoensis. Classification (NCBI taxonomy): domain Eukaryota; kingdom Metazoa; phylum Mollusca; class Bivalvia; order Pectinida; family Pectinidae; genus Mizuhopecten; species Mizuhopecten yessoensis. The sequence goes on from NW_018404492.1 coordinate 5,082,158, forward strand.
GCAGTCAGTTCTAGGACAGATGATATCTGGACAGAAGATTAGCTGTCAGTTTTAGGACAGATGATGTCTGAATAGAAGACTATGATGTCCAGATCGGCATTGATCATCAGTAGCTTCTGTATTAAGGTTTTGTGTGTAAGTCAGCTTTTTACCTCAGATTCATGAATTTGTGGTTTGTAGGCTGGATTTCCACCAGGTGTACTCAACATCATCCCCGGGTATGGACCAACAGCTGGAGCTGCCATTGCTGAGCACATGGATGTAGACAAAGTAGCCTTTACTGGCTCCACAGAGGTAGGTAGGAGGTAGAAAATTCTACCAGACAAGGTGACCTTCACTAGCTCCTCAGAGGTAGGTAGGAGGAAGTGAATTCTACAAGACAAGGTGACCTCACTAGCTCCACAGAAGTAGGTAGGAAGTAGAAAATTCTACCAGACAAGGTGACCTTCACTAGCTCCACAGAGGTAGGTAGGAGGTAGAAAATTCTACCAGACAAGGTGACCTCACTAGCTCCACAGAGGTAGGTAGGAGGTAGAAAATGCTACCAGACAAAGTGACCTTCACTAGCTCCACAGAGGTAGCTAGGAGGAAGTGAATTCTACCAGACAAGGTGACCTTCACAAGCTCCACAGAGGTAGGTAGGAGGAAGTGAATTCTACAAGACAAGGTGACCTCACTAGCTCCACAGAGGTAGGTAGTTATGAGGAAGTGAATTCTACAAGACAAGGTGACCTCACTAGCTCCACAGAGGTAGGTAGCTAGGAGGAAGTGAATTCTACCAGACAAGGTGACCTTCACTAGCTCCAAAGAGGTAGGTAGGTAGGAGGAAGTGAATTCTACAAGACAAGGTGACCTCACTAGCTCCACAGAGATAGGTAGCTAGGAGGAAGTGAATATTACCAGACAAGGTGACCTTCACTAGCTCCACAGAGGTTGGTAAGAGGTATTGAATTGTACAGGACTTGGTGACCTTCACTTGCTTAACAGAGGAAGGAAGTATTGATATGTACGGGTTAAGGTGGGTACCTAATGATGGTAGAGGTGTGATTGAATATTTTACTGGTGAAGCTCCGAAGAAGTAAGCAGTAGGTTGGATGATTTTAAGTTGACCGTCACTGGATCCACAGAAGTGGGAGGTGTGATGATGGCCTTTCATTAGTATTACTTGTGGTCACAATAGATGTCTATTCAAATTGGACTTCTCAGTTAAGCTTAAAAAAATAATGTCGACCTTTTTTTCAAATTGAGTATAAATGCTTTTTCCAAGAGAGTATTATATATTGTAAATGGTTTTGTTGTATTCCTAGGTAAAATAAGACATATTATGTAATGTATGTATATACTGTTCTGACATTATCCTGGTGACTTTTGTACTCTGGTTTCAGATCGGGCAACTGATACCTGTCATGGCTGCCAGCAGTAACCTGAAGAGAGTGACCTTGGAACTGGGAGGGAAAAGTCCCAACATTGTCTTAGCCGACGCTGACAGTGAGTCTTTTAAAAACAAAACAAAATGTGTTTGTGGAATCCTAACAATATTTTGATGAATGTACTCTTGTTTCCTGAACCATGAAGTAATGATCCTCTTGTTTACTCTGCAGTGGCGAATGCGGTGGAGAATTCTCACTTCGCCCTGTTCTTTAACCAGGGTCAGTGCTGCTGTGCTGGGTCTAGGACATTTGTACAGGAAAGCGTTTACGATGAATTTGTGGAGCGCAGTGTTGAGAGAGCAAAACAGCGCACTGTGGGAAATCCCTTTGATTCTGGAAATGAACAAGGACCTCAGGTAAGTTATACTCATAAAATTGAAGTGTGATGTTCATTACAAGCATAGATTTATAATATATGATATGATAATCTGGTACTGATAGTAAAAGTAAGATTTTTGTTTCTCCATGGTAAATATTTTCAGAATATTTTTTTTACTGAATCATTCATTATCAGAGATTAGGACACTGCAACATAATTGACTTTTTACAGAAAGATCTTTTCTTACATTATAGTAGAAACTGACTATACTGACACCATGTTCACGAAAGTGTTCTCTTGCTCAAATTCAGATTCTGTGCTCAATCCCAATTTCTGGTTCTGGTGAAAAATTAAAGCAAATTCACATTTTGTGAATGATTTGGAGGAATTTTAGAGACACAAAGTTCAATACTGTAAATATATATATAATTGAAGTTATTGTATATAGTTTTCTATCACATATCATTTGAAATTTTGTTTAGGCAAAGAATCCATGCTTGAGCACAAGAAGGAATTCATGAATCCAGGGCCCTGGGTTCAATCAAGGACATCCTCAAATAACTGATGTAAATTTTTGGTCAACTAGAGTTATCTCCACTTTAACCCGACCTCACTGGCACATTGTCATATCCAGCCATATAGTTGTTTGAGTTCTGTTTGATGTTGATAACGACTGGTTTGAGTGTACTAGTATAATGAGGATAGCTTTGTGATTCTTATAACCTTTGTGTAAAGTGATAACAGTGAGAGGTATGTGTGACAGGTGGACCAGGAACAGATGGAGAAGATCCTGTCCCTGATATCCAGCGGGAAGAAAGAGGGAGCTAAGCTTGCGGTCGGCGGGAACCGAGTAGGGGACAAAGGTTACTTTATAGAGCCCACTGTCTTCACGGATGTTCAGGACAATATGAGGATTGCCAAGGAGGAGGTTGGTTATAATAGCAATATTCTCCTCATTGAATTCTCCAGACAAACCCTTTTTAAAAAAGGTTCAAAACAGATCTGTTGAAAAAAGTGCCTGATTTGTCACTAACAGTAAATCACATTTTTTTGTGAATTTTTTATCAATTAAATTGTGTGCTTGCAAAGAAGATTTATTTCATTGAAGATATTATGGTACATGTACAACTATTTAGATGTATCTTCACTTGAATTAATTGTTGTTTTGGTAAAAATTACAGTTTTCAGAATCCTGCATTGATGTAAATGTTCACACTAAATGACAGAACTACATAAGCAGTTGTACAATAAATATTGTCATTAGTCGTGTTACATTGTCTTTCCAGATTTTCGGCCCTGTGATGCAGATCATGAAATTCAAGACCATTGAAGAGCTGATTGAGAGGTCACATGACACAATATATGGTCTGGCTGCCGCTGTCCACACCCAGGACCTCGATAAGGCTTTGTACCTGGCCAACAGTCTTCGCGCTGGCTCTGTGTGGTAAAACTTTCATTATAGATCTTCACGGTCTTTGGTGACAATGTCATAGATTCTCCTGTGTGCCTCACTCTCATCTCCCAAGTATCAACTCAGTCTCTGTCTAGTAATGTTGATATACATCCTTTACTTGACCTTAAACTTCCAGGTAACGTCTCATATATCAAAACTGAACTGCTTGATATTCTGATTTCGGGGTAAACTCTTGATGTTTTGGTTGCGTCACTATAAAAGTGTGTATATTTTTATTTCAGGGTGAATTGTTTTGATATTTTCGATGCGGCCCAACCGTTCGGGGGTTACAAGATGTCTGGTAACGGTCGGGAACTTGGAGAGTATGGACTTGAGGCTTACACCGAGACCAAGGCTGTAAGTATCACCTCTGTGTATTCTGTTTGTGTGATAATAGTTTCTCACCTGTTCACTGTAAACAGATTGGCATAACTCTGTTTAATTAAAGTATAGCCTCCCCCCACCCATGTATTGTGTCTGATCAACCAAATTATGTATGTACATATGTAATTCTTGGAGACACTAATATTATCAGTCACACATAATATAAGTGTCACAGAAGGAATTGTTTAATGAAAATGAAACTCTAAAAATCTTGTGTAAGGGTTTTGTTTCGCCACCACGAAGTGGAAGCGAGAGTAAGGTGTTGTTTTTCCTCCGGTGGAGCATTATTATAAACTTACTTAAATGCTAAAAATTAATGTTGATGCTGCCATGTCGGCATTAAGTTTTTGCGTTTAAGTTAGTTTCACTGAAAATAGAGGTGCTACACCAACCAAACTTGGACAATAGATACATCATATGCTGGATGCAGCCTAACTTTCATGGTCCATTGACTTTGTCAGCATCTCCATCAACATTTCAGTTTATGCGTTTAAATTAATTTCTCAGATATGTGCGTTGATGGCCAAAGCGGGGGGCATAGGCGAGACATATCAATCCGAATGGCTTTTCTTAGATCTCCAGTAGTTGGTGTATACACATGTTGCGCTGTATATCAAGCATATGATTGATTAGAAGTTTTGTTATATTCCTCAAAGCACCACAATGCATATAGGATCATCTTGGAATGTAATTTCCTTTTTTTTTCTCATTTCAGGTTTGCATCAAAGTACCACAGAAGAATTCGTAAAGCATGGAGAGAAAAAATGCATTTATTACACAAATAGTGCTTTAAATGTGCTGGTGAACTGGTACATTATGGGAAAATAATTCAGCATAATCACTGGCTCTAATCGAGTTTGGTGCAACACAAATTGATGTATATATATATATATATATATATTTGATACTATTTAGTCTAGCTTCAAGCTGTTGGTGAAACACTGCACTTGTCTAACTCATCGATGACTTCATTAACCAGAGTTTACTTATTGGTAATGCTCTCCGTTCATCCAGACAACGCAAAGATCCTCTTTCAAAATTATGATTTTTTTTCTGCAATCATCAACAAAAACAGTCATATATAGCTTGTTTATGTTTCTGAATATATATTTGCTAGATATTTGCAAGATTTTATTTTTACGATTTGTTGTACAAACAAATTCATGCAAAAATAAATACAATGTATCTTGAAGTACAAGTGATCCAGGGTTTCCGGGTTGTCAAATCCATGTTCTTGTAGGACATTAAGCATTTCCTTCGCGAGTGTTCTTATCACGGATACGACATTTCAGGTTAGCTTAGTATTTATATATATATTACAACATGGGTTGTTAACCCAGTCTATAATGAATTTGACAATGCAAGGGAGGCAACTGCACATCCAATTAATCTTGTAGTCTCCCTTGAGCTTTCGTAAATGATACTAAATAGAGGGCTTTTTGGGCTGCACAAATCTCATTATCTGCCTTGTTGTACCATTCAAAATAGATACATGTATGTTCATACGAAGCTGGTTCAGTTCACCTGTGTAAACTTTAACTTGATTAACGTAAAATGTTGTACATATGTTTTTCGAATTTGAAATTCATGAAATATGTTGAAGTAAATTTCTTTGTATTCACTGATTGTACTCCCTATCGTAAATAAATAACATCTAAATACGGTACCCTGTGTTTTTGTAAGCTTTCACAACTTTCATATAAACAGTAGAATCTGAAACTGAAGTAGGAAAGTGACCGCTCATGTCACATTTCAAAGCTTTTGATTTTCGATTTGGTATTGTCAGTGTTCAACTCGACTTGATGTGTCTTAAAAGCCGACAATGTAAAGTTGACATTGTACATAAAGCTGAGATTGTTTGTAAAGTTGACATTGTACACAAAGCTGACATTGTACATAAAGTTGACATTGTACACAAAGTTGACATTGTACATAAAGTTGACATTGTACATAAAGCTGAGATTGTTTGTAAAGTTGACAGTGTACACAAAGCTGACATTGTACATAAAGTTGACATTGTACACAAAGCTGACATTGTTTGTAAAGCTGACAATGTACATAAAGTTGACATTGCACACACAAAGTTGACATTGTACACAAAGTTGACATTTTACATAAAGTTGACATTGTACACAAAGTTGACATTGTACATAAAGCTGACAATGTTTGTAAAGTTGACATTGTACACAAAGCTGACATTGTTTGTAAAGTTGACATTGTACACAAAGCTGACATTGTTTGTAAAGTTGACATTGTACACAAAGTTGACATTGTACACAAAGCTGACAATGTTTGTAAAGTTGACATTGTTTGTAAAGTTGACATTGTACATAAAGTTTACATTGTACACAAAGCTGACATTGTTTGTAAAGTTGACATTGTACACAAAGTTGACATTGTACACAAAGCTGACAATGTTTGTAAAGTTGACATTGTTTGTAAAGTTGACATTGTATATAAAGTTTACATTGTACACAAAGCTGACATTGTTTGTAAAGCTGACAATGTTTGTAAAGTTGTCATTGTACATAAAGTGGACATTGTTTGTAAAGTTGACATTGTACATAAAGTTGACATTGTACACAAAGTTGACATTGTTTGTTAAGTTGACATTGTACATAAAGTTGACATTGTACATAAAGTTGACATTGTACACAAAGCTGACATTGTACATAAAGCTGACAATGTTTGTAAAGTTGCCATTGTACACAAATCTGACAATGTACATAAAGTTGACATTGTACATAAAGCTGACATTGTACATAAAGCTGACATTGTTTGTAAAGTTGACGTTGTACATAAAGTTGACATTGTACACAAAGTTGACATTGTACATAAAGTTGACATTGTACATAAAGTTGACATTGTACATAAAGTTGACATTGTACATAAAGTTGACATTGTACATAAAGTTGACATTGTACATAAAGTTGACATTGTACATAAAGTTGACATTGTACATAAAGTTGACATTGTACATAAAGTTGACATTGTACATAAAGCTGACATTGTACATAAAGCTGACATTGTTTGTAAAGTTGACGTTGTACATAAAGTTGACATTGTACACAAAGTTGACATTGTACATAAAGTTGACATTGTACATAAAGCTGAGATTGTTTGTAAAATTGACATTGTACACAAAGCTGTCATTGAACATAAAGTTGACATTGTACACAAAGTTGACATTGTACATAAAGTTGACATTGTACATAAAGTTGATATTGTACATAAAGCTGAGATTGTTTGTAAAGTTGACATTGTACACAAAGCTGACATTGTACATAAAGTTGACAGTGTACACAAAGCTGACATTGTTTGTAAAGTTGACAATGTTTGTAAAGTTGACATTGTACACAAAGTTGACATTGTACATAAAGTTGACATTGTACACAAAGTTGACATTGTACATAAAGTTGACATTGTACATAAAGTTGACATTGTACACAAAGTTGACATTGTACATAAAGTTGACATTGTACATAAAGTTGACATTGTACACAAAGTTGACATTGTACATAAAGTTGACATTGTACATAAAGTTGAGATTGTACATAAAGTTGACATTGTACACAAAGTTGACATTGTACATAAAGTTGACATTGTACATAAAGTTGACATTGTACACAAAGTTGACATTGTACATAAAGTTGACATTGTACATAAAGTTGACATTGTACACAAAGTTGACATTGTACATAAAGTTGACATTGTACATAAAGTTGACATTGTACACAAAGTTGACATTGTACATAAAGTTGACATTGTACATAAAGTTGACATTGTACACAAAGTTGACATTGTACATAAAGTTGACATTGTACATAAAGTTGACATTGTACACAAAGTTGACATTGTACATAAAGTTGACATTGTACATAAAGTTGACATTGTACACAAAGTTGACATTGTACATAAAGTTGACATTGTACATAAAGTTGACATTGTACACAAAGTTGACATTGTACATAAAGTTGACATTGTACATAAAGTTGACATTGTACACAAAGTTGACATTGTACATAAAGTTGACATTGTACATAAAGTTGACATTGTACACAAAGTTGACATTGTACATAAAGTTGACATTGTACATAAAGTTGACATTGTACACAAAGTTGACATTGTACATAAAGTTGACATTGTACATAAAGTTGACATTGTACACAAAGTTGACATTGTACATAAAGTTGACATTGTACATAAAGTTGACATTGTACACAAAGTTGACATTGTACATAAAGTTGACATTGTACATAAAGCTAACAATGTTTGTAAAGTTGACATTGTACATAAAGTTGACATTGTACACAAAGATGACATTGTACTCAAAGCTGACATTGTTTGTAAAGTTGACATTGTACATAAAGCTGACAATGTTTGTGAAGTTGACATTGTACATAAAGCTGACAATGTTTGTGAAGTTGACATTGTACATAAAGCTGACAATGTTTGTGAAGTTGACATTGTACATAAAGCTGACAATGTTTGTGAAGTTGACATTGTACATAAAGCTGACAATGTTTGTGAAGTTGACATTGTACATAAAGCTGACAATGTTTGTAAAGTTGACATTGTTTGTAAAGCTGACATTGTATGTTAAGATGAAAATGTTTGCTTGAATTTGTTTATAAAGCTGACATTGTATGTAAAGCTGACATCGTATGTAAAGTTGACATCGTATGTAAAGCTGACATTGTATGTTAAGATGAAAATGTTTGCTTGAATTTGTTTATAAAGTTGACATTGTTTGTAAAGTTGACATTGTGTTCAGCCAACTTTACAGGTAAATTTGACATCATATTCTAAACTGACATTGTATGAACAGTAGACAATACCAATGACAGAAAATCCTCATTCATGAGCTGGTAGAATAACTAAAGCTGGTCATACCTAATTGTTTGGTATTCTTGGTAATACTTTCTTTCTAATGAAGAAATATCAATTCACTTACTTCTGGAGTCGGTTTAACTGGTAAACTAGTTAAGATACCTACTTTATCATCATGTTGTCTCCTTTCACCAGGTGATCTGTGTGTACTAGGCTAATTGTTACACCAGTTGTAAGACTGTCAATCTAAGTTGTGAATTATTGTTAGCAGTGACTGTTTACATAAGTGACGGTGAAAATTTCACACGTGCACTGACAATGGGTAATGTTTACGTATAAGCAGGAGGTACCAATCCGTCCAACAACAGTACGACCAGTACCTAACATGTGTATAGCATCACTGGTGATTCCTATTGTCATCCATTGTGCATGCGACACAATGCTTGTAATTCAATGTATGTAGCACAGCAGTTCCATTGACTTATTAAGTGACGATTGGACAATAAGATCAATTTCATAGGGAATGGGGTTTTGGTATATAATAATTATTTATTGTAGTATTTTAATTTTTCAATTAGAATTCAAATAAATCTTACTTGCTTTTGCATTTAAGTCATAGCTTTACAAAAGGACAATTCGCTCTTGAAACGTTGACGCACGTTAAATACGTACATTGTTTGTGTATAAAGAAGGAAAACAGAATATGTCGAGATTATAAACTAGTGTTTAAATATTAAAGTTCAGAGTATACGTAATTTTACGTGTTTTTTGGGTTAAACGTTTAAAATTACTTTGAACACCTTATTTTAGGTCAAAGTATAGCTGTAATAACTTCTCAAGCCCCTGTGCATGTGACATGCCCCTGTGATTGCATTCAAGATCCTTGAATACAGGTAAATCCTCTGATGTTTTGACTTCAGTCAGAAAAGTCGATAACAACACCTAAATGTTCGACTGATCTCCCCAAAACTACCGAAATAGCAGACACCATTCCTTTAAATAGACTTGATGACGTCACAGGAAGGATAAACGGTATTGTTCATCAAGCATGGGAGTGTTCAACAGTGTTAGCCGCGATACATTTTGGAATATCTTACCGACCACAGCAGCAAAGTGAGTTGTTGGAGTGGGACATGCACGTGAGGTGTGTAATCTCTTCTCATTCATCCCACTTGTCGATCGCCATCAAGTATCAAAGAGCAAAATTCTGAACTTTCCATAAATATAACCATTAAAATATATATTAACATCAGAATAATAAAAATATTTTTATATTTTTTTTGGACAGTATTAAGTAGCCGATGTAATGCATACCTTAAGCTTTAGTCGGGACACCCTCTCAATACAGCTCATTCTTTTAGATGTATTATGTGCGTTTATATGGACTATACATATTGAGGCAAGGTGTGACCTAAGACTCTTATAATTTGAATGTAGATGCACATGAAGGATTACAGTCTGTAGTGATAAGATTTATAAATATATAAATAAAATAAGTTTGTCACGTAGTAATATTCCACGATTTTAATGTTCATATGTTAAAGATACGAAATACAGGTCGATTATTGCTTCCAAGTACCGAAAAAAACGGAACAAAATGTCATACAAAGAATACTAAACGTGGGTTTCCCCCCCGATTTACCTTTAAAGTTGACGGATAGGCAATCATAGCCCTTGTCACATATATATCGTATATCATCCGAAGTTTTGTACTATTGCATGTAAAATGTTTAAATCCCTAAGTTTCAATACCAACAAGATCGAACCTGTAAACTAGCTGTCATCTGTATGGTCACACACTCACCAACCAATTGCAATTCAACGTCACTGGCGATAATTAGCTAACAAGGGTTATTAATAGCCTCACGGTTTACCTTATTGCGTAAGAGGTTTTTTCCACTACTTAAATATATTATTTACTTCCCGGTAGCTACATGTATATCCTACGACCAATACTAATGCGCAGAGTAAACAATCGGCAGTCTTACCATCCAGTTCAAGTAATGACATTTCACAATTCTACCAGAGTCCCAAGGAGGTAACGCATCCGAGATTTGTAAGTAAAAGTTTAGAATTGTTTAAAAAAAAGATTGCTAGCTAGATGTAGCGTAGAATACTACATATTATATATTTGTTGAATTAATAGTTTTAACTAACCTTTTTACAGTCATTACGGAACATTAACATATAGGTTCTGGTAATGAATATGAATTCGAACTGATTCACATCATATACATTCACTTTTAATACTATATATACTCTCTGTAATTTCAGTAATGGTGAGGTTCTGTCTGTAATATAAGTATAATATCTAGTGAGGTTCTTTCTGTAATTACATTAGAAACCTTGAATACAGGTAAATCCTCTGATGTTTTGACATCATTCAGAAAAGTCGATAACACCACCTAAATGTTTGACTGATCTCCCCAAAACTACCGAAATAGCAGACACCATTCCTTTAAATAGACTTGATGACGTCACAGGAAGGATAAACGTTATTGTTCATCAAGCATGGGAGTGTTCAACAGTGTTAGCCGCGATACATTTTGGAATATCTTACTGACCACAGCAGCAAAGTGAGTTGTTGGAGTGGGACATGCACGTGACGTGTGTAATCTCTTCTCATTCATCCCACTTGTCGATCGCCATCAAGTATCAAAGAGCAAAGTTCTGAACTTTCCATAAATATAACCATTAAAATATATATTAACATCAGAATAATAAAAATAGTTTTATATTTTTTTTGGACAGTAATAAGTAGCCGATGTAATGCATACCTTATAGGCTTTAATCGGGACACCCTCTCAATACAGCTCACTCTTTTGGATGTATTATGTGCGTTTATGTGAATTATACATATTGAGGCAAGGTGTGACCTAAGACTCTTATAATTTGAATGTAGATGCACATGAAGGATTACAGTCTGTAGTGATAAGATTTATAAATATATAAATAAAATAAGTTTGTCACGTAGTACTATTCCACAATTTTAATGTTCATATGTTAAAAATACGAAATACAGGTCGATTATTGCTTCCAAGTACCGAAAAAGCCGGAACAAAATGTAACACTAAGAATACTAAACGTGGGTTTCCCCCCGATTTACCTTTAAAGTTGACGGATAGGCAATCATAGCCCTTGTCACATATATATCGTATATCATCCGAAGTTTTGTACTATTGGCTGTGAAATGTTTAAATCCCTAAGTTTCAAAACCAACAAGATCGAACCTGTAGACTAGCTGTCATCTGTATGGTCACACACACACCAACCAATTCAACGTCACTGGCGATAATTAGCTAACAAGGGTTATTAATAGCCTCACGGTTTACCTTACCGCGTAAGAGGTTTTTTCCACTACTTAAAAATATTATTTTCTTCCGGGTAGCTACCTGTATACCCTACGACCAATACTAATGCGCAGAGCAAACAATCGGCAGTCTTACCATCCAGTTCAAGTAATGACATTTCACAATTCTACCAACGTCCCAAGGAGGTAACGCATCCGAGATTTGTAAGTAAAAGTTTAGAATTGTTTAAAAAAAAGATTGCTAGCTGGATGTAGCGTAGAATACTACATATTATATATTTGTTGAATTAAAAGTTTTAACTAACTTTTTTACAGTCATTACGGAACATTAACATATAGGTTCTGGTAATGCATATGAATTCAAACTGATTCACATCATATACATTCACTTGTAATACTATATATACTCTCTGTAATTTCAGTATGGTTATGTCTGTAATATAAGTATAATATCTAGTGAGGTTCTTTCTGTAATTAAATTATATAAAAACTAATGAGGTTCTGTCTGTATTCTAAGTATTAATGAGGTTCTCTCTGTAATTAAAGTATTAGAAATAATGAGATTCTGTCTGAAATCTTAAGTATACTTTAAGGCCGCTTTCGTTTATCGCGATCCAAACAGTTGAAGATCGGACCTAGTAATCAGATGCTGATTCAATGCCTACGTATACCGAAAAATGTAACATTTAAAAACAGACGAACCGGGTCTTCCGCATAAACAGGTCCTAAGTATAAAAACTAATGAGGTTCTGTCTGTAATCGAAGTATAAGAACTATAGTGTGTTTCTCTCTGTAATTAAGTTATAAGAACTTACGGCCGGGGTTCTGTCTGTAATCAAAGTATATAATCTAGTGAGCTTCTATCTGTTATCTAAGTGTAAGAATGTATAAGGTTCTGTCTTGTGTAAATAGTTGTTTCACTGCCTGAGAACTTACACGCGGTGTTGAGGCAAATCCTGGGAGAATACTTATTTAAAACAAATCTACGCTGTGAAGAAAAATAACCTCTGTATACGACACTTTAAAAATCTTAAGTTTATCCTATTTTTCATTTCATGTGATTTCGTTTTAACGCGTCATGTATGAGGATTAGAAAAAGGATAACAGGACCTAGGTCCAAAGCCTGGTTAGCTTGTCCTCAAAGTCAACGTCAGGTTCTGACAGGATATTTTTCAGAAATATTGAAGTCAATTTACTATATTGTATATATTTAAATTTAATGTCGTTATCTGAAGGCAAGAAACGTATTGATTTAAACTGATTCTCTATAATATTGATTTGAACATTTAAGGTCACGACTCTAATATATCAAGCATTTACGAATCGAAATGGGGTCGGATTTCACTTTTGGCAGTTGACCATAGCAAGCACGTGCTGCACTAATCCTTTTACACATAACTACATTACAGTACAAGAAATAATGAAGGTTTGCTAGCGGAAGTATAAAACACTGCCAATTTCGAACAAATGTTTAGGCAAATGTCGGGACTAATTTTAACGTAAGTATTAACATATTTAGACAAGGCATAAGGTACAAGTTATAACGACTAATTAACATCTTCTCCCAACAAACATTTACAAAAATATCATTTAGAGTGAAAATCTGTTTCTAAAATCTTTTGCTGGCTTTAATGAACGTTAATTTGCACGGGTCAGAAAATAATTGTATTAAAGTCCACGGTAAGCAGGAGATTTCCAATCGAAATGAATTCCAAAATCTATCTCAACATTTAAAGTGTTGAAATTTTGCCCAAAAATACGTCCTTCATTACATATTCGACTTGCAATTTGATATTCAGTACGATTTGCACTTTACCGTCAAAACTCTGTATTAACAAAATACAGCGCCAGCATGTATCTTGTATTCAAGTGTGATACATATTTGGTGGTATAAACAATGAGCCGGTACAAACAAAGTCATTTAAAAATGTTAACTATATGTAACGACTCTTTAAAAACCAAGCTTCGAACGAACGGTCTCCGATTTATTTTTTGGCAGACATTCACATTTGAAAACATATTTGCCTGTAGAATACACGTAATGAGGTTTAATAGCGGAAGTTTATAACACGGTCAATTTTGAACAATTTTTTAAACAATGGGCAGATGACTGCGTATCTCAGTTGGATACTGTGAAATTACTTATTTTCGTGGGGTTTGTAATTTCGTTGATTTCATAGGTAATCTTCATCCACGAATTCATACATCCACGTAGTAGTTACAAGTTTGACATAAAGCAATTCTTCGTTTTATTTGGTTCTCGTAATTCAAAAAATCATGTACCCGAGAAACGCAGTTTTCTTTGGGAAACCAACATAAAAAATGGCTCCACGAAAACAACTGATTTCAAAGTATATTCACACACTTTTAGTATCAACACATACAATCCACAATCCTTTCGGATCGATTATTTTAGTTTTATATAATGTTTCAGATACTTCCTCCGAGACGCAGCTTCATGTACCACAGCTGTTCGGAAGGTGTTGACGTTTGAGAGGCAACACGTGTGGGAGGCCACCGATACTGTAATATATGAGGACGCAACACGTGTGGGAGGCCACCGATACTGTGATATATGAGGAGGCAACACGTGTTAGAGGCCACCGATACTGTAATATAGGAGGAGGCAACACGTGTGGGAGGCTACCGATACTGTAATATATGAGGAGGCAACACGTGTGGGAGGCCACCGATACTGTAATATATGAGGAAGATCTGCTGAGGGATTCATGAGATAAAACCATGCCTCCCGTGTACGTATTACTGTATCTGACAATAGTGTGGATGTTAGCCCTCCAGTCTTTTACGACCATCGCTACATGTCCGTATAGCAGTGTGTCTGGAGCCGCAGACCTATCGGGTGTTTTGAGCCCGAGTCTCGTGATTCTACAAAAAAATGACTTGGTAGATTGTCCGAAAAACGCTACTACACTAATCTTGTCCGGAAACAGTCTACAAACACTAGATGGTGATGTTTTTGATGACTTTTGGAACCTTTTTTCCATATCTCTGTCTCATAACCAGATTAATTCATTGCCGTCCGGGCTGCTGAAGAACATGCGCAGCCTGAAGAACTTCGATGCCAGCAACAACATGCTTGTGGCCCTGGCAGACGACCTGTTCATGGGCCAAGGAGTGCATCTCAGCAATCTAGAAACTATAAACTTTTCACACAACAACATCAGTGACATTGGGTTTAATGTGTTTCACAAAGACATGGCACTAATCAAGTCCGTTGAATTGTCCTACAACAGTCTAGTTTCTTTCGAGCCGTGGCCCTACATCCCACAGACAGATCAAAATGACAAGCTGGACGTCCATTGGAACTTTCAACACAATTTCATTGCTTCATTCACCAACAAAATGAACTGGTCGTATGATCTAACTGAAGAATATGAATTCGATATACAGCTCCAGTACAATCAGCTAACAAGCCTAAATACGGACACGATAACAGTATACCATCCTGGATTTAATGGCGACTACCTCACCGAGTTTTTAACCTTCAACATCAACGTGACGGAAAACCCCTTCCACTGCGACTGTCAGCCCTACGTTTATGTCAGCGCGCTACACGAGTCGCTTCTGTTCTACTTCAAAATCGAAGAGTCTCGCATGAGGTGTACATGGCCACCCCATCTGCGTGGCATCGACTTCTTTCATGACATTGAACTTGACGAATTCGTCTGTAACCGGACAACTAGCTGTCCGTCTGGTTGTTTTTGTCAGGAACGTCCAAATTCCTATGACCTCTTTGTGGACTGCCGAGATGCGGGTCTGATATCACTTCCGCTAGCGCTCCCTCACGCTACGTACGGAAACATATCGCTTCATCTGGATAACAACAACATTGAGTATCTCACCCAGACCAACTATTCTCATCAAATCAGTAACTTGACAATTAGCAATAACCAACTAGCTTCAATCGATTCCAGTGTCATTAAGAGTATGAATAATTTGAAATATCTTAACGTAGAAAATAATCGGATAAACTACATCCCCAAAGAACTGCAGCTCCTTGCATTTTCTAACGTCAGTATTTCCGGAAACCCTCTGTTGTGTGACTGCAACATGACATGGATGGCAGAGTGGATAAATCTGTCCCCACAGGCCAAGGATTCACAGATCACCTGTGACGATGACGGGGAGAGTCTCCCTATTTCTACAGTCACTGAGGATACACTCCTCTGTAGCTACGACAAGATTATTATAATACTAAGTGTGACTCTAGGTGTAGTAATCGGCTTGGTGGGCGCGGTCAGTATCACTGCAAAACGATGTCCATACGAGACCAAAGTACTCTTGTATAAATTCTTCAATATCCATCCGCGCGACAAGTACAAAGTAGATCAAGAGCCGGACAAGGAATACGACGCTTACATCTCCTATTATCAAGGTGAACAGGGCGAGAGCATCCAAGTAAGGCAGTGGATGAAGAGAGTCTTTCTCAAGAAGCTCGAGGAAAGGTCAAAGAGGAGATATACAGTCTTCTGTTTCCAACGGGACAATGCAGCTGGTAACTTCCGGTCTGACGAGATATCGGACAACATGGGTAAGAGTCGAAGGATTCTGCTCATCCTCTCCCCCGAGTTTCTCAAAGACGATTGGTGTATATTTGAGGCAGATCAGGCGGAGTATGAACACAATTCGAGCGAGAGTGTGCATGGAAGAGTTATATATATCATATGGAACAAACAAATGTTCGCGCAACTCCAGGAGGAACCTTGGAAGTCTCGACTGAAAGATAAACGGGTCATGTGCCCGGATGATAAATTATTCTGGTCTAAAATGAGATATGAACTTCCGGTTAAAACCATGAGGCGAACAAACAGGAACGAAACTATGCCATTCAGCAACGGGGTCACTAGGGAAGTGGATAACGAATATGTGAACAATAGACTTCAATCTATTACACAGTGTCAGAATAATGAGGGGATTCAAATGGAAGACTTGGAGTCACTAGATCACGTGTCTTTAAACATTGATGTGATTTGACACGGATACTCTATACAGAGTTTATTTCCCGACAGTTATTTTTAGGATTTCCGATAGACTATTCATCGCAAGTGTCGTTGTATATCGAGACATGAGTAGCAGTTTACGACTGAAATGTTTTTGGTGTTTGATGCACATACGTTTATATTGAATTCATTTGCACCTTTACAATATGCTGACAGAAGCTTAGTGTTTACACTTTTATAATATTATGAATTATGTATACAGTATTATGACTACTATAAATGTACAATGTTTCCTGTATACTGTATTGTGTACGAAGTATATATACGTTAAATGACGTTAAAATGTTCGGAACCCATTCTTGTTTCAATTCGTCGATTTTGTCGGTGGATAACGACCGATGAGTTCCACCCAATAAGGACTTCTGGCTACTAGGGTAATACATTGTACACCATATTGCATCACCACAGTGTGAAAGACAGTACCTTAATTGTATTAAATGGCCTGAAAACTAGCTACTATATCAATATAGTAAGATTCGTCGTTTATGTGATAAATTGCATTATTTATAAAAAAAAAATAAAAAAAATGTATACTGTATTATGTAAACAGCTTTATGTGTAAAGTATTACGTGGACATAATTATGCATACAGTAGTACCATGCAGTATTATGTATTCAGGGAGAGTTTCGGATTTGTGTTAGATTTTCTGTTTTAGAATTTAATGTGATATAGATGTGGATGTCAAGCTCTACCTGGTGTATTGATCTCCAAACAACACCTTCCACAGTACAGCTAGGGTGATTTGTATAGGATTGAGATGAAGTTTGTATGGTCATCCAAAATCTCGTTAAAATACATACAAAATCAATATCCCAGAATGGCTGGTTATTTGTGATGAATTTAAAGCTGTCAGTGCTTCGTTAAATATTACAAACAGGGAGAACAACATTAAACAATTGTGCTGGAATATTGCAGTGTGACCAACTTTCTGGCTGTTAAGCGCCTCGGACGTGTATAACTGTACGTGACTGTGAATGCGGCCGACAGGGGACCGGAACATTCGCTTATCAAACAAAACAAAGAGATACCAAATGTAAGACCGTCACTGTCGGTTGTGTCTGTGAATATATCTGACGATGTACCTATACGTCATACTCCGATAGTTCTTAACTAAAACTGTCACTGTTAAAAGACGTACGTTATTTACATAATACATCGTGTACTTTGTACGTATCGATTTTGTACATATCGAATTTAAGATCAGTCATCGTAATCTTCGTTATCACTAGGCAATAGACTCAAGTCTTTGTGTCATAAATACACTGCATATACAAAGATGGACGTTGTGTTACAACACATTTACATAAATACAAAATTAGATGCACATTTCACGGCATCAGGGAGGACGTTCCTCCCAACTGCATAGATTGTTGTTTTCTATCTCACTGAATTTATAAAATAAAAATCTCAATAATGGAAGTGTATAGTTTTGTTAGTAGACGAAATCATTGTAATTCTACAGTACAAAGTTTGGTCTATTTTGGTGATTGTAATATATATGTCGTATGTTTGAGGACGTGTGTGGGATGTGTTTCGGGCTGATTGTCGGAGGATGTGCAAAGTCTTAAAAGTTATTAAGTTAATTTGCCTACTATATATATGATTGTTACAAATGCCTTGATTTTTGAGAGAGAAAAAAAATGTTTTGTTAACTTTCTCTCATAATAAATTACCTACTGAATTAAATGAATAGCGTTTTATTTATATTAACTGTATTGTAGTACTGGTATATCTCTGTTAACTAATTAGATTTGTTTCGTTGATCATAGTTTATGAATGCGTAAGAAGACATGGAAAACACGTATGGGCTTTCATATCTAGCAGGTAAGCCACAAATACACTACAGTGTCAACAAGTATTATTTGAACTCGGAGCCGATACGAAACCTGACAATAAGAACTGAGGAAACATCAAATACAAAAGACAACAGGAACTGAGGACTTAACAATACCAAAGGAAAGACACAATGAGCTCCCAGGGTATTCCGTCTTTTCGTATTGCAGAGTTA
This sequence comes from Mizuhopecten yessoensis, assembly GCF_002113885.1. NCBI lineage: Eukaryota > Metazoa > Mollusca > Bivalvia > Pectinida > Pectinidae > Mizuhopecten > Mizuhopecten yessoensis. The sequence continues at coordinate 5,100,914 of NW_018404492.1, forward strand.
TCTGCTCTTGTGAGCAGGTATTTGTTACGTCATTTGTTTGTGAGAGTTACGTCATACATTTTTGAGAAAACGACGTAATTTTCTCACGCAAACTAATGACGTAACAATCAATACCTGCTCACAAGAGCAGATAACTCTGCAATACGAAAAGACGGAATAGGTACCAAGGTATAACCGGAGAGGTATATATACTTGATTGCTTTATACGTCTCTGGTATAACTTATCAAAATTCATCAAAAATTCAGAATAAAATGCATTAAATATAACGACTTAATTAATTTTACGACACTTATGAAACAACTTATGTTAATCACTCTAGTTGGCGGCCAGGATGTTAGCGGAGGAGGGAGGAGTCTTTTTCTTTATGTGGGTGGGTGGGTGGGGGGATTCGTAGCACCCGCAGAATAAAAAGCATTGCCTCCGTAGCCTTGCAATGAACACCATTGATGTAAAAAGAAATGAACTAGAGACATATATGTCGAATTTTTAAAGGATGTAAACATCGTTGGGTAAAGTGTTAAACTATACTACTAACACGTTGGTATTTATATGAGTTGCTATTCCTTTCATTCCAATGAACCATCTTTCTCCAATCATCGTATTGAAGACTGATTAAACGACTTACGAAGTCTTCAGAGTTGTCACAAAATGTCCTTGTTCTTCAAGGTCTGTTGGCTATAGAAAATACTACAAATTACAACGAAAGGGTAGTATATGTTACACAATCATTGTTCTGTAATTAAAATAGCGTACCGAAGATATTACCTATATATAGTAAAGAACACGACTGGCAAGGTTTTAGATTTTTATGGGCCATGTTGTGAAACTAGATTAAACCCCTGGTATCTATGTGTAAGCACAGGGAACTGAGCTTTTTTACAGCTATATTTGAACATAAACTGAGGTGTTCAGAGTAATTTTACACATTTGTGTAGGGTTCAGGTCGAATTTTGGTAAAACAAAAGACCCCCCCCCCCCCCCCCCCCCCCCCCCCCNACCCCAAAAACGTCTTATTACTCTGAACACCTTTGATTAGATCCAAAAGTACCTGTAACAAATTCACAAAGCCCTGTGGGTGTAAATGTAATATATATATATACGTCTCTGGCCATTGTGTAAGCACCTTACGTTGTCTGTCTTCAATTGTAATGAACCTATATTTAATTAAAAAACGGGTTTAATTGAATTTAAAGAGATCTCCAAACATATATGAAGATAAGTGTGGTTATTTTAATATATGTTAATTTGGTGTCCCATAGAGTTTCAGCAGGAGGACGGTTTTATTAACGTGACGGGTCTTGCCACGGTACTGGATTGTTATTGTCACTAGTTAATTCAGTGACAAGTAGCCGCTTTGATTAGTAGAGTACTCCGCCACCAAAACTTGAAACTTGTTAGCTTTTCTATTGCATTGGTATTTATTGTCAACACTACGGAATTTGATAACATGGATTATATCGTTAAATGTCACTGGCAATCCTCCATCCACGAAATATCAGGGGTTACGCTCTTTGAGTGCATATTAAATATGTTAATCAACCATGCATTTTGTTGTTAAAACACTAGCTATAGGCCACTATAATATTTTTACAGCCTATAGGATGCAGTTCTGTGCATTTGCTAATCTGTACTTTATACCTAAAAATTGATAAATGTAACAGTTATGTAGACCTATAATTATAAGTTAACAGTACTAGTGTAACGAGAGTTGCTTAACTTATTAGCTAACATATAATGTACATCTATATATAGATAGAAATATATAATAAGTTCTGACATATCCTTTTAAAATTAAAAAATACCAACATTTCTTCGTATCCTCTGTTATAGAATTACCTTGTGTCACTTTAAAGTCAACACAATTTCCAATCAATCGTTGAATTATATTTAGACGAGAATTGCTGACTTCACCTCAGCTTCACCAGTCGTCTATGATCTTGGAATTATCTGCCCTTGTCTAGAACGAGAACGAGGATTGAACAAAAAACATGGACGATGGGTTGACAAATAACATGGGGCTATTGTCGATCTGATCGCTTCCACAGTCATGATAGAGTCTGCAGGATAAAACCGAGAGTTGCAGAAATGGCTATTAACCATGCTGCATTTATTCTTGTGTTCATGTGTTTACCCCGTGCTGCAGAAACAGGTGAGCGACATGCTGTGTATTGCACTAGAGAAGAAAGGGGGGAGGGTGTTTTGACAGATGCGTGTTGCTGATGACCAGTGTGTATTGCTAGGGAAGTCAACTAAGGGGGGAAAGGACGTTTATCTCATGCATAGTTCATTACATCGATCCGCATTAAAGTAGTCTAGAAACGATCACGTTCACTAACATATTTACATTATAAACATGAATCTCGGGACTGCATAATTAGACTGTTGTGAAAGCGCAGAGTTTTGTTGACATTGATCGTGACTGAAAGTGAAAGATGAAAATTAGTATATATAAGCTGGGAGGGTTTACTTGTGGCAAACAAGGCACGTGCCATATCTAATGCAAGACAGCCCACCGAACATTCACGTATCATAACTTATTTTCCAATCAATGTCAACAAGACCGTGTGATGAATTGTAGTTTGAGAAAAGCGATGTCACCAGTTTTGACGGACAATGCAGTCTTCCTTCCTTGTAGTGTTTTAGAATATCAAAGCATCTGAATTTATGTCATTAAAATAAATTAGTTTGAAGCTGGTGACAGAAAAATACAATCACCATTGATATATATTGGTTGGCTTCCACAGGTCAATGACACCAAAATTATTTTAATATGAGCATAATTAAATTACCTTAAATTGAAGAGGAAGAAAAAAATAATCAAATTAAGATTTATATATATATATAGCTGTTAGTTTTGGAAAGTTTATGCACAAATATGTAGTATGTAGAACTTTGGAAAAAAAAGTTAATTCAGTTACAACGATGAAGCCCTTATTTGTATAGTGATTTTCCCCTAGTCACGACCTACAGCAGAGTTTTTACAGTTGATACAAATGTAGTGAAACTGCACTGGGTTGATTGCCGGTGACCAGGTAGCTTATTTGTTAAGAGAGCCCATCTAGAGTTCAGGAGGTCCAGGGTTCGAATCCTGGTCTGGCAGTGCATTTATGATTTTCTTTTCCTGTAACAATTTGGCGTCAAAGTCAATGTAACCATGGAAGCTTAGATGATATAGGATCTCTCCGTGTGGCTTTAGGGTAGAAGAATTTGTTGAAGGGGGAGAAATGTAGCGGAACAGGACTGGGTCTATTGCTGGTGACAAGGTAGCCCAATTTGGTTAAAGTGTCTATCACCAGTCCCTGTTTTATTCTGTCCATACAGTCCTTAGTATTTCCAGGGTTAAAATATTTCCGTATGAATGGTGCCATTCTGTTACAGATTATGTAAATCATGCTGCTACAACTCTGAAACCAACCAATTTTGGACCGTAAATGGACATCCATTTCATTTTGAAGTAACAAAATAAATTTCAAGACACTGACTGTCAGTGTACATGGGTGGCAATGTAGTATTGTAGTCAGCTGTATTTTTTATAAAATGTTTACTAGTGAAATAACCGAAATTGTCATTTGATAAAACAATATATCTTGTCAGTTGTCTGCAATTGCAGTACTGTTATATTGTAATAAATGTCAAAGTTTCATACCAATGAAAATTCAATAGCAAAAGTAAGATGGCTGCCAGGAGCCAATTTTTTGTTTTGACAACTAAAAATTGTCAATTGCTATTCTCCTAGTACAGGATGGATTTCGCTTGAATATCCTGTCTAGGCTTCTCCTGGTTCTTAGTTGCGCATGTTTCATTTTCATCTTTATCAGAAAAAAAGAAAGGTCTTAAACACAGCCGTGTGAAGTTTTGATTAAAATTTCCAAATGAATCATGATCCTATTCAAACAGATAATATATAAAGAGTAAAGGTCAAAAAAGGTCAAGCTTTGATGTACATAGTCTTTTAGAACTGACAAAGATTTTTTGCATTGGTCGGCGCCAAGATCCATCTGGGATCCCATGTTCCTCATATTTACAATTAACAATTTTAGGATTAACAATATTCATATCCCAATTTAAGATATTTAAATAACAATTTTTGTGGAATGTGTAAAAAGATTGCATTAAAACCTTGATATGGCAACGAAATGCCTCGATCGTTTCAAACACTGTTGTAATTCTCATAACATATCTTTAACTCATGTTAGTTATTAATTAGAACACAAAATTTTCTGAGACAATGTGCAGACTTTAATGCATGTGTATAAAGGCTAGCTACAAAAGGGGCAGTTTTCAAAAAATGTAAAATTGAACTTTAAAAATTCTGACATTGCATATATATATATATACTTTATATTTTGTGAAAGGTTACTTACATACATGTACACATTTTCAAATGATACAAGTGTAGGAATGTGCATTATATATATATGAAATCATGTAAATGTATACTGTACAAATTAATTTCTAAGTTCTAGTATATATGTAATCCAATGTACTGTGGCCTGTGGCCTACAGCCATGCATGACAAACATTTGGGAATTTGTACACCACTGTTTGTTTCAAACTATTTCATAGCAAAAGTTACACTTTTCAGGAATTCCAAAAAATTAAAAAAGTATTTTAACCTAAATATTTGGTGTAACTTCTTTAGATATTGCACAGAGGAAGCGGAAGTTAATGATTTTAATTAAGAAAGGACACACAGGATACAGACTTATTTAATTAGGTATCCACTTTAACTTGGTCAAGTATGTACTTGAGCATTTGTACATGATTATGTACGTATGTATATGATGTAAGTAGGTTCTGATAGAACATGATATTTCCGTAAGGTTGAATGCCACATAAAAGAATGAGATATAAGTGTTTGTTTGTATACGTACATGTATGCATTGATTTAATACAAAGGCCTATATATACTTTTATGTTTCTTTCAATCTGGTCTTCAAACAGATCTTGTATGGTACAAGTCTGCAGCTCATATTCAGTAGTAGATGTATATAAATACTGAAAAAACATCATTTCATGGATTCCTTTATAAATTTATATGGTTTTATAATTAGCTGCCCTGGCCGGAAGCCAAACCACGTTCTGAATGCATGAGTATAAAAAATTGTAATGTGATGTATATATTTCTTTTCTGACAGAGTTCCACATTGGGAAACCTTTAGATAAAGAAATGGATGATAATATGGACATAATTAAACAAATTTGGACATAGTTGCCTTGACCTTGTTTTCTTTTTAATATCATATGAGATTTATGAAACGAGTCTTCAGAATTTTTCAATTAGGCAAGCTAAAATGAAAAATTTGTAACGAGTTTCATAAATTTCATATGAAATGAAAATGAGTGTAAGATCCTTTTTAAAATCACATAATCAATATTTGTGGCATTAATTCGTGTAAAACGATAATTTTCATGCAATATTAAAATGTAAAAAGCCGCCATTTTGACTCCAGTGTGTTAGTCTGTGACGCTTTGTACTTGTCCCTAGCGTGACGTCACAATTGAAACTTCCAACCAATCAACGGGCTGATAGGTCATATTACATGGGTTAAAATGCAAAAAAGTATGAAATGGGTATATTCACAGGATAACGCAGTACATTATGGGATAAATATAATTACTCACCTGGCCTGAAGTTGACTGATTTAAACCAATTTTGCTATGATGTATATCCTTTGAAGTAGGAGATAAATTATTACATAAAGGAAGGGTTTTACATCATTTGGCATTGAGAGGCAGACAGGGAAATATTTGTGATATTTTAAAGTAAATCCATGTGAGCAATATAGGCTCTTTGAGCTTCTTGTGTATCAAAATAAAAAATAAATTGCTTTAGACCCTAAACTTTTGGGCTTACTTCTCACAAACCAGTGTTATATATATATATATGTATAAATGAATTATTCATTTACTCCTGACCCCATGTTTGAAAATGCAAATAGTAACACTATTACATGTTTGGAAGATACACAAAAATACAACAGATTGAAAAATTATGAAGGAAAATAGCTCCTACAAAAATCACGGGCAGTGTGTGTTATACGTAAACCTTTATACTGTTTACTTTAATTCTTCTGTAAATAATATGAATGATCCCTACTATGCTATAGTTTGACATGTTGATATTTTGTACTAATCACTGGTACTGTTGTTTATGTTTTCCAGCCTCCTTCTATGGGGACAGCCATGTGAGCCTACCGTTCTCTGATGCCTCCTCATCGACGGCTATACAGCTGCGTTTCAAGACTCGACGGCAAGATGGCCTCCTCCTGCTGGCAGCAGGGGCCATTGACTACTTCTCTGTCTCTCTCAATGGCGGGGTGGTGCAGCTGCGAGCAGATTTTGGCTCAGGAGAGGTTGTCCTCAACTCTAGTCCTGATGTACGGTTGAGTGATGGGAGGTGGCACCAAGTCAGCATTACCAGGAACAATGCTGTCAACACACTACAAGTGGACACTGGCAACAAACTGAGTGCTGTCAGTCCCGGGCAGTTATTTGAACTGAATATACAAAATGCAATATATTTAGGGGGAACTGGTAGTTTTCAAGCTCCATCCGGCATTGAGTATAAATATTTCCGTGGGTGTATGAGCAATGTTGTGTTCAATCGTTACAACATCATCAGTGCGGCACAAATGTTACAGGGTATGGAGAAGACATTCAAGGTGTCGTGGGATTGTGATGAGGAATTTGATGCCACCATCACCGACCCCATTAGCTTTACAACAAACACCTCATTTGTTGCATTTCCACATCTACATGTGAGCAGTCAAGGTTTTCTGTCTCTGGAATTAAAGACTAAGTCCCACACATCACTGCTGGTGTTTAACAGTGGTCATGGATCCACTAGAGCTGGCCTTGTGGCAGTGGAGCTGGTGGAGAAACGCATTCAGTTAGTAGTGGACCGTGGGGAAGGGGAGATAACTGTGAAGAGTGATACACTTGTAAGTGATGGCAGGTGGCATCAGGTCCAGGTACGATTGTATGCTGATCATGTTATGCTTGAGGTAGATGGTGGAGAGGAAAGGGGCAACTTCCAGCCTGGCAGTAAAAACTATTTCTCGCTAAGAGGCCATCTATTTATAGGAGGAGTGGGCTTACATGGAACAGAAAAGGCCATCAGAAAGAATCTCAAGTCTATTCAGGGAACCAAAGTCAGCTCTACACTAGGTTGTGTGAGAAACATTCATATTAACTCACGTCCACTTGGCTTCCCACACATCCAGATAAGTGAGAGTGTGTCCAGCACATGTGAGTGGATGTTTCCTTGTTCTGCTGACCCCTGCTCTCCCGAGGAGATCTGCGTGGAAGAGGGAAACACATTCAGATGTTCTTGTGATGTTGACAGTTGTCAGGGAGTAAGAAAGGTCCCCTCACAGCAGGATGCTGCAGCTGACCAGGGGCGGGGTTCGACCGAGGAGGTCAAGATCATAGCTGTCCATGCTCTGGAGGTCAAGGAGGGGTCACAACAGGTGATCACTACGGACAATATCAAAGTGGTGTTTGATCACCAATCTTATGGTATCCGTGAATCTGCCATTCAGTTTCATATTGTCACTCAGCCTAGTAACGGCAGAATAGAAAACACCCTCGGGCGACGACGAAACAGCAATGTGTTTACCCTGCTGGACCTTCAAGGGAATAAGATTTATTATCAACACGAAGGATCTGAGTCACCAGCTGATGAAGTAACTTTAGAGATGGATGTTATATCTGACAATGAAAACATTCCAGAAGAACTTATAAGAAGATATGCTTTTGTTCTACCCATCATAATTATACCTGTTCCAGATCCACCAGTTCTAACAATTCTGAATAATGGCCTTATCAAACTTGTTAAAACTACCAAGATTCCTGTATCCGAGACCATGTTGATGGTGGATGATCCAGACACGGAGCCCGATAACCTTGTTTACACTGTGATGTGCACTACAAATTCACAGGGATTCTTTGAGAGATACAGTGATCCTGATCAGCCAATCAGTACATTTACACAACAGGAGGTAACGGAGAATATGATCTGGTTCGCCAACAAAGGGGAGTCTCTCACTTCTTGTCAGATGAGTTTGACAGATGGTTCCAACTTTCTTAATGACATTGCTTTAGAGATGGAAGGGGTCATTCTTTCAATACAACGGACGGTCAATGAGGGAGCCAGGCTGGTCCATGGCAGTTTTGTTGTGTTCAGCCAGGAAAACATGCTTGTGGAGACTAACGTTCCAACTCAGGATCTAGAAATACAATATGAAATTACTCAACATCCATCCTACGGTCAGATACAACGACTACATTTAGCCGAGGAGCGTTGGATCCCCGTCAGTACCTTTGCCCAACGCCATATCAATAAGGGCCAGGTGAGGTACATACACACAGACCTGACGAATCTGAGGGGGTCAGATCAGTTTGCCTTTATCGTGTCCTGTATGGATCAACAAATGAGACGGCAGGTATTCACCATCGAACTGGAATCGGTCAGCATCGATGTGGTTACTTCAGATACCATCAGAATTGTGAAGGGTAACTACAAAAAGATAACATCTAATGAACTGTGGGTTTTAACTAACAATGAGAATGTGGCTCAGAATGAGATCAGTTTTACACTACTTCGTGCTCCAATCCATGGCAAGTTGTACAAGGCTCCTAACAATATGCCATTGTCAAAGGTCTTCTCCAGCACAGAGCCACTACATAAGAGCAGTGTGTTCACACTTCAGGATATAGAGAAAGGTGGTCTGGTCTACCAGCTGTCCCGCAACTATTATAGTAGCAGACACGATTTTATGGACCTTAAGATATCTGCCCCAGGTGCAAGGCCAAAAATAAAGCGCTTTCATATGGAATTTGTGCCTGAGGAACAGGATGTTCGATTCGTCATCAATCGCCTGGAGGATGTGATAGAGGGCGGACAGCGGGCAATAGAACGTAGCCATCTGTACCTGGAAACCATGGACTATAGGGAGTTTGAGTATACGCTTGTCAGGTTCCCCAAACATGGTGTCCTGCAGATTGTTGACCCTCATTCAACGGCAGTCATGAAGTCTAACATATCAAGGTTCACAAACGAAGATGTCAGAAATCTAAAATTAGTTTACAAACATGATGACTCTGAAACAGATACAGACTCTTTTACATTTACTGCCTTACCAATAATAAAAAATCTAAACCAGCTACCAACACAAGTCAATGAGATATCAGATACTCTAGAAATCAACATCATGATGAGGAATGACAACCCTCCTGTCCGATTGGTGGATAAGGTGCTCGGAGTGGTGACTGACCAGGAGAAGGTCATAACCTTGGACGACCTTGCATTTACTGACCCAGACATTGACTACGACACTGACCAGCTCATGTACACTCGACGGGGAATTCCAAATGGAGAAATTGTGTACACAACTAATAAGACAACTACTTACCAGTTTTCCCAGAAGGACATTAAGGATGGACTTATAACCTTCCAGCACTCGGGTGACCCTTACGGCAGGACAGTCATTTGGGTGAGCGATGGTCAGTACTACACAACCAGCTTGCTGGAGATTCAGGCCTCCACCCCAGAGATCAGTCTGTCAAGGAACACTGGTCTGCTGGTCAACAATGGACAGGCCACACCCATCACTTCCCAAAACCTGAGTGTAGAGACAAACATTAACATTACCCCAGACCTCATCAGGTTTGTCATGATAGAGGAGCCCTTATATGGCCAGTTGACCATTGGTGAGCAGGTGGTCACAGAGTTCACACTGGATGACCTGATCAGCGGTCGGGTCATGTATACCAATAGGGGTAGTAGCGTAAATGAAGACATGTTTAAGTTTGCAGCTGTTGCTGGAAATGTTCAAGTGCAGGGCCAGTTTGCAATTCGTGTGTTCATCAAGTCCAGACAACATCCTCCAAGGATTGTCCATAACGAGATCCTTGAGGTGATGGAGACAGGTGTGGCCACCCTAACACAATCTGTCCTCCTTGCCAGTCACACTGACAGCCTGCCATCAATGATTGTGTTTGTTGTCAAAACATCTCCTCAATACGGTGAATTGCTGGTGGACAACCGATCAGGTAGAACTTCATTCACACAAGCTGAAGTCAACGAAGGTCGGGTAAAGTACAGTCATTCAAGGGAAGGACTGGAACAAGACTCCTTCATGTTTGAGGTAACCAATCGCTTTCAGACCCTACGAGGCTTGGAGTTTATCATACAAGCCATTCCTACCACACTGCACCTTTATATACAAAACTTGACAGTACGAGAGGGAGGCAGAAAAGTGCTAACTCCTTCCATGTTGAGACTACAGGGGCGCTACTATGATGGCAAGGATACTGTATTTGAGATAATTAATCAGGCCCGCCAAGGTTGGGTGGAGCATGTGAGGGCAAGGGGACAGCTACAGCGATTGACTTCATTCTCATCAGATGACCTCCAACAGGGTGCCATTTTCTTCGTGCATGATAACGGAGAAATGTCATCAGATCAAATGACTGTACAAGCCAGGATAGTAGATGAAGGAAAGGAGAGTAACACAGCAATCATGTTTATTCGAGTTGAGACCATCAACGATCAGAGCCCGCAGATAGTGGTCAACTCTGGTTTGGACGTGTGGCGTCGCTCCATCACAGTCATTACACCAGATGTGCTGCAGGCTGAGGATGTAGACACTGGGCCAGAGTTTCTCACGTACAGTATAACACAGCCAACCAATGGCCGTGTGGCCCTGCTAAATAATACCTACAGGCCTATTTCAAGCTTTACACAGGCCCTCATTAATGCTGGGCAGGTTATATATGAACACAAAGGTAAGTCTTCCTACAACCCCCCCC
>NW_018404492.1:5111767-5135906 GCF_002113885.1 Mizuhopecten yessoensis
CCCACCCCTCTGACCCCAACCCCCCAAAGCAAAGTAACACGTACACCTGCCTTCCTAAACAATGAAGCAGATCCTCACAAACAGGCCCTATCAAAACCAAAGGTTAGTTGCATACAAGTAAGTTACAACACACAAGCCCTCCTCAAAATAAAGTAGGATCTCACCCACTGGCCCTGCTCAGCACAAAAGTAAATCCACAATATAATACACAAGCCCGGTTTAACGCAATGATAGGTCATCAAACAGGGACCTCCTCAACATGATTATGTACATTTTGTTTTTACCACAAATACCCATGAGTTTATACCTCAATTTAAACTCAATGCAAACTTAAGTTCGTAAACAAAGGTCTCAAGCACAAACATGATAGAAGGTTCTCACATCTGTCCCTCCTCAACACAAGAACAAAAGTTTTCCCACACCAGTTAGTCTTCCCTTTCAGGCCCTCAACACCAAAGTTAATATGTAATTTCTCACTGGCCTCTATGCAATCTCAACACAAAAGTGATTTATTGCACACAGGTCCTCTTCAACAACAAAAAAGGTTCTCGTACAAATGGTTCATCATCAGTCCTGGGCCATGCATACCTACAAAATCCATGGGTTCCCCCCCCCCCCCCCCCCCCCCCCCCCCCCCCCCCNCACCTTTGGAATTTGTCATGACAAAATTATAGGCTCTTTACACAAAACCATTTGGATGATACAAGATGAAGAGAAATGTCTCTACATAAGGTTGAAGACAGCTCTCAGCTCTTGAAACAAGTTAGAATAAAGAAGTAGATTACTCGTGTGTTGTCTAATAGAGTTGGGATGTAAAGAGACGGTGCTGAAATGTAACAGACTTTACAGTGGGTATAGCTCCTCAGACTTTACAGTGAATGTAGCTCCTCAGACTTTACAGTGAGTGTAGCTCCTCAGACTTTACAGTGGGTGTAGCTCCTCAGACTTAACAGTGAGTGTAGCTCCTCAGACTTTACAGTGGGTGTAGCTCCTCAGACTTAATAGTGGGTGTAGCTCCTCAGACTTTACAGTGGGTGTAGCTCCTCAGACTTTACAGTGGGTGTAGCTCCGCAGACTTTACAGTGGGTGTAGCTCCGCAGACTTTACAATGGGTGTAGCTCCTCAGACTTTACAGTGGGTGTAACTCCGCAGACTTTACAGTGAGTGAAGCTCCTCAGACTTTACAGTGGGCGTAGGTCACCAGATTTTACAGTTGGTGGAGCTCCTCAGACTTTACAGTGTGTGTAGCTCCTCAGACTTTACAGTGGGAGTAGCTCCTCAGACTTTACAGTGAGGGTAGCTCCTCAGACTTTACAGTGAGTGGAGCTCCTCAGACTTTACAGTGGGTGTAGTTCCTCAGACTTTACAGTGGTTGTAGCTCCACATACTTTACAGTGGGTGTAGCTCCGCAGACTTTCCAGTGGGTGTAGCTCCTCAGACTTTATAGTGAGTGTAGCTCCTCAGACTTTACAGTGGTTGTAGCTCCACATACTTTACAGTGGGTGTAGCTCCTCACTCCTCAGACTTTACGGTGGGCGTTAGTCAACAAACTTTACAGTGGGTGTAGCTCCTCACTAATAGAGTTGGGAGGTAAAGAGACGGTGCTGAACTGTAACAGACTTTACAGTGGGTATAGCTCCGCAGACTTTACAGTGGGTGTAACTCCTCAGTCTTTACAGTGGGTGTAGTTCCTCAGACTTTACAGTGGTTGTAGCTCCGCAGACTTTACAGTGGTAGTAGCTCCTCAGACTTAACAGTGAGTGTAGCTTCTCAGACTTTCCAGTGGGTGTAGCTCCTCAGCCTTTACAGTGAGGGTAGCTCCTCAGACTTTACAGTGGGGGTAGCTCCTAAAACTTTACAGTGGGCGTAAGTCCACAGATTTTACAGTTGGTGGAGCTCCTCAGACTTTACGGTGGGTGTAACTCCTCAGACTTTACAGCGGGTGTAGCTCCTCAGACTTTACAGAGGGGGGAACTCCGCAGACTTTACAGTGAGTGAAGCTCCTCAGACTTTACAGTGGGCGTAACTCAACAGATTTTACAGTTGGTGGAGCTCCTCAGACTTTACGGTGGGTGTAGCTCATCAGACTTTACAGTGAGTGTAGCTCCTCCGTCTTTACAGTGGGTGTAGCTCCAAAGACTTTACTGTGGTACTAGCTCCTCAGACTTAACAGTGAGTGTAGCTTCTCAGACTTTCCAGTGGGTGTAGCTCCGCAGACTTTCCAGTGGGTGTAGCTCCTCAGACTTTGCAGTGGGTGTAGCTCCGCAGACTTTTCAGTGAGTGTAGCCCCTGAGACTTTACAGTGAGTGTAACTCCTCAGACTTTACAGTGTGTGTAGCTCCTCAGACTTTACAGTGGTTGTAGCTCCACATACTTTACAGTGGGTGTAGCTCCTCACTAATAGAGTTGGGATGTAAAGAGACGGTGCTGAAATGTAACAGACTTTACAGTGGGTATAGCTCCTCAGACTTTACAGTGAATGTAGCTCCTCAGCCTTTGCAGTGGGTGTAGCTCCTCAGATTTTACAGTGGGTGTAGCTCCTCAGACTTACTAGTGGGGGAAGCTAATCAGACTTTACAGTGGTTGTAGCTCCACATACTTTACAGTGGGTGTAGCTCCTCACTAATAGAGTTGGGAGGTAAAGAGACGGTGCTGAACTGTAACAGACTTTACAGTGGGTATAGCTCCTCAGACTTTACAGTGGGTGTTGCTCCGCAGACTTTACAGTGGGTGTAGCGCCTCAGACTTAATAGTGGGTGTAGCTCCTCAGACTTTACAGTGGGCGTGAGTCAACAGATTTTACACTTGGTGAAGCTCCTCAGACTTTACAGTGGGTGTAGCTCCTCAGACTTTACAGTGGGCGTAAGTCAACAGATTTTACAGTTGGTGGAGCTCCTCAGACTTTACAGTGGGTGTAGCTCCTAAGACTTTACAGTGAATGTAGCTCCTCAGACTTTGCAGTGGGTGTAGCTCCTCAGATTTTCCAGTGGGTGTAGCCCCTCAGACTTTACAGTGGGTGTTGCTCCTCAGATCTTACAATGGGTGTAGCTCCTCGGACTTTACAGTGGGTGTAGCTCCTCAGACTTTACAGTGGGCGTTAGTCAACAGACTTTACACTTGGTGTAGCTCCTTAGACTTTACATTGGGTGTAGCTCCTAAAACTTTACAGTGGGTGTAGGTCCTCAGACTTTACAATGGGTGTATGTCAACAGGCTTTACAATGGGTGTAAGTTAACATACTTTACAGTGGGTGTAGCTCCTCAGACTTTACAGTGGGTGTAGCCCTCAGATTTTACAGTTGGTGTAGCTCCTCAGACCTTTCAGTGCACCTGGGTGTAAGTCAACAGGCTTTACAGTGGCTGTAAGTCAACAGACTTTACAGTGGGTGTAGCTCCTCAAACTTTACAGTGGGTGTAGCTCTTCAGACTTTACAGTGGGTGTAGCTCCTCAGACTTACAGTGGGTGTAAGTCAACAGACTATACACTCGGTGTAGTTCCTCAGACTTTACAGTGGGTGAAGCCCCTCTGTAACAGGAAAGTGGACAGGCTTTACAGTGAGTGTAGCTCCTCAGACATTACAGTGGGTGTAGCTCCTAAGACTTTGCAGTTGGTGTAGCTCCTCAGACCTTTCAGTGCACGTGGGTGTAAGTCAACAGGCTTTACAGTGGGTGTAAGTCAACAGACTTTACAGTGGGTGTAGCTCCTCAGACTTTACAGTGGGCGTTAGTCAACAGACTATACACTCGGTGTAGCTCCTCAGACATTACAGTGGGTGTAGTTCCTCAGACTTTACAGTGGGTGTAGTTCCTCAGACTTTACAGTGGGTGTAGCCCCTCTGTAACAGGAAAGTCGACAGGCTTTACAGTGGGTGTAGCTCCTCAGACTTTACAGTGGGTGTAGTTCCTCAGACTTTACACTGGGTGTAGCCCCTCTGTAACAGGAAAGTCGGGGTGTAGCTCCTCAGACTTTACAGTGAGTGTAGTCAACAGGCTTTACAGTGGGTGTAAGTCAACAGGCTTTACAGTGGGTGTAGCTTTGCAGACTTTACAGTGGGTGTAAGTCAACAGGCTTTACAGTGGGTGTAAGTTGACAGGCTTTACAGTGGGAGTAAGTCAACAGGCTTTACAGTGGGGGTAAGTCAACAGACTTTACAGTGGGTGTAGGTCCTCAGACTTTACAGTGGGTGTAAGTCACCAGACTTTACAGTGGGTGTAGCTCCTCAGACTTTAACAGTGGGCGTTAGTCAACAAACTTTACAGTGGGGGTAGCTCCTCAGACTTTACAGTGGGAGTAAGTCAACAGACTTTACAGTGGGTGCAAGTCAACAGACTTTACAGTGGGTGTAAGTCAACAGGCTTTACAGTGGGTGTAAGTTGACAGGCTTTACAGTGGGTGTAAGTCAACAGACTTTACAGTGGGTGCAAGTCAACAGACTTTACAGTGGGTGTAGCTCCTCAGACTTTAACAGTGGGCGTTAGTCAACAAACTTTACAGTGGGTGTAGCTCCTCAGACTTTACAGTGGGTGTAAGTCAACAGACTATACAATCGGTGTAAGTCAACAAGCTTTACATTGGGTGTATGTCAACAGACTTTACAGTGGGTGTAGCTCCTCAGACTTTACAGTGGGCGTTAGTCAACAGACTTTACAGTGGGCGTTAGTCAACAGACTTTACAGTGGGTGTAAGTCAACAGGTTTTACAGTGGGTGTAGCTCCTCAGACTTTACAGTGGGTGTTAGTCAACAGACTGGACAGTGTGCTTTAGTCAACAGACTTTACAGTGGGTGTAAGTCAACAGGCTTTACAGTGGGTGTAGCTCCTCATACTTTACAGTGGGTGTTAGTCAACAGACTTTACAGTGGGCGTTAGTCAACAGACTTTACAGTGGGTGTAAGTCATCAGACTTTACAGTGGGTGTAAGTCAACAGACATTACAGCGGGTTTAGCTCCTCAGACTTTACAGTGGGTGTAAGTCAACAGACTTTACAATCGGTGTAAGTCAACAAGCTTTACATTGGGTGTATGTCAACAGACTTTACAGTGGGTGTAGCTCCTCAGACTTTACAGTGGGTGTAAGTCAACAGACTTTACAATCGGTGTAAGTCAACAGGCTTTACAGTGGGTGTAAGTCGACAGGCTTTACAGTGGGTGTAAGGCGACAGGATTTACAGTGGGTATAAGTCGACAGGCTTTACAAGTTTACAGTGGGTGACCGTGTAAGTCGACAGGCTTTACAAGTTTACAGTGGGTGACCGTGTAAGTCGACAGGCTTTACAGTGGGTGTTAGGCGACAGGCTTTACAGTGAGTGACCGTGTAAGTTGACAGGCTTTACAGTGGGTGTAAGTCAACAGGCTTTACAGTGGGGGTAGCTTCGCAGACTTTACAGTGGGTGTAGCTTTTCAGACTTTACAGTGGGTGTAAGTCGACAGGCTTTACAGTGATTGTAGCTTCGCAGACTTTACAATGGGTGTAGCTCCTCAGACTTTACAGTGGGTGTAAGTCGACAGGCTTTACAGTGGGTGTAAGTCGACAGGCTTTACACTGGGTGTAGCTTTTCAGACTTTACAGTGGGGGTAGCCCCTCTGTAACAGGAAAGTCAACAGGCTTTACATTGGGGGTAGCCCCTCTGTAACAGGAAAGTCGACAGGCTTTACAGTGGGTATAGCTCCTCAGGCTTTCCAGTAGGTGTAGCCCCTCTGTAAGCTTGAATGACAAGAATCAGCCTAGCAATTGGTCAGGTGATCATATCTGAAACCATTCTGATAGTTTACAGCGAGCACTCAATTTTATCATGACATGTTTACAGCGAGCACTCAATTTTATCATGACATGTTTACAGCGAGCATTCAATTTTATCATGACATATTCTAATGGTGCAGAGAAGAAATTTGTATTGAGAGTAAACTTTGAAGAGGTTCAGCAGTTTTTGTACAAACACATGTATACAAATTTACGTAAGAATTTCTAAGGGTCATACTTTCAAGAACACATATCCAAAATAAGTAGACGAGGCGATTCAGTGTCAGTCATCAATAGTTAAATGATTGTGTATTTAGTCTCAGAACCTAGTTTTAACATCATGATTACTAATCAAAAGAACAAACTCATTAATTTGGAGTTACAGTGAGATCGTTTGCTAAATAATCAATAACATTGTTTTAATGTTTGTTTTTTGTAATTATCCATTTCAATGTGTAATTCAAACTACAAACTTGCATGTTTATATGATGTGTGTGTAATAGAAGGTCTGAAACGCTTTGTTACAGGAGATTATATTGGTGGATTTAACTTCCATGTCAGTGATGGTGTCAATGGGAACAGTCGACCAAGAAGATTTGAAGTTCGTGCCCGAGCCCTCATGTTGGAACTAGTCAACAACCGGCAGCTCAACGTCTACCCTGGTCAGATTAAACAAATCACCAAAGATCACTTGTACACTCGCACAAATGACCCAAACCAGGAGCGACCCATCCTGTATAACCTGGCGTCAAGCCCACGTAAAGGACGCATGGTGACCATGTTCAAGGATCGTGCCGTGGAAGTACAGTCCTTCCAGCAGGAGGACATAAACAATGGTAACATCTTCTATGAACACACTGGTACAGTGTATGGCTGGTCACAGGTTGACCTGTTTTTCTTTGAGGTCTCCACTCTCTATGCAGACTCCCTTTCTGATGAGATGTTTGATATCAGTGTGTCATACCGACATCTGGCAGAAGGGGAGATAAGTGATCTCATTCAAGTCAGTGACGTTGCTGTAGGAGAAGGAGAGATGGTGGCGTTAAGTCGTGACAATCTTGATGTCTCCAGTTACTTACAGCAGCTCCAGCACGATGGTAGGCGGGCCTCTATTGAGTATGTCTTAGATACTCTCCCACGACATGGCACGCTAGAGATGGATGGTCAGTCACTCAGGATGGGCCAAATATTTCAACAAGAGAAAATTGACTCTGGAAAAATAACATACGATCATGATGATTCAGACACTTTACTAGACTCATTCACTGTGATACTGAACATACAAAATCTGGATGAGGAAGACCGTCAAACGGATGAGGAGATCAGATTGACGGTAAACATAACAATTGAGCCATTAAATGATGAGAGGTTTGAGGTGATAACACGTGAGCCGGAGATCAGTGTGGTGCAGGGCCTTCAGGCCTACATCACCAGTGATGACCTCAAGACTATAGACCCCGACACCCAGCCACAGGAAATAGTGTATGATGTCACTGCACCCCCTCAGAATGGATTCATCTCCTACATAGCCTCCGCAGACACACCCATCTCCAGATTTTCACAAAAGGATGTCGATGATAGGAAAATAATTTTCAGTCATGACGGCAGTGGTGGTAGTTCGAGCTTCCGGTTGCGAGTGTCAGATGGAGCTTTCCCAGCCATGTCAAAAGTGTTTGTTATTAATGTTATACCCATGACTTTAGACTTCGTCGGAAACAAGACGGCTTGGTTACTACAAGGACAAAGCCAGGTCAGGTTGGGTGCAGATGTGATCAACATTAGGACTAATGGTATGCGCAATAATTTAATGTTCAATGTTACAAAACAGCCCATGTATGGAGAGCTCTTTAAAGGGCAGACAATTTCTGTGTCTCAGTTTAGTCAGATGGATGTGGACAGTAGTGTGTTTGGCTACAGACAGCAGGATATGTCTTCGCACATGGACTACTTTATGTGTGATGTATTTTACCCCAACACCGCACTGTTGTTGCGGAGTCAGCGACTCACCGTCATGGTGCGACCTCTCGTCAGGCAGAGACCCCTGGTGGCCATCCCAGGAACCTTACCCAGAATCACACTCAATATTCTGGATGCCAGGGAGCTAGCTAATATAACTAACAGTAATCCTCACTATGAAGTGATTGATGCTCCACGATTTGGGAAACTATTGTATCACATGCGGAGTAAGCGTGACACAAGTGATAGTGGACTGTTCTCCCCAATAGACAGTTTTACACATGAGGATGTGGCGTCAGAGAGAGTAATGTACCAGCCGGACAGTGGTGCAGGCACCAGCTGGGACCAGGACAGCTTCACTTTCCTTCTGACCGCCCCAGGTGTCCAGCCAGCGAAGGGCACGTTCCATATAGGTGTAAACCCCAATAAAGGGAAGGTTCCTTTGTCTGGGAGTGTTACTGTGACCCCACGTAGTCCTCACATGGACAATGACACTGACGGTGGAGTCACACCCAAACAGCTGGAGGTGGTCAGTCCTAATGTCAGTAGTGATTTCGTGATTGTTATAGCCATACTTATCCCACTTTTAGTGCTTATAGTGATTGTTACAGTTATTGTGTTTATTCTGTGGAGAAAACGACATGAAGGAGATTACTTACCTGGGGCTCAGAAATACCTGCGGCCGTACAATACCGGGTCAATGCATCAAATAGACCAGCCCCATGTGCATATAGCTCCTCAGTCTCCGTTGGCTGAGGACCAAACCAGACCCACACAGAGCTATTACAACGTCCCTGTTGGGAATGGTGCACAATCTGGAGACCACACCTACAATGGGTACAGTCATTCAGAGTTATCTCCCAACGACTGGGAGTTGCAAGCACCATTGTTAGACTCCAGTAGAACTGAGGTTAGCCCCACAGTGCCCGAGTGTAAGGTGACCCCTCTGGGCCACGAGGATGTGGACGAGAATTTATCTCTCGCTCCAAGTGCAACAGACAAGTCAACCACCAGCCTGGACCTATACAACTGGTCTCTATCAGACCCGGAGTTTATACAGCACTGTCGTACAACCACACCCGTCCTCAGGGAGAACCAGTACTGGGTCTAGGTGTAACCTGCCATTACATTACAGGGCTGATGAATTAAACCTTCATGTTCAATTTTCTTGATATTAATATTAAATAGGAATGTGTATTTTATACATTTATGTGTAATTTTTAAAAAATTGGGTATTTCTCAAAATGAATCTTAAAATCATAATTGATGTTACCGGTATGTAAAAGTATAACTCATGCCGTAAATTTAATCTAAATGCCATAACAATATTTACCATGATTTTTATACTTTGGTCAATATGTTTACATATCCAAATTAATGAGATATGGAAATGGTGTTTTCCGATATGCTGCCCCATTTTTCATGGTATTTGTATCCACACATAAGTGTATAATATATATACAGACCTACTTACAGCATATTGCCTGCAGTCTGAAAATGGTTTCTGTTCGAAGAAACTTGGTACTGTAGTGTATATGATGATTATTATAATTAGGTACTAAGATTTCACCCTAAATACCCTCTCACACTACTTTGTATGTATACAGCATGACTTACTGACATCTACTGAACATTTTACGTGCAGTATGTAAATGGTACTGTCTGAATCATTTGGTATACTTATATATTACCAGTCTTGTATATATACATGTATAGTATGTACTTACACTGTTAAGACGCGACATTTTTGTCTGTTGATCATTATGACATGTAAGGCTTATCCGTTTATGATAGCGTTGTATGCACCCTCCAGTTAAACCATTTAAAGGGTTCCTTTAATTTACTCTTCACAACTATTGTAGTCTTGTAGAAAATTTCTCAAGATTTTGTGTACACTTTGTAGAAGTGGAACTAATAATGAGAGGAATCTAAGTTGTGGTACAGTATAAAAATACAGGAATGTTGGATTCTTTGTTGACCCTAACTGATATTAATCGTGTAACTCTTACTGTGATTTTTCCATATCTTTGTCTTTGTTTTGATGAGATTCTTTAATATTTTTCATGTTTTGAAACATAGCATATTTGGCTTTTTGGATGCGAGATACAGGCACTTGTATAAATGATTATGCTAGTCACTAAGTTAGTATAGAATTATCTGATTATGTTAATGTATATATGCCTATTGGTGTTAACAGCTTATTAAAATTAGTCGCTACATGGAAACCACCACGAATGAATTGATTGATCTAAACCTTTGATTTATTACAATTTTATTTTTACACATTTGTGTTCGCACTGTCTGTGTTGAATTTTGAGATTCAAGATTGTTGGATATCTAATACCATGTATTGGGTTATTTTCGTTGTTGAGTTCATCACAAAATTTATCCACAATTAATATGTTAGAAGTTTCTGCGGTTGTTAAGGTAGCAATATATAAACATCATCAGTTTTGTAGGTTAACGTGCGTAACTACTGGTCCATCAGCTTTTGTCAGTTAACGGGCGTAACTACATACTGGTCCATCAGACTTTGTCCGTTAACTGGCGTAACTACTGGTCCATCAGCTTTTGTCCGTTAACGGGCGTAACTACTGGTTGTCCGTTAACGGGCGTAACTACTGGTCCATCAGACTTTGTCCGTTAACGGGCGTAACTACTGATCCATCAGACTTTGTCCGTTAACGGGCGTAACTACTGGTCCATCAGACTTTGTCCGTTAACGGGCGTAACTACTGATCCATCAGACTTTGTCCGTTAACGGGCGTAACTACTGGTCCATCAGACTTTGTCCGTTAACGGGCGTAACTACTGGTCCATCAGACTTTGTCCGTTAACGGGCGTAACTACTGGTCCATCAGACTTTGTCCGTTAACGGGCGTAACTACTGGTCCATCAGACTTTGTCCGTTAACGGGCGTAACTACTGGTCCATCAGACTTTGTCCGTTAACGGGCGTAACTACTGGTCCATCAGACTTTGTCCGTTAACCGGCTTAACTACTGGTCCATCAGACTTTGTCCGTTAACCGGCTTAACTACTGGTCCATCAGACTTTGTCCGTTAACGGGCGTAACTAATGATCCATCAGACTTTGTCCGTTAACGGGCGTAACTACTGGTCCATCAGACTTTGTCCGTTAACGGGCGTAACTACTGGTCCATCAGACTTTGTCCGTTAACGGGCGTAACTACTGGTCCATCAGACTTTGTCCGTTAACCGGCTTAACTACTGGTCCATCAGACTTTGTCCGTTAACGGGCGTAACTACTGGTCCATCAGCCTTTGTCCGTTAACGGGCGTAACTAATGGTCCATCAGCCTTTGTCCGTTTGATACACACATGCATGTACACCCACAAATGATCAGGCTATCTGGGAAACGGAAGTTCGATTATTATGAAGTTTATGTTTTGTGGGTGTGTTTTTCAGGAATTTAAAAATCAATTAACTTCATTTTGAACTGTCAAATTCGGAAAAGTGACCTGTTATAAGGTATTACATAAAACTGTTTGTGACTTGTGTTGAATTTGTAAATTCTTCGTACAACAGATATAAAAATGTTACTGTAAGATACACTGAATACAGTACTGTAGAATCCCGCTTTTAACCAAATTACCCTGTTTTACCGTAGATTTAGAATCTGACTTCCAACTTGATCTGGTACCACTATCATAGCATTGTCTATAAAACCCTTGCTTTGCATTTAATTAAAAAACTTCAAATAAGTGGTTTTCTTTGAATAATGTATTTGTTGAATAAGTGTGTTTATATTCTATTCTCAACTTTATTGTAAAGATCTGAAATCCATTGTTTACTTTTATATTGATGTCAACTCTGAAATCTCAAATGAGGGAGGTCTCCCTCTTTTCACATCGAAGATGAGGGTGAAATCGCATGGAACACGCCTGTAGCACTATTTATTGCTTGATCTATTTCACCTTATTTATGCATCAAAATGACTCCAGAAAGCTTAAATATTACCTTTACACAGATGCTAAAGGCTATTCCATCCCCTCTTACAACTTGGGAGATCATTTGACCTGAAAATTGGGATTTTTAGTGTGTCAGCTTTAATTTGAAGGAAGGAAATTTTGTCATAAATTAAGCTGGCTTGAGGGAGTCTTCCTATTAACAAGGGAGGTTGTCAGCTTATTTTTTTTAATGAGTGTGTATATTGTCAGTTAGAGTGAACGTAAAAATACTTGGAAGTGTATAACTGGAAAACGGCCTTCTGATAGAATTATAAACCGAGGTAGGAAGCTGGATAAATGGCCTTCTGAGAGAAATATAAACCTAGGTAGGAAGCTGGATAAATGGCCTTCTGAGAGAAATATAAACCTAGGTAGGAAGCTGGATAAATGGCCTTCTGAAAGAACTATAGGTGTAAGATTGGGAGTATTTCGAAACCTTGTTTGCCTTCAAGTTGGTAATTATAATGTTCAGTGTAGGGGAATACATATTATAATACTGTATGTAACGGAATTTTGGTAAATAGGAAATAGCATATGAAATCCTTGATGAGGAGGGTACATTGTTTTTCCACTCAAATTGATACCTATATGTATGTTTTAACAAATACTGCTTATAACAAACTCCTACTTCTGGTTGGTACCCTCACTTCCCAGAGCTTTATTATAAAGGTGCTTTACGGAGGAAGAAACTGCATGAGATTCAGGTGAAGTCGTGTAGTAGTCCAGTAGATGCACAATTTGGAAATATATAGATAGCTCGGAAAAAAATAACAAGTCTGGTAATAATGTTTCCCGTTTTGTTTTGTTTTATGTTAATTTGCCTTCTGTAAGTATTTGTCCTATGTTTTAAATGTGATTTGTTTTTTCATATGGTTCTCAGGAAGAGATTTTCACACTCTAATGTGTCGTTAGAGAAGTTTTTAACATGTTAATTGAGGGTCAGTAAATAATGTGGTACATGTAATGGTTTGGCTAATAATTTTACTCATTTTAGAATAGGTGTACTCTCTGAATGAGGTAACTCGGATACAAAAAAATGTTTCTCGCAATTATTTTTCTAAATATTTGATGTTTTATTCCTTGTTTTATTTATCTTCAATAAAAATGTTTTTTTTATATTGTCACAAAAAAACAATATACAAAAAGTTATTTTTTGGGGGGATTAAACACTAAATAAGCAGATAACTCTTGAATTTTGTTTTCACTTTTTTTGAATTTCATTTATTTACTACAGTTTATAAGCTTACAACTTCAATTTTTTTTAAATATTCAATCATGTTCATGGAATTCTCTGATTTTGTATTTTTTTATCGTACTTGTTTTAAACATGAAAATTTGACAGTTAAATAAATTAAGTTAATGATTAGTTGGAAGTTTACCTGGTAAATTAATTACAGAAAACATAATTTTTGGATTGTTTTACACTTTGTGCATGTTTTATAAGGTACTGTATGTACAAAGAATATTAAAGAGAAAAACACTTACCATAATGGTACATATTATGGTTATAAATGAAAGAAATTTGCAAAAGCTATATTTTGGAAATGTGAAGGCTTGATTAATTTTTCATCAAATTTTGCAGTACAAATATATATGGAAGCAATCAATTTTCCAGTTCCCTATGTATTCAGTGAATTTTTCTTTAAAGCTGAACTCTTGATACAAATGCTTTTAGAAGAAGAAACGTTTTATCTCAGGAATGTAGACACAAACCCTGTTTATAAGAGAGGTTTATAAATAAGACAATATATTGTCGTAGTTGTATAATAGATCGTAATAATTGATAATAAATGACAGCCGTTGTGAAACTTCATTGTGTGAACACAGTATGGAACCTGGGTGTTGAGTGTTGTTATAATTGACACACTGTTTAAGTATTATCAACAAAACTAGTAGGTGTAGGTTGTAATACATTTCATCAATTGACAAAACATATTTTAAAGGAAATAATAATTTGTAGGGAAAATCTGTGTTAGTATCTTGAATATTTGACTACCGATTTTCATCAAATCAATAATAATTAAATGAATTTTGTCTTATAAGGACTAAGTATATAGTTTGGGCTTTTTTGGTCCCCAAATTTATCTAATTTTAAAACCTATAAATAAATTTTCAAATAACTACTGTTTCTTAAATTTTATATACACCCCATTACTTTTATGAAAGGATTTAATTGTAGTTGTCATTGAAACGAGTTCAGATAAGTAGGGGGGAAGTATTTAATTAAAAAAAAAATGGTTTGAAAGTTCCATTAAAAGTTTTTTGCTTTTAATTAGTGATCATATGTTCAGTTGTTTACTTCTGTTAAAGGTTGGAACGTTGGTTTTGTTTCTGTACGTCATTAAGTGGGTTAATTTGTAACAGAGTGTCGGACTATTGTAGTATTTTACATGTTTACCACTTGGTAAAGATACATAAATCTGCGTAGAATATTTATGTCCCGAAACGAAGTAGGAAGGACACAATGTTTTTACAACATTTAATCGCTTGTTCTTATTATTACCATTTATTACATTATATTTAATATGCGTATTGGTGCATTTATTTTGTTACTTTGTTTTTCTCTGTTAATATGAATCTGTTGTAAGCTGCTTTTGAGAGGCACATTACATTTTCCCCCCACACCTTTTTTTTTTTTTTTTTGCAACATGAAACTTAACTTAGTACCAATAAAAAGGCCAGTATTGATACACAATAGCTCATTATTATAATGAGAAAAAACGAGATAATTATTTCAGACCTCAAGTTTAAGTAAATTCTAAGTAAAACAAGATTGATAAAGGATACAAGGTTCATCTGAGACATATATATACAGGCAGGTGATCTGGATGTACAAGATTATGACGTTTTGAATGAAATGTGTGATAACTGTGATCGACCGGTTTTATAGCAAAATGGAGACATTCTGAATTACACCAATTGTGATTTGATTTATATGCCTTTTCACCGTGATATAAGACAAATATGCAGTCTGGCTAGTAGATGAGTGTTATTTATGTAATATTGGATACAATAGGAACTAAAAAGATCAATACAGGAATCTCCGAACATTTAAATAGACGTAAAAGTTTCACAAATTTATTTTATACCTGTGATAGGTAGAAATTTAAATGACTGCCATATTTTCTGAGGGACTGGTTTAGTTATGTCAACCAAATATATATTACAGCATTCCAAATGTAATCAGTGCAGAAATGCTGCTGTTTATTCCATGGTATTCCATATCTGCCCTGGAACAGATGTACATACTTAATTATAGTTAAGTAGCTTGTTTAGAGGCCAATTAAAATTCTACGCAATGGTTATGGCTTTAGGTAATATGTTGTGTCAACATTTTTTATGCTGTTTTTAACCCAGCTGATTTGTCAACCCAAGTCATAGAATAGATAGATTTTCTATAATCTTTCCTTTTGCTTGCATAAAAGGATTGGCCACTGGTCTGTGAGTATATATATGTCCTAAACATGAGGCCACAGTCATGTGACATTTAATCGGGCCTCTGACTGTCTAGGTCATGTGACATTGAATTGGACCTCAGTCTGTCAAGGTCATCTGACATTTAATGAGGCCTCTGACTGTCTAGGTCATGTGACATCGAATGAGGCCTCAACCTGTCGAGTTCATTTGACACCGAATGGGGCCTCAACCTGTCTAGGTCACATGACACCGAACGGGGCGGCCTCAACCTGTCTAGGTCATGTGACATCTAATGAGGCCTCAGCCTTTCTAGATCATGTGAAATTGAATTCGGCCTCAGGCTGTCAAGGTCATGTTGCATAATGGAGCCTCAGCCAATCAAGAATAAGTGGCAACGAATGTGATGATCATGTGTCATGGAATTGGGCCTAACTCATGATCAGCCTGTGGAGGTCGTGTGACACTGGATGTGACATTATCCTGTCATGTGACAATTGGTGCATTGTTGGTGGTGCTGCTATAGTTGATGTTAAATGTATGTGGGCCAAATGCTTTATGATGTTGGAATATGGAGGTATCTTTGGCCTAAAGTTGAGAAATCGACATGTCTGTACAATTCATTGTCTGGTAATGTTGACAGACATTGCCAGAAATGGTTTGGGGATGAGTTAAGGTAGAGCTTGCCCATGTTTGAATGATGTGAGAATTATGTGTAAATCTAAAGGGCTAACCTGTATTTTTTGTTCCCCTAGACTTGCTAAAATAGGTAGTGATCTGTGTTAAAAACCATGTCCGTGTATTGTAAAATACTTGTATTCTTTCATCTGTGTGATTATAATAACTCATATTTATGGTCAAGTTTTGATAGCTGTTTATAGTACTAATGTGACTAAGGTGATGGAGAGTCCATTGATATAGTCATGTGTTTTTGTAAAATTGTGCCAAAATTTCTTTTTTGCAAGCTTTAAGTTTGACTTAAAAATATACTCTTAAATGAAAATGTAACCGACTTATTCATATCTCAGTATCCTAACACAAGTTCTCTTTTATTTGTTATATTTGGAGTTACAATTGATGATATGAATTCGGCATTGGAACTTTCAATGGCTTTAAATGCTTTGGTGACCTTCATGTCTAGGTCAGAGGGAGCATGTTTGGTCTAAATGACTAATTGTACATACATGTTTAAGTTAAGCCACCAAAGTCCAGTACTTAAATTAACAAAGTAACGATAGAGAAGTACTTGTGTTACGGTTAGATGGATTTTTTCGTCTATTGAACCTGATGCATTATCTTGATATGTTTTGATTTTATGATGAAAAAGTTTGATTTGTAAATGTGTGTGCAATATTGAAGGTGGAAAATGGCTGGAGACAGCATATTACAATATTTGAATGTGAAGAATATTTGAGCTATAAGGCAAATCAGTTGTAATTGCATGTATAAATAATCAACTGCTTTAATTATACCACGATAAACAGACAGTGGATTGAAACCTCTGTCAACTCCAGGCTTCTGTAAGCCCTTAATTATGTGTTGAAGAGCATTTTCACCGCCTTCTCTGTTAAGCTACGTCAATATGACGAAATTCATTACATCATATAATTTGAAATTACAATTTGCTTATTCATTCAACAAACATTTTTACATGATATGCTTTTTCAAAACCAGTTCTTATCAGTACATGGGTGTGACCACCCGTATTTATACATCTGAGAGATCTGTATAGCTATCAGGGTATTGTAGCCAGATGTTGTAGCTTGTGTTAGATGTGGACACCTGATAAACATGAGGACTCCATTAAAATGAATGTTTCCTAATGGAACGAGCTCAATGAATGTAGTGTTCAGCGTGAAATATACTTTATCTGAACATCAAATGTTAGTAAGACACTGAAATGGAGCTAGAAGTTAACCGTATGTTTATATGTGAAAAGTGAATATATATGTTTTCAACGTCTTGAATTGACGGCTACATTTTCATTAGTTGAATTTATTTGAGAAAATGTATTATGTTGTTGGAATCAACTCCTCCTCCAATGATGTATTCTGTTCAGGATGTGTGACCAATTTACTAACTTCATGACTTGTAAACATATATCTTGTTGATTACAGATGAACAATGTATATAGTTATATGTGAACATTATACGTAAACATATATCTTGTTGATTACAGATGAACAATGTATATAGTTATATGTGAACATTATACCTACCACACATTACTTGTAAACCTAACATCATTTTGAGTGAACATTTTACCTGGTTGGCTGTAGTACAATGCTACTATTCAGCACTAACTGCAGTGTATACGTACCTACTAGTCAGTTTGAGTTACAATGTATCTGTCAACTCTGGTTACAAGGTTATTGATCAACGCCAGTTACAATGTATCTGTCAGTGCTGGTTACAGTGTGACTGATCAACGCCAGTTACAATGTATATGACAGTGCTGGTTACAGTGTGACTGATCAACGCCAGTTACAATGTCTCTGTCAGTGCTGGTTACAGGGTTACTGATCAACGTCAGATACAATGTATCTTTCGTTATAGTTGGTCTAGTTTTAATATATCTTGGTAACACTAGTTACAGTGTGTCTATTTAATGCTAGTTACAATGTATCTGTCGGTGCTGGTTACAGTGTTTCTGATCAACGCCAGTTACAATGGATCTGTTAGTGCTGGTTACAGTGTGACTGATCAACGCCAGTTACAATGGATCTGTTAGTGCTGGTTACAGTGTGACTGATCAACGCCAGTTACAATGGATCTGTTAGTGCTGGTTACAGTGTTTCTGATCAACGCCAGTTACAATGTATATGACAGTGCTGGTTACAGTGGTACTGGTCAACGCCAGTTACAATGGATCTGTTAGTGCTGGTTACAGTGTTTCTGATCAACGCCAGTTACAATGGATCTGTTAGTGCTGGTTACAGTGTTTCTGATCAACGCCAGTTACAATGGATCTGTTAGTGCTGGTTACAGTGTGACTGATCAACGCCAGTTACAATGTATCTGTCAGTGCTGGTTACAGTGTTACTGATCAACGTCAGTTACAATGTATCTTTCGTTATAGTTGGTCTAGTTTTAATATATCTTGTTAACACTAGTTACAGTGTGTCTATTCAATGCTAGTTACAATGTATCTAGTCAATGCTATTTACATATATCTATTCAATACTAGTAACAGTACCATATTTGATGGTAGTAACAATTAAATGTTTTTTTATTGAAAACTAGACAATATAAGTTGTCTACACCAAATATAATGTAACAAGTGCAGGTCAACACTAGTTACGATGTAATTAAATGTTGGCAAAACTAGTTAAATGTAACTACTACATGTTGTAAAAAAACAATCATGATGTAACTGATTTACACTAGTACATATATTTGGATAATGTAACTCATTAACAAGTTCTAAACTAAGACAATTAACAGTACATTAGAAAAATGTAACACTAAGGACGGTGTAACTGGGCAAAATAGGACAGTGTAAGTAACCTACACTAGGATAGTGAACTAGGCAACTTTAGGATAGTGTAACTAGGCAACACTAGGATGGTGTACCTAGGCAACACTAGGACAGTGTAACTAGGCAACGCTAGGACAGTGTAACTAGGCAACATTAGGATAGTGTAACTAGGCAACACTACAATAGAGTAAGTAGGCAATACTAGGACAGTGAAACTAGGCAACACTAGGACAGTGTAACTAGGCAACACTAGGATAGTGTTACCAGGCAACACTAGGACAGTGTAACTAGGCAGCATTAGGACAATATAACCAGTGTAACTAGGCAACACTAGGACAGTGTAACTAGTGAACAATAGTACAGTGTAACTGGCAACACAGGGAAAATGTATGCACTCATTTACCACCGCATGTATATGTATTGGGCTTTCATGTCAACCACTTGTACTTTGTTCTAAACAATAAATGCAAACCTGAAATACAATACACTGTGTTTTTGTTCTTACATCTTTCAAAACTTTTTGATCAAATTTTGCAATGTATTATACATCTTTATATTATATAGCATTCTAAATCCATTTGCAAAAAGAGATGTTTGTCAATAATTAAAATTTGAGTGGTGATACGGCGACACAGATATGCCTTTCATTTGATTTTCAGCTCACCTGGACCCAAGGGCCAAGTGAGCTTATGGCATGGTGCAGCGTCCGTTGTCTGTCGTCCGGCGTCAATGTTTTACTTTAAACAACTTCTTCTTATTATAACCGCAAGGCCTGGGGTGGTGATATTTGGCCAGAAGCAAACTGGGATGAAGGGCTACCAAGTTTGTTAAAATAACTGACCTTCACCTATATTCAAGGTCACAGGGGTCAAATATGTTAAAAACTTTAAACAACTTCTGAATAACTGAAATGCCCAGGGTGATGTTATTTGGCAAGTAGCATGCTGAGATGAAGGGCTACCAAGTTTGTTCAAATAAATGACCTTCACCGATATTCAAGGTCACTGGGGTCAGATGTCTTAAAATCTTCAAACGACTTCTCAATAACCAAAAGGCCCAGGGTACTGATATTGAGTCTGTAGCATGCTGGAATGAAGGGCTACCAAGTTTGTTAAAATGAATGACCTTGACCCACTTTCAAGGTCACTGGGGTAAGATGTCTTAAAATCTTCAAATGACTTCTCCTCAATAACCAAAAGGCCCAGTGAACTGATATTGGGCCTGTAGTATGCTGGGATAAAGGGCTACCAATTTTGTTCAAATGAATTACCTTGACCAACTTTCAAGGTCACAGGGGTCAAATGTCTTTAAATCTTCAAACCACTTCTTCTCAATAACCAAAAGGCCCAGGGAACTGAAATTGGGCCTGTAGCATGCTGGGATGAAGAGCTACGAAGTTTGTTCAAATGAATGACCTTGACCCACTTTCAAGCTAATGTCCTTGTTCGACATTCAAGGTCACGGGTGTCGTATGTTTAAATCGTTTAATAGGTTCTTATGAATCAAATACTGATATTCTGCTTGTAGCTGTATTTTAGTCCACTTTTAATATTGCAAGAGTGAGATTAATACCAGGTGAGCGATGCAGGCCCATTGGGCCTCTTGTTTCTTTTCCTGTGGTATAATATGGTACAATATTTAAACATCAAATTTATAGGACGGGTCTCTACGATATGATTTGGTTCCAAATCATGGTATGTAATAACTGTTGCATCAATTTCTAGCTTGCCTGGTCCAAAGGACTGCTGGGCTGATGCCTTGGCGTACCATCTGTTGTCCATCAGAAACGGATCTAGCCCGACCCCTGGAAACTTACTCCATGGATCATAATTTACCCCAGCCACTATACTGTTAAACTGTATATCTGTTACAAAAAAACCACTTCAACCTTTAAAGTGTTCTTGGGACCTAGCAACCGATTGTTGTATAAAAAAGGAGTGTTGCTCCCCTTGGGGCTCTGAAGGGCAATGCCCTAAAGGGGATAATTTGGGTGTTTAAGTCTTACCGGGTAATTGTGATCCTGACAAGTTTTCTTATATTAACCAAATATGTTATGATGCAACTTTAGACCATTTAGGAATCAAATAATATATCAAGGAAGGATTTTATCCCTCTAAGTACTGAGAAGCCCAAATTGGACTATATTGCAATAAATTTGTATATATTTTCAAGTGAATGATACAGGCCATCCAGACCTCTTGTTTTATTTACAGATTAATATCTTGTTTTATCAATACTTCTGATGGAACAAGTTGATCTCTTTTACCTTACTGTGACTTTGATACCTGATGCTACTTCATAATTGTAATGCAATGAGGCAGTAGGCTCTTGCACTTTTTAATCCTGTTTGGTGATGTCACCATTCCAATTTATAATGATGTATCACTAAAAAGGATTGAAAATATCTATTTAGAATGAAATTGTTATCTTTATGAATTAACTATAGTAAAGTGGTATTATCAGTTTAACATCGATTCAAATAGGTGATATATCAGAAATTCAAATTTTGAATAGGTGATATATCACTTATTGAATGACCGATATCACATTACCTGTTACATGAGTGATGTCACTTATTGATTGAGTGAATTACCTATTGAATTGGTGACCATTGCCTATTGAATGCATGAAATCACCTGCTGAATGAGTAATAGCACCTGTTGATTGAGTTATATCACCTAATGAGAGTGATTTCACTTATTAAAGGATTTATCACTTATAGAATTATTATCACCTGTGGAATGAGTGATATAACCTATTCAATGAGTGACATCGAGTAACATCAAAGATCCATAATGATGTAGAGTCATAAATTCATCTTACAAAGATAAGGTGAACCACAGGGGCACGTTACAAATGTCTGAAATACACACATATTCTTTATTTATATGGGTTACAACACACATACATGTGACCCTGGATGATATCAGTATAGCATATGTGTGTATTTCAGACATTTGTAACGTGCCCCTGTGGGTGAACAGAAGGGTTATGATATTCAGCCCATTTTAATCAATTTGACCTTGACCCCCGAGTGACTTAATTCATCGTAGGTTACAGATGAGCATTTGGGAAAATATTAATTGGTAAGAGTCCAACAACAAAGTTTGAGAACGAAAATGACCTTGACCTACTCTCAAGGTTACAGGGGTAAAAAGTGTCAAATACTTAAAACTACTTCTTCTGAATAACTGAAAGGTATACATAGAATCTTAATATTTGGCTGGTTAGCTTAATGTTGGTACACAATGTATGAGCCCAACAAAGTTTGAGAACGAAAATGACATTGACCTAATATCAAGGTCACATGGGTCAAACACTTGAAACGACTTTTTTGAAGAACTGAAAGGTACATAATCTTCATATTTGGCTGGTGGATTTTTGGTATGAAGCCTGACAAACTGTTGTAAATAAATTCTAAAATTTATATAAAATATGTTCATGTCTAACCATTTTAAATTGTTATTAATTTATTCTATGTTTAAATTCATAAATAGATAGAATTGATCAGTCTTGTCTTATTCATCGCTATGTCGTATTTTGCAAATGTAAGAGTTATAGTGTGACCGCACTCGCGCGATCATTTTCGTTTTCTATTTGGTTTAGTCTCGTTCAACCAGACGCTTTATCACTCGGCGTAGCTTGCGCCGAAAAGAGTCAGGTTGAACGAGACTAGTTTCCATTCTGCACATGGATTCTTGACTTGTGTAACACCGGTTGAGGTTACATCAGGCTGTCAACGAGCTGCACTAATCGAAGATGCATCGCATACCAAATAGCGGATTGGTAAACTGATTGTTTTAAATTAGTAACATCACTGTACCCAAATGGGGACACTTTACATTCCAATGTTTGCCCTTTCGGCTGCCAGGTGAAACAGTTGTTTTAGATATCGAGGATATATGGCAGATGTCGTGTTTACTTCTATCTATAGATATGTTCTATTTATCTATCTCTCTATCTATATGTTATACTCCACAGAGACCAAAATGGCTTTAATGTAGAGGGGGTTGAGTACGCATGCTATACCACAGGAGCCTGAAGTTCTGTCAATAATGAATAATAATACAGGTCCAGTACACTCTGCCGATTGAGCTATATAGCTGTAAAGTACCTATAATAGCTCTATTGACCTATCTGAAATAGGTCTTTTGAGCTATTTTCAAGTGATTTTCTTTTTTAAGGAAAACGAAACAAAGTCGCTTTTAAAAGAAGATTGTATCATTAGGCTGATAACAAAAGACATTAAATATAAGTATTCTTTTTAAAAAATAATGATGTAAAAAAATCTTTGTAGTCAACATTACCATAAACCTTTTTGTTTTATGCGACTTTGCTTTAATTTAATGAAATTTGAAATCTGAGAAAATATAGCTCAATACAGCTATAATTTATAGGTGTATATAGCTATATAGGTCTTTATAGCTATATAGCTCAATCGGCAGAGTGTACTGTACCTGTAATAGCATAGTAATACAAAAAAAATACCTCTAATATGCTATTTTTTAAGCATATTAGAGGTATTTTTTTTGTATTACTATTATTATTCATTATTGACAGAACTTCAGGCTCCTGTGGCTATACTTAGTTTCGTTAAATCCCAGTTGGTAGGGATTGATGCTTTAAATGCATCTATTCCTTGCGCCCCAACTGTGATGTCGTCCAGGTGGTTCCAATCTGTGGCTGTTCGCACAAAGAGTAAGTTTCTGTATTGTTCCGTGTTGCTGTTGGGTATTATGACTGCTCTGTTATTGTTCCTGATTGAATTTGGAATTGGCCTTGATGTCTCGCAGTCCTGGAATATACGCCGTCATGTTTTCCTTTTTTCACGTTGGAAATTAATAAAGTCTTTGCTAGGCATTGATGGAATTTGCTCCTCTACTTATTTTATAATAGAATGTTAGTCTCAGTTGTTTTCGTCTTGATGCTAGTGGTGGAAGTTGTAGCTCCTTGAGTAGTTTGGTCATGACTCCCTCTTCCCTTGTTCTGTAATCCTTCTGGATGAAACACGCCCCTCTCCGTTGGATGCTTTCCAATTTGTTAATGTTCGTCTTTATGTACGGGTCCCAGATTATTGCTCCGTATTCTAAGATGGATCTGACAAGAGCAATGTATGCAGTCTTTCTACATTCTCTGGGACAGTGTTGTAGGAAGCCTAAGGTAGAACTGGCCTTTTTAGGTCACCTGAGCTTTACTCAAGTGACCTATTCCAATCACTTTCCGTCCGGCGCCGTCCGTTGTCCGCCGTGCGTAAACTTTTTACATTATCAACTTCTTCTCTAGAACCAGTGGATGGATTTTTTTCAAACTTGGTCAGAATCATCCTTGGTAGATGAGGCTACCAAATTGTAAAATTGGGATTCCTACCCCAACCCTAGGGGCCAGGGCGGGGCCCAAAGGGAAATTTAACCAATTTTTCAAAAATCTTCTTCCCCAGACTCAGAGTCCTATACTACAGTCATTTTCTCTGCATGGATGGAAATATCATCAGGGGCTTTATTTAAATTGTAAATTTCAGGACCCCCGAGCTATCCGTTCTCCCTTGGGGAGGGGGTAAAGTTTACTATAGTTTATATAGGGAAA
>NW_018404492.1:5138794-5171429 GCF_002113885.1 Mizuhopecten yessoensis
GAAATTTTACATTTATGAAAAATGAAAATAAACATCTAACTGTATGCTCTTTGTAGTCAACATTACCATAAACCTTTTTGTTTTATGCGACTTTGCTTTAATTTAATGAAATTTGAAATCTGAGAAAATATAGCTCAATACAGCTATAATTTATAGGTGTATATAGCTATATAGGTCTTTATAGCTATATAGCTCAATCGGCAGAGTGTACTGTACCTGTAATAGCATAGTAATACAAAAAAAATACCTCTAATATGCTATTTTTTAAGCATATTAGAGGTATTTTTTTTGTATTACTATTATTATTCATTATTGACAGAACTTCAGGCTCCTGTGGCTATACTTAGTTTCGTTAAATCCCAGTTGGTAGGGATTGATGCTTTAAATGCATCTATTCCTTGCGCCCCAACTGTGATGTCGTCCAGGTGGTTCCAATCTGTGGCTGTTCGCACAAAGAGTAAGTTTCTGTATTGTTCCGTGTTGCTGTTGGGTATTATGACTGCTCTGTTATTGTTCCTGATTGAATTTGGAATTGGCCTTGATGTCTCGCAGTCCTGGAATATACGCCGTCATGTTTTCCTTTTTTCACGTTGGAAATTAATAAAGTCTTTGCTAGGCATTGATGGAATTTGCTCCTCTACTTATTTTATAATAGAATGTTAGTCTCAGTTGTTTTCGTCTTGATGCTAGTGGTGGAAGTTGTAGCTCCTTGAGTAGTTTGGTCATGACTCCCTCTTCCCTTGTTCTGTAATCCTTCTGGATGAAACACGCCCCTCTCCGTTGGATGCTTTCCAATTTGTTAATGTTCGTCTTTATGTACGGGTCCCAGATTATTGCTCCGTATTCTAAGATGGATCTGACAAGAGCAATGTATGCAGTCTTTCTACATTCTCTGGGACAGTGTTGTAGGAAGCCTAAGGTAGAACTGGCCTTTTTAGGTCACCTGAGCTTTACTCAAGTGACCTATTCCAATCCCTTTCCGTCCGGCGCCGTCCGTTGTCCGCCGTGCGTAAACTTTTTACATTATCAACTTCTTCTCTAGAACCAGTGGATGGATTTTTTTCAAACTTGGTCAGAATCATCCTTGGTAGATGAGGCTACCAAATTGTAAAATTGGGATTCCTACCCCAACCCTAGGGGCCAGGGCGGGGCCCAAAGGGAAATTTAACCAATTTTTCAAAAATCTTCTTCCCCAGACTCAGAGTCCTATACTACAGTCATTTTCTCTGCATGGATGGAAATATCATCAGGGGCTTTATTTAAATTGTAAATTTCAGGACCCCCGAGCTATCCGTTCTCCCTTGGGGAGGGGGTAAAGTTTACTATAGTTTATATAGGGAAACAACACTTTTGGGTATATTTTGACAATTTTCTGTTGGAAATTATTTTTACTTGGTCAGAATCATCTTTGGTGGACGACGGTATCACATTGTAAACTTGGAATTCCTGCCCCATCCCCAGGGGTTAGAGCGGGGCCCCAAAGGGAACATTTACAAATATTTTAAAATTCTTATCCTTTGATGACATGACAAGTATTGTATTTCACTTAGTTTACATGCTGATTTCCACATCACATCTAAACAATAAAATAAAGCTACCAGTACCTATGATATAACTCAGGTGACCGCTAAGGCCCTTGGGCCTCTTGTTTGTGGTACTTGCTATGTGTTCTTTCCACTTCATATCCCCTGATAGTCGTAATCCTAGGTATGGGCTTGTCTGTACGTGATCTAAGTTGTGTCCATTAAGTTGGTATGTGTTTTGCTTTTTCTTCTTAATACAATGAATGTAACATTTTTTGGCATTAAAATTTAATCCCCCAGTTTGCAGCCCAAGTTTCGAGCTGTTTAAGGTCGTCTTGAAGTGTTTTGTGGTCCTTGTTTGATATTATTTCTCGATCGAGTAGGCATGCAGTCATCTGCGAAAAGTCTAACTGTTGATTTCACAGAGTCTGGCAAGTCATTTATATGGCAAAGGAAGAGTAGGGGTCCCAGTGCTGTTCCTTGTGGTACTCCTGACTCAACCGTTGCCTCTCAAAGAGTTCTCCCTCTATGGCTACCTGCATCTTCCTGCAAGTATAACAAACTATCACACAATTTATAAATTATATAGCAAGACTATTATATTATCCAGAGTAAACCTACAATATATTTAAGCTTCTTAACAAGGAAAACTTATCAGTACTTATTAATGTTGTGCTGTTCCTAATACTGAAAAGAGCATGTTCATTTTAAAGGTACGACTATTATCTCGAGATGTATACCACCAATCAAAGAGGCTTCTAGCTGCAAGGACTAATATGGTAATTACATTTGTTCCCCAACAAGAGGCATGGATTGTGGAGCGTTTTGGAAAATTCAGCAAAACTATGAAACCGGTAAGTACAAATAGATAAATAGATCAAATAATCTAATGCTTCTCATTGTCACATTGATATAATTATCCATTTCTTAGAATATTTACCATGACAAGTTAAATGTCCAAAACGATATTTTACAGCATAATTTAACATTGTGTCCATGGAAAAGACATCAAAACGTGTACAACTGTTATGCCAAGAGGAAAAATGACATCCCAATAACAAAACCGTGGATGATAATACTATATTTATCCCAGAATAAACAATGCAGAATTCTCTAATAAGTCTTAAAATTTTATCAAATTAGATGTCGAGGGAAGTAAGGATTTTTTTTTGAAAAACGTAAAAATAACTGGTGGAATCCAATAGGAAAATGACGTAACCTGAAAGATGTTATGGCATATCACCGTATAATGCTAATAATTATATATAATGTTTATTTCATTTGTGTATCTGTTATCCTGTACTTTAACATTCCAATGTTTCATGTCTGTACATAATTAACTACAACATTGCAGTGAGGCAAAGTGTCTTAAATTATATCTGTTTCACAGTTCTCATCACTAAATTTTGAAATATATGGTTGACTTGAATTAAGAATAGCCTGTTGAATCTTGAATTGACATGCTGTAATGTTAGCCTACACACATTCTGAAATGGTCAGTTCAAAGTTGATGAAATGCAGGCTACTTTTGATGACAGCCTGCAGCTTTTAATGAGAACACTGTGTTAGAATTTTCATTAACTATTCTGGATTATTTGTGAGATTTGTATGTTACTTTGGTGTTCTCTGATGAACATGATACTTCAGAATAATGATTTTTTTCTATTCTGTTTCAGGGCTTGAATATACTTGTCCCTATAATAGACACAATAAAGTATGTTCAAATCCTCAAAGAAATTCCTATTGAAGTTCCACACCAGTCGGCTATTACTTTAGGTATGTACAATATTAATGTTCCAGGAAGTGATTTATGCCAGAGTAAAAAGTAGTTTTATAACATCTCGTTATTAAGTATATAATGCATGATAGTTGTTTATATCAAGAATCAATTGGTTATTGATAGTATGTGTCATGTACGATATAGATGTCTTGACTGTCCATTTCCAAGTTCAAGGTCAAGACTAAAGGGTCAAAGGTTACAGCACTAAGGGGTGTCACAAAAGAATGCCTAGAGTGCATCATGATATATTGCAATAGCGAAGGAATGTTTCACAATATGTATCCCAACGTATTTTCAAAAGAAAAAAGCTGCTCATCAGTTTAAAAAGTTCATCAAGTCGAAGGTGTTGAAATTTCGAATAGCTTCATCTACATATGTGATATATGCTAAGTTTGTTTTAAATACAAACACATAAACAGTACCTGGTAATTAAAAGTTTATTTTTCAATTTCAAGCTTTCAAATGATTTCAAAAACATCTGTTTGCTTTGTTAAGCCACATTGTACTGAGTCTGTAAAGTGAGCTGTCAGAATGATATTGAAAATATATATACGTATCACCCAAGAGCAATCTGACTGACCTGTCTGGTAATGTTTTTACATTAGCTCCTGTAGGCTTACCCAAGTGTGAGTAGTATACAGGATGTTAACTGTTGGCTGAGGTTTAAAATAAAATTGAATGTCCCAATCAGGTTAGAATAAAATTGGTATTTGACCTTCAGCTTGCTTTGTACAGAGCCAATGACCTTGCACAGGGATCATACAAATGTAAACTGGGAGAAAGTTCACATTTATTTGTAAGTTCCCTCGTTGTTTTATTTTAAATAAGAGAAAAATATAATAATAAAATAAAATACAACTCATGTTATTCATTGACAGAAAAATATAATTTGCTTGTAATTAATTTCTGGTAATCTTGTTTTCCAGATAACGTATTGTTAAATTTGGATGGTGTTTTGTATGTCAAAGTATTGGATCCATATAAGGTAAGATGTAAGATCAGCTTGGGTGCTACTCAGGGGCGGGTCCAGGTGAGGGCGTAATGGGCATACGCCCCCCCCCCCCTTTTCAAAAAAATAAAAATAAAAAAATATCGTAATCTGCTAATATTGTATTGAATATGGCAATTTATCATATTCATTAATTAAACACATAAACACACTGACACTTGAACTATAAAATATACATGCTCCAAGTCAGGAACCGTTTCATTAGTTCATTTCACAATGATTTTATGTTTTTGAGCAAAAAAAAGGTCCAAAAAATTGTTGGCTCGCTCCGCTCGGCAAAACATTTTATTCTACGCCCCCTCTTTCAAATATTCTAGAAACGCCCCTGCTACTTGTATGTCAAAGTGGTAAATCATCTAGTGTCATGCAATCATGTCAAAGTGTTCAAGCTTTATAAGGTAATTAAAGCCTGCCTTGTGTCATAGATGTAAGTGTTAAACTCTTCCAACTTAGGTAAAATAAAACTGCTGGTTTCTTAACCCTTTCACCACTGTAGACCACAATGGACTCATCCAGATCAATGCATTGAAGAGTTAACTAAAGCTATATAGGGGTGAATGGGTTAAAAGGGCTATTCCAGTTACTAACTTCCCCCTCCTTGCAAGTCAAAATGATGTTAAATTCTGTTGTACATGAGATATTAAAGGCATTATATTATAAATTATGGAAGATAACATTCTGGTAGTGGTACTCTAAAACAAGCAATCCCTTTCATTGGGTTGGAATGTTCATTAATAAAATAGTGCATTCTAAGATAAAGTGAAACATCATCCTGTGTGGATAGGTGTATTGGTCCTTGTTCACCTTTGGTTATTACCACTATACATTGTAATTTCAACAACGCAACATACATAGATTTTTCCAAAGTGCTTTAGGGGTAAATTTGGAAGGTCAACCCTTTAAGAAACAGGGATGGAGTTGGATGTAGAAATGAATCTTTTCGAATTTGGAGCACCTGTTCAGAGATCTTCAGCTGAATCTGTTGAATTATATATATATGGTATGCTATGTAATAAATTACATTGTACTCCCATGAATTAAGATCCCATGAACCATCTTGACTTGCTTTAATTCATAATTGAGAATTTTGAACAGTTGTATGTTCAAAGTTTTAATTACTGTCTATAACAAATGGTAACGGTTTCTGATGTATAAATCCCTTTTTCTTAGGAAGTAGCTAGCTGCTACAGTAATTTAACATACCTGTATATCCCTAAGTTATAAAATGTAGGTGATATGTATGTTGTAGGCGAGTTATGGTGTGGAGGATGTGGAGTTTGCCGTTACACAGTTGGCTCAGACCACTATGAGATCAGAAATTGGTAAAATTTCTCTGGATGAAATCTTCAGAGAAAGAGAATCGCTAAATGTAGCTATTGTTTGTAAGTATTTCATTCTTGTGATCATTAGACTAGTGTCTACGTGATTTTATCATAGGCCATACAAATATATGTTGAAGCCATGTTAGTCCTGTTACATTCATTCCTAGTTAAAAATACTGTTATCTAATCAGCTGGATTTCCATTTAGTCTTAACATTTTGAATAGAAAGGACAATGGACAATGGTATGCCCAGTTAAGTGATGTTTGGATTAAACATGGCTTTGACCTGATATATATATAAATATATCTATGAGGGGAATTCACTCCCTTCGCTTTCTTCTTAGTAATGAATCTGACAGATTCAGTAAGTGTAAATCTATCCCGAGATTTAGAGAAAATATCGAGCTACTTACTACTGGAATCTATATCTCCAACTTGAAGACATTTTACAAGAAGATTTGTTTTAAAAATTAAAAAATGAATCTCAATCAATAATCTACTCCTGACTCTGAAGTGTTTAACCCTTTCACCATTGTAAACTTTAATGGACTCCTCCAGATGAATGTATGGTAGAGTCTACTCAAGTTACCTAGGAGTGAAAGGGTTAAATGACTTATTGTATAGATATTTTTTTAATGGGTTTGTCCTCTAATTAAAAGTTTAAAGTTTGGCAAGAACGTTATTTCCATATTTGTTGGTTTCTAGTACATGCAGTTTTGACTGTACAGTATATCTAAGTGAACTACACAAAAGAACTAAATAAACAAGAGGCCCATGGGTCTGATCAAGTTATGTAAAAACTTATGTTATCGATGTTGCCAAATGAAAAAGAAATCATTTTGTAACAAAGGTAACTTGAACTACATGTAATGCAAGATCTGGGTAGTATATGTATTATGTACAAATAGTGGTTCTTTCAGTCAGATGAATTTTGGTAAAGCACCGACCCTTCCATCTATGAAGAGTATTTGATTCTACCATATCTGGATCTTGACAGGAAGATTTTTGAAATTTTAGTCAATTTGACCTTTTTTGGCCCCACTCCTCAGGTCCCTCGTGGCTGGGGACCATATAATTCACAATCAAACTATAGTTAAGTTTACCCCCTCCCCAGGGGGAAACGTGAGACCCCAGGGTCATGAAATTCACAATTTTGGTAAAGCACCTTTATACCCTTCCATCTATGAAGAGTATTTGATTCTACCATATCTGGGCCTTGAGAAGAAGATTTTTGAAATTTCAGTCAATTCAACCCTTTTTGGCCCCACCCATCAGCCCCTGGGAGTCAGTCAGGGCTGACATGTGCATACCATCAAACTGCTATCCAATGCTGATAATGCTAACCTAGTTTGAATTAATTCCAATGGAAATTAAACAAAATGTTTGTCCAAAATGTGATTTCCCTATATAAACTATAATAAAGATTACCCCCTCCTCAGGGGGAAATGTGAGACCCCATGGTCATGAAATTCACAATTTTGGTAAAGCACCTTAAGACCCACCCTGCCATCTATGAAGAGTATTTGATTCTACCATATCTGGATCTTGAGAAGAAGAAGTTAGAATTTTTAGTCAATTTGACCCTTTTTGGCCCCGCCCCTCAGGCCCCTGGGGGCTGGGGACCATATAATTCACAATTTTGGTTAATCATTTGCCATGGAAGGTTTCTGCAAAATTTCATTGAAATTGGTTCAGGGGTTTTGGAGAAGAAGTCGAAAAATGTAAATTGTTTACGGACGCATACGGACGCCGCCGGACAAAAGGCGATCGCAATAGGTCACTTGAGACTTTGTCTCAGGTGACCTAATAAAAGCCTTTTTAAACCAGTGATAGCTAGAGCTAAACAATCAAATGTTTTATCTGAATATAATTAACACATGTATACTTAAATTTGCATATTCTGTGGCAATCGGAAATATCTTATTTTTCTGTTTACTTGAGAATGAAATCACTCGGATGTATATTTTCTGTAATCAGCTCATAAAGGATCAGTGATTCACTACTGGTAGTTTGTTGTTTCAGCTGCACTCAACAAAGCTGCAGAGGATTGGGGAATAACATGTCTACGTTATGAAATCAGTAAGTGAAGCTGAGGCCCCTTTCGCATATCCTGTTCAACCAGTCAAAAGGATACGACAGACGATAAGGGGTCCAGATATGCCTGACCGAAACTAAAATACTGACTATTGCTAGTTTGCGTTATTTCTTTATAAAGCAAGGTCAAGCCAGATTTTAAGATACGTTATGTAATTTAGTGGACGTGTGGAAGAAGGACATATTATTCTATAGTTCGGTCCAAGTCATTCAATTATCATGGAATATTTCTGCGCCACCTAAACTGTTTCAACCGGGATACGCAAAAGTAGCCTTTGATGTCAATGTTATTCTGTTATTTAACATTTCATTATTTTCTCAATTGCCGATAGAGATAAAACGTTGGTGAAATATCAGTAATAAAATGACTTGCTATGCTAAACGCTGGTGAAATATCAGTAATAAAATGACTTGCTTTGCTAAACGCTGGTGAAATATCAGTAATAAAATGACTTGCTTTGCTAAATGCTGGTGAAATATCAGTAATAAAATGACTTGCTGTGCTAAACGCTGGTGAAATATCAGTAATAAAATGACTTGCTTTGCTAAACGCTGGTGAAATATCAGTAATAAAATGACTTGCTTTGCTAAACGCTGGTGAAATATCAGTAATAAAATGACTTGCTGTGCTAAAACGTTGGTGAAATATCAGTAATAAAATGACTTGCTATGCTAAACGTTGGTGAAATATCAGTAAAAAAATGACTTGCTGTGCTAAACGTTGGTGAAATATCAGTAATAAAATGACTTGCTGTGCTAAACGTTGGTGAAATATCAGTAAAAAAATGACTTGCTGTTCTAAACGTTGGTGAAATATCAGTAATAAAATGACTTGCTTTGCTAAACTTTGGTGAAATATCAGTAATAAAATGACTTGCTGTGCTAAAACGTACCGTGTTTTGATGTTTGTAGGAGATATCAAGCTTCCACATAAGATCCAGGAAGCTATGCAGATGATGGTAGAAGCAGAGAGAAAAAAGCGGGCATTTATTTTAGAATCAGAAGGTTAGTAGTACTGGTAATCATCGCTTGACTACAGCATTTCTATCACGATGGAGATGTGTTTAAACTGTGTCTCCATAGATCAATCTATATCTATGGTTCCAACAGTTGGTTTCCTCCAATATTGTTAACGTGACATCATGCTGCTGTTGATGTGATGGCTTTTGACGTCATATTCTTGTTTATAAAGGTGGTACATCACACTATTGTGTATTTTAACCTGTCTCTCCCTGACAGAGCGTTAATTTGTTTTCTTTGAGAGAAAACTTGACTTTAATCTAGTTTTATATTTAACCTATTCGACTCTTGTGACTTTGAAAAAGGATGAAGTTCATTCACTTTAACACTTTTGATAACACTGCGCACTGACAAGCTACATTTTGTATAAACAAAATGTGATGAATGTAGGCCTCAGGACACTGTAGAATATATTAATCCATTTGACCCTTGTGACATTGGGAAAGGAGCAAGGTGATCAATTATAAAAAGTTTGATAACCATACTTTCAACAATGTGCTTCTCTAAAAGTCTTTCAGATGTAGAATACAGATATTTAGCCTGCAGTAGCTTAGCTTGCTGGTCTGAAGGGCTATCAAGATTTTGCAAATACCTGCAAATAACCTTGAACCACATTCTAGGTCACAAGGTTCAATTTGTAAAACTAAAATAACCAGTATATTTGTGTGATTTATAGTGTAGCTGTAGATTGCTAGGATTAATAGTATGTCAAGTTTGTTCAAAGAAATGACCAGGACGAACATTGAAGGTCAATGATGTGAGACATGTAACTGTTTGTCAACACCATGATTAGAAAACAAGTGAGTGATACAGGCCCATTGTAACTCTTGTCTTAAATTGTATTAGTTTAGATG
Organism: Mizuhopecten yessoensis; assembly: GCF_002113885.1. Classification (NCBI taxonomy): domain Eukaryota; kingdom Metazoa; phylum Mollusca; class Bivalvia; order Pectinida; family Pectinidae; genus Mizuhopecten; species Mizuhopecten yessoensis. Next base: position 5,148,397 of record NW_018404492.1, read on the forward strand.
GTGATTTGAACTGTTTATGTATCCCTAACACTGTATCTGTCTTGATGATCCTTAGGTAAAAAACAGTCAGAAATCAACGTAGCTGAGGGTCACAAACAAGCAAAGATATTAGCATCAGAAGGCTACAAGATAGAACAAATCAACACTGCTCAGGGTATGTATACAAGTCAGCATTGCCTAGGGGATGTAAAGAAAACTTAACACTGCGCAGAGTAGGTATAGGAAAATAAAACTATTCAGCCCTATCCATGCAGTACAATGTATTACTTATGTTGATGCAGTAGGCCTGTCTATTTTATCAGCATCTTAATTGTCAAGCAGAAGAGACCAGATGCTACACTTTGTCACCCTAAACTGAAGTGTAAACTTTATGTAGCCTAGGTGTTTGAGATATTTAACCCTTTCAACCCTATGTAACTTTAGTAGACTCTACCCTGCATTGATCTGGATGAGTCCATTATGGTCTACAATGGTGAAAGGGTTAAGTGCTGCCACTGCCAGTCTAGGGGTTGTCGTTTGATCCGACAATACACATCACACTACCACAACATATTTGAATTTGCATCCCTATTTCATGGTCCAGTGACCATCAAATTTGAAATTTTCTGAATACTTCTGTATGACCTGCTATTCTATTATTAAATGATATCTGTATTTGTCCTTGTTGGGTATTGATATTGAATGTTTCATGTTGTATCTTTGTCATTTTGTGATGACATGTTTTGCTGTATGCCTGTTGATAAGTTTATAATGTTTTGCTGTATGCCTGTTGTTAGGTTTATAATGTTTTACTGTATATGTTTTTTACAGGGGAGGCAGAGGCACTGAAAGCAAAAGCCAATGCCAAGGCTGAAGCTATACGGGCAGTAGCCAACGCCCTCGGTAAAAAGGTGAGTGGAGACACGGGCCATAAAATAGTGGTCCTGTTCATAATCTCTACAATCTTGACATAACAACTAAACAAGGTTCTCTTTTTAATATAAGGAAGATTCGTAATACTGATGAGTAATTCCTGTTCTAGGCCAAAAATAAATATGTGTGTTTCAGGTATTCCGACCTACCCTAGATTTTACTGCCGGCCCTAGATATTTTATCACCTGCTTGTATCTAAGATTAATTTATTAGCCAGGCAAAGTTCACAGCCACCCTTTAAAATGTACTTTCTTCCGGTTCTGGGAGCTGGACCTTATTTTTGACAGATTAACAGAATTGTAATTCTGGATTGTAGATTGAAATCTGTGAAATGCATTGAAAAATTTGAAATACATCGCTGTAAAGCATGATATAAATTCACGAAAATTTGCTTGTAAAGATAGTGTAATTTCTTATTTCATTGATGAATCCTTTTTGCCCGTAGAATGGTAGTGAGGCAGTGTCGTACAACGTGGCAGAACAGTATGTGACAGCGTTTGGTAATCTGGCTAAAACTAGCAACACCATCATCCTTCCTGCTAATACTGGGGATGTGTCCAGTATGGTAGCTCAGGTAGGTCTCACACTGGTACCGCAACCTTCAGGATCATAATCTGTTACCACTGTACAGAAAAATGACACATACATAGTTTGTTTTAAAATACATGTTCAAAGTAAATAATAAAATCAACTAAAACAATTTATTATTACATATACCAATATTCCCCAAAAAACGTTATGATAGTTGCTTAATTATTTTATCTATGAAGGTCGGAGTGGAACCTTCTTCAAGATTATACAATATGTATTGGATGGATTGGCCCACACAATACCTTGTTTTGACCTATGTATCTCAAATTTATAATCACTTAGACTCCTCCGATTGATACATACAACCTAACAGAGTAGACAACCTCATATCACTCTGTAGCTATGTCGTTGCTGTTTTGGAATGTTTGGAGATATCATCAAGATGTAAATATTGTAAAAAATATGCTTGTGATGGTTTCCCATGGCAAGTTTCTAGAATATTAAATAAGAAAGTCAGTGCCTGTCCTTCAGGATGCTTTTACATGTGTTTAGTGATGATGCATTAATCAGACAAAAAATATTTCATTCAGATTTTAACTAGGTTTTTTTAAACATTTGTAAATGTTTTTTTTGTCTTTCCTTTTTTTTTTAGGCCATGTCTATCTACAAGAACTTGTCTACTGAAAGACCAACTACAGATTATTCAGTGGACAGTGAATCCACTGAACCTACTCTGTCTGGTTCCACTGAACCTACTCTGTCTGATTTCACTGAACCTACAGCCCCTACACATGACGAGACAGACTCAGACATAAAAACAGATGACAGAAAGGATCCTTAATGACAGACAATTCTAGTAAGGGGCTAGCTGTTGGAAGTTTTGTGATACATTGATGACCCTGAGGAGGAACGAATATATTGAAGGCTTCTGAATATACATGAGGATGACGCTTGTATCTTCAGTGTCCTTTTTGTTATTTCTTTTGAGAATACTAAACAAGAAATATCTAAAAAAAATAACTTGTTCAGTATGGTCCTATACATTGATCAGTATAACCGTTACACATCTCTCTAGGTCTGATATAGAGTATCATTTCTAACATGACCATTAACCTCCTCGTGTACACGTGTAACTCGCTAATACATAGTAACTTTTGTGTCTTTCTGGAACATTTGTTATGTTATATAGCTGGCATCAATTTAACAGCACTCTGAGAGAGCCAAGAAACTATGTTTGTAACTTTGAGAAAGGTCATTCTCTGTACTTCAGTATGAACTGGTCGATTTTTTTTTTCATCAGGGTATACTGGAAGTTCCGTTGATTTGAAAAGGAGAAATACTACTGTAGTGATATGACATTTTTTTAATAAATTATGAATCAAAGACAAGTGTGGACTTTGTTGTTATTTATTTAAAGCTCACGTAACAAGAATTGTTACCGGTGTGCTTATGAGATAGTGCAGACTCTTTGTAGCTCACCTGTCCAGAAGGCCAAGTGAGGTGTTTCAATTTGTTGCTGTCCCTCATCAACCATCCTTTTAGTTCACCTGACACGTATACGTAGGGCTTGTTCGTTTATGCGGAACAACCGGTTTGACCGTTTATAAATATAACAATTTCGGGTATAAATCCTGGCGGACCTGCAAAAGTGTATGCAGGCCTTGCAAAGCTTTCTCAAGGCTCACCTGAAAGCAGCATCAGATTACTAGGTCCGACCTTATTTAATAAACGAACAACAGTGGTCCGATCGGTTTGACTGTTTAAACGAAAACGGCCCAAGTCTCTGTATGGGGCACCATCTGTCATCCCTCTCTTCAGCATCGACGTTTTCTTTTTTACAATTTCCAAGGGGCCTAGGGTGATGATACTTGGCCATAAGTATGCTGAAATTGAGGAATTTGAAAAGTTTGTTTTGTGTTTGAACTGTTTTACACATCGACAATTTCAGACATTTAGGGCCAAACGTGACTAAAAAAATCGATGTCACATTACAAAATGGAATACACTAAACTTGAAAGTTTGAAACGTTTAAATGATGGAAAAATACAAACAAATTGGAAAGCATGCATACTGTAGGTATTGTTTATGCGTAGTCGGTAGCATCCTCGATAATGCAGGGATTACGTCTACGCTCACTTCACTCTCGGAGAGCGAAAAGTCCACTTATTGAGCACGAACCTACATTAGGTTCAATTGAAAACATCATTACTAATTTCTTCAGACCATTTTGTTGCCGAAGTTGTTTCAATATGATTTGCTATGGAAAATCATCGTAGTGACATTTAATATCGGCGGTTGAAGGTTAACACACACTTTAGAAGCCTTCCGTGGATTTATTCCGACATGACTCGGTGACAGAACATGTTTCGTTCCGTAAGATTTGAGTTCGGGCAACGAGTCGGAGCTGACAATTGCTCTGTTTATTTTTATCCATAGCTAGGTAATAGCACGGAATTAGATATCTAAGTCCGTGGTAATAGAGGTATTATTTGGTAATCGACAAGAAGAAAATACATAACCAACAATACTAGTGCTGCTTCTTTCCTGTCGACCCCTGAGAACCGTCTGTATATGGATACTTTGAGATAAACTCAGAAAAGAGGCTCTTCTCCTGAATTGGGAGGGTATTTGATTTATAATAAATCTACTTTAGGTTCACGAGTGGTCAATGGTGGTATTTCAGGTATGCTGTCCACTTCAATTGACGAACAATCTAAATTCGAATTTTCGATTAGTTTTCACAAACTTACGCCAAAATACTGAATTAAAATTGGGGAGGGGGCGGGGGCTTCTGTATTTGATATGAACTTTACCAACTTCCATAATCATCGGGGAAACAGTTCAAACCTTTTAACAACTTCTATATTACCAAGAGGTTAAAGCTGAGGCTTTTTCAAAAGAGTGTCCTTAATTGACTCGAATTCTAGGGGAATGATCATTTGGGCATGGTCCTGGCCATTGTTATTTTCATACCGATATTAAAACAACCACGTCCGCCAACGTAAATATCAGTAAACTTTCTGAAAGTGATCAGTGCCAGGCTTGTTCAAGCCAACACTTGAAATATTATTTTTAATTTCTAATTTGCTGGAAATCAAAATTTAGAAGCGCTTTTGACCTGACCAAATTTTGGTATTGATGAGCTGACTTGGATTACAATGTGGCCACCATCTGAAAAATCTATTTTCAAATTCTGCTAAGAGACTTCTTTCAAAAGTCTGAGGCAAAGAATAGTAACATTTGGGCTACAACGAACTGGTACAACATTAAGTATTTATTTATTCTCTTTATTTCCTCCAAAATGAAGATTTCATAAACAGAATAGTTACATATAAGAATTAATCAACATATATACATACATGGACATTGAAAGTTTACAAAGGTATGTTACTTTAATGTGTACATAACTAACTATATACTCCTTTATTTCCTCCAGAATGAAGATTATAATGATAGAGCATCACAATAAATTTATGTTGTTAACATATTAGGGCATATAATTTAAGCCAGCAGTATCAGGCCCTTTTGATTATTTGACAATAATCAGCAAAGATATAGTAAATGTGTCATTTGTAATATGATATTATCGTACTATCGTACTAATTTCACTATTTAGGAATAACATTTAATTACAATGGCAGTTTTGTAAACGCAAAAGTCAATACTTGCTATATATACACAAAAATCCGGAACCTTTCTCTTCCTATAGATTTACAAGTAAAACTGTTTGATTCTCTAGTAGAACCGATTCTAGTATATGGATCGGTTGATGGGGATTCGAAAACCTGAAAATGATCGAACAGATTCATCTCAAGTTTTATAAAAGAATTCTTAAAGTGAGATCTACAACGCCTAATTTTATGATTTATGGTGAGCCAGGTCGTGTACCATTGGAAATAAATGTTAAACTAAGAATGTTAGGTTTTTGGAATAGAATAATTAGGAATGAAAACAAACTCAGCAGCATATTACTACGACTGGTTTTACATATGCAAATCGATGATACTTTTTCGTTCAAATGGATTAACCATATAAAAGGTATCTTCAACGAAACGTGATTTTCTTACATATTTGATAATAAATTACAGATGCCTGATGGATTTTACAAATGCATTTTAAAACAACGGCTTATTGATCACTTTGTACAGCAAAGGTTTGATGACATTACTAGCTCATCTTGTGGGCAAGTACTACACTCTATTTAAAACGGAATTTGGTCTAGAAAAATATTTACTAAATTTGCTAGAACATATCAGAACACCAATAACAAAACTGCGCACTTCGAAGTTGAAGTTTCCAATTGAAACAGGTAGATGGTATAACATACCCCGAGATAATCGACTATGTAATTTGTGCGCGGAAAGTGTCGGGGATGAATTTCATTATCTATTTGAATGCATTAATATAACTATATCCACCTTACGAACAAATATATTCCTCGTTATTATTGTACAAACCCAAATATTTACAAGTTTAAAGGTCTTTTATCATTATGCAATCAACGACTTCTGACAGGGTTTTCTATTTTCCAAACCAAAATGGCTCCTCTATTGTGAGTGATGCATATGTATAACTGTTAAAAGTTAAATAACTTGGGAATTATATGTATGTTTATTTATGTTTGCTTTGTATTTTCCATTGTATGTCATATCATGTTACTATACCGTACCGGTTCTAAATTTAACTGTCCATTCTTTCAGTTTTACATGTGTATATAAATATGAATATTGTACTTCATTTTCCATATCCGAAACTTTATTTCCTCATGTAACACATATTATGTGTCGGAGTGTTAATAAAAAAAAACTTGAAAAAAACAAATTCTACTTGTCATCGCTTAAGTCACACATAAACACTTACTGATGGTGATACGTAGCCTTTCTATATTTCATTCTTACCAACCTTAACAAGATGTTTAAAAACTATCAAGTTTGTTCAAATAATGATTTTGACCAACTTTGAAGGTCGCTCGAAAACTAATTGAGTTAAAACATTTCATCAAAGGCTCATAAAGTGAAGTGTAAGGATATTTAGCCTGTGTTTGCTACATGTATCAATGTTGAATGAATTTGACCTTAACCCAGGTTATAGATGCGAGGTGCGTTTACAAACAGCATTACGTATTTGTCTTTAATCTTAACAAATAAGGACACCTTGCAGGTACGAAATTCCCGATTCGTGGAAGAACTCCACAATCATACCTATCCCAAAACCGGGAAAGGATGCTACTGACCCAAACAACTATCGTCCTATTTCTCTGACTGTATGTAAAACTTTAGAACGAATGATAAACACAAGACTGGTTTGGTTTCTCGAGGCAAACGATATAATATCCCCTCTTCAAAGTGGTTTTAGAAACGGAAGAGGGACAACTGACCATCTCATCAGACTCGAGACATTCATTCGAGAGGCTTTGGCCGTGTTCTTTGATCTTGAGAAGGCCTATGATACTACATGGCAGTATGGCATCATGAAACCTACCCATTTTTTTTTTATCTAATTACCTATCAGATAGACACTTCAAAGTCCGTGTTGGTTCAACTTTTTCTAAAACGTCTAAACAGGATATGGGAGCCCACAGGGTGGAATCCTATCAGTCACCCTGTTTGGTCTTAAAATCAATGATATAGTCAAATGTCTTGGTCAATTAACAGAAGGGTCGTTATTTGTGGATGACTTCTTGATCTGTTACAGATCTAAGAACATGCACACGATAGAACGACAACTTCAACAGAGTTTAGACAGACTGCAAAATTGGGCAGACGAAAACGGCTTCAAATTCTCTAAATCTAAAACTGTGTGCATGCATTTCTGTCAAAAACGAAAAGCACACAATGACCCAAATCTTACACTCAATGGCACTAGAATTCCTGTTGTTGAACAGACTAAATTTCTCGGCCTCACTTTTTATTCGAAACTCTCTTTCATACCACATATAAAGTATCTGAAGAATAAGTGTTCCAAGGCGTTAAACATTATACATGTCCTTTCTCATACTGATTGGGGAGCGGATCGGGAAATGCTTCTGCGCCTATGCAGATCACTTATTCGAACAAAACTAGATTATGGTTCTATGGTATACGGGTCGGCGCGCAGTTCGTACCTGCAGATGCTAGACTCGTCTAGCCATTGGAGCTTTTCGAACAACACATGTAAAAGGAAGCGAATGAACCATCCTTTAATGACAGAAGGAAAAAACTTGCATTACAGTTTGCAGCTCAATTAAAATCAAACCCTAAAAATCCTGCTTTCGACCAAGTATTCAACCCAAAATACCAAAATATCTTTACGCAAAACCCAACATAAAGTTGACTGATAAAGCTGAATTTAGCATATCTGATGTTCCTCCGTGGACCATTCAAACACCTGATTTTAACTTTACATTACATGAGCGAGAGAAATCAAGTGTTATGCCCGAAGAACACAAATCCACCTTTCGTGAATGCATTTCAAATTACCCTTCTCATACACAACTTAACACTGATCGCCTCAATTTTTTTCTGCCGAAGCATGCGCCATTGGTTTGGCCCTCGACCATATCGATGAACACAGCATTAAAAAGGCAATCACAGTTACGAGATCCTAAAAACACACTCGTACAAAACCTTGCTCTTCGAATATCTCGTATCTTAGAAAAGTCTAAAATAACTTTACTATGGATTCAGAGCCATTTCGGAATTAATGGCAACGAATTTGTTAACAGGGAAGCAAAAAATGCATTAAATCTCCAAAAACAAATATCAAACTACCATATACAGATTTTAAACCTATTATTCGTACAGCCATTCAAAATGAATGGCAGCAACGCTGGTCTTTCGAGACCAGCAACAAACTTTTTAAATTACAACCGAAACTTAAAACATCTATTCCCAGTCGGAAAGATCGTAGAGAGGAAGTTGTCCTCGCTCGGCTCCGTACTGGGCACACATATCCTACTCATTCATACCCTTTAAAACGACAAGATCCACCTTCATGCCACGCATGTGACACTCCTTTTTCAGTGGAACATTTTTTAATAGAATGTTCCGATTTTAAACACATTCGTGTTCACAACTTTCGAGTCCCAGATATGAAAACTCTTTTCAGTTCCGTGGACTCGAAGGCATTATACTATTTGAAAGACATCGGTCTATTCTATAGACTCTGATGTCTTTTAACCCACCTTACCCTTTTTGACGCTATATATATATATCACATAGTCCATATCATCTATTCGTTGCTTTTAAAATGAAGCTTTTTATCTGATTGTATCTTCGCTACTCACATGTTTGTTTAAAAAAACAACAACAACAGAAAGCAACATGGCCCTAAATGACCACAGTTGTCGATGGGCCATTAAACCCATACAAAGAAACAGACAATTTAAGGTACGCCATTATATAAGTTAAAACTAGTTAACTCAAGCCACCTGTGGTGTAGGGACTGCATCCACACAGTTAAACAAAGGTAAACTGTATCACAGAAAACGATTATACAGAAAAAACAGTTATCAGGATTATACAAAATAGATACACGTTTAAATCACAACATCCAACCGTTATTATTAAAATGGAAAACATATTTAAACATAGCTCACCGTTAATATTATAAAAATTTTTATTAAACATTTTTTTTTTTAGTGTTATTGAAAACAAAAAGATATTTGAACATAACACAATTAAAAATTAACTGTAAACAATTATACATTATCCAAAATAAAAGTGAGCAGAAACAAATTTAATATTTTAGAAAACGAGTATTCACTTAAAAGGACATAAGTAAACTGTTGCTCATGTAAACAAAATAGCAGTCTCGTCAGGATAAGTAATAATAAGGGGAGACAATTCATCCTTGCTTCTCTCCGTACAAGTATTCCATCGTCGCCGGGGGAAATCTCAGGTAGACGCATTCCGCATCATATAATGGGTATTAACTCGTGCGGTGTTGCCTCCTCTGTCTATTGATCGAGTCAAATATATGCAAATGACAGCAGCTGTTCCAATGTTCAGGCGCAGCCAGGTATTATCAGAAAATCATCATAACGTAAGCTCGCGTTACCCATATCAAGCCGAGTCTTACTTTTCCCCTGTGTGTAGATGATATAAAAAGTACGTTACAGTGGATTTGTGATCGATCGCAGGTGTACAGGTATATGACGACAATGGTCCTACCTGGAAAATTTGATCATCGTGATTCGAGGTCAGGGGTCAGCTCGCGCTCGATAATCATAAGGCAGTAACAAGCATCATGGCGAAGGACAGGTAAGTGGGCTTCATGCTTTTTTACTGGTGTTTGACGGGTATTTAGGAATATCCCAACGTCTTTTTACATATGACTTTATCGTCATGTTTTATTATTTACAAGAGGACTACCTATTTGTTGCTGACTCGCTAATTAGATGTTAGGACGATGACAGGACTAGACGTAGCTGTATCCTCTATAACAACAAACAGTGGGAATACGCCCTCCACTGTAGTGTAGTGTGTCCATACATAATAATAACAATACAGAACGAGTTTCCTTTAAACAAGTATAACTTGTGTGACTTTTGTAACAATGTCGACAAACAATACAAACCTTATATTGACTAAACTAATGTCATCACCACGAAACATCCACGTTGGTTAGTTGGCCGGAGGTAGGACGACATACTGTTTGAAACTTTCTCATGGGTTATATCGAAAACTACTTGTATATTTTAAATGTTTTTAATGTACAATTTCAAAACTTGCTGTAGACTGCTCCTTGTTTGGGCCCCTCCCTAAACATGTAACTTTTATGGATTTTTTTAAAGCGGATTAATACGGATGAAATTTGGCATGTATATTTTTGGGGGATGGGGTTATGTGTGGGCAGAACGTTTTTGGCATGGAGTAGGTGTTGTTGGGATCAGAGCCATTTTTTGGGGAAATAGCTCTATTTTCTATATCGTGTCTGTTTCAAGCTTCAAGCATTTGTAATTGTCGTTTTTTTTATTTCTTTTATTTGATAATTAATTCCCGGCATAATTGATACCTGCGTGTAATACTATGAAGAGTGAGTCTTTATCAGAAATGTTATCAGACCTTACTTAGAAATCCGGGTACATGGGTCTAGTTCAGATAACAATCTTGTAAATCAACCAACAGAATTTGAGGTTTTCTTTTCTTCTATTTATTAAAATGACACATCACCATCCCGGCGACGATATAACTCGTGTTTTTAAAACATCAGGACTGTTTCTGTATAACCTCACTCCTCTGAACACAATTAACCAAAACCCTTATCTCTAACGAAAGTATTCAGACTTCAATTTCATTTTATGAACAATATATGGCTGATACTACCTGATAAATTTATAAAATTCTAATTAGCCTCAGTGTATGGACAAAGGGCGCTTACCACTTATTCCGTCATCATCCTTTACCTCGGGTCACATCAGGTCACTTTGTCCAGTCAAACTAATCGAGATCCCGTACATTTGGAGCGTGTCCTGGTTTTCCGGTCACTGATTTTTTCTCTCTTCTGATGTGAATTTGAAATATTGTGATAAATGGACACGACTACGACGGACATTGACCCACCTGACATAATATAAAGGTACATTGAAATTAAAGGTTTTCCAGCGAGTGGTGGCTGGTTATCACGTTAACCACACTCGGATTAATTAGTTTTCAAAATGTAAAAAGACAAGTTGTTAACCGAGTGGGTTTTTTAACAATAAAATTTAACTTGTGAAGTTAGATAAACATCATAAAAAGCCACCACAACTCTGTGGACCTGTCCCCCCCCCCCCCCCCCCCCCCCCACACACACATAACGTTCATATTGTATCTAGAAAACAACCTGTTTCCCTCGTAGTCTATTGCACATACTTGTAGGTCTGTTTCCGACGGGGGAAAACTATTGGCATGAATCATGACGTCACAATGGACGATGACGTCGCAAAACATTATTACGTGACGACATAGTTAAAATATTGACCAATTAATATTAACACGTCCCGGGTTTTACCCACTAATGGTAGCCAGTAATGTCTACCAACTCCTAACAGGTGCCTCCATGTGTGTATGTATGTGAGCATGTGTATGCTGGAGGCAAGGCATCTTAATGTAATTGCCTCCTTGCGATAGCGCGGATCTGACGCCGCCTTTATAGTGTTAGTTCACTGAAATACCATGCCGAAGGCAATCAGCAAAGCATCCCATCCCACCCGGTCACTTTATTGTGACAACGGGTGAGCCATTTGTTGCCATTTTTCTCACTGACGATCGTTAAGCAGGGAGTAACAGCTACCATATTTAAGAACATTGGTATGTCCTTGCCTAGGGACAGAACCCATAGCCTTCCTCATTATCACCTGGGGGAACGTTCAACATTAAAACCAAAAGTGAGGTATTGCAAGGAAGGCACTACGAAAGTTAGAAGTAGATAGCAAAATCCCAAAATATTGCAATGGGTGCAGCAGATTAAGTTTGGTCGCTTTTGTGTCCCCAATTAGAGGACGCAAACGCTAATCCCCAATTTTGCAGGGGCTCCCCTTATTAGTCGCCTCTTACAATCATGCAGTGGGTAACAACAGGTATCTTTCCTCCACCGGCACAGTAGGAAAACCTGTAGTGGTTGTAGGAAATATATGTATATTTGAAAAAAGAATTTTGTGGACGACGGTTAGGGACTTTATAATCTTATTATAAGAAAAGATGAAAAATAATTTTAAAAGACAATATTCTATTTTTCATGTAGCACTGATAAGAAATATATTAGTTCTATGATTTTTTTTTTTGCATTGCCATAGAAACTAAAAATTATGCCAGTGCCTTAGGCAGGGTTCCAAAACATTTTGTGATTGCCAAGAAAAAACCAGACACCAATATGTCCATGTCACGTATTGATATAACTGATGAAGCTGAGAACATCTGATGGGGCGTTGTAGTGTTGACATAACCGTGAAAGGTCTGGGCAGAAAGTCTTGTTAGCATACACACGTTTATGTAACAATACTATGTATTGTTTTAAACGTGTTCGTTGTCAGACAACCATACAGGATCCCTTCATACGATTTAGTCTCTCCCAGAAAAGGTCATTTATGTATTTTCATAAAGAAAATCTTATTTGAAGCATTCTATTTAAAGCTGACAATGTACCGAAGTTTAAATCAATCGCTTAAATTTAGCCTGGTTGAGTTATCGGTTATCCAATAACTGTCATTTGCATACAAACCTACGTAACGCCTATCTGTAAAATGGAATTACTGGAGGTTGTCGTATGAACGCTCCACAAATGAGTTAAAATGACAATGCCGAGAGGATAACGTTTCAGGCTATATAATTGTTACCGTTAGAAACAGGTATGGTTGTATACGACCATCATGTTAACCACTGGAGAACCGATGGTATGGACTCCATTGTCGCAAACAGCGCACTCTGGAGGTTTCCAAAGTTACTGTAACCGAACTCTGCTTACGGCGTTACCTTGCAAACACGATGGTGTAATGCTAATGGTTCTGTGTGGCCTTTATACATAGTTGGTAGTATATAGAACCATCTGTTATTAGAGACAATGTCCGGTTTCATTCTTCTGCGTTTTCGAGTTAAAGATATTTAAAAGAAGAAAGAAGGCGAGGGAAAAGCGAATATCCCTCCTATTCGAAGTGCGATGATTAAATCCTCCAGTCCGGCTCTTCATCTTAATAAAATATGGGCAATCTTTATAGCAATACACGTCAGTAAAGACATCTCCTAGAACGACTACTGTCTGCCTGTCTGTCTGTCTGAAAAAGACAACTTCTCAAAACAGTTTAACGGGAAATAATCAGTGTGCTGAGCCTAGCGTGCTTTGGATATCCATCGTTCTCTCCAGATTGGCTGAGTCTTGGACGGATATACTGTCCGCAAAATAATATTTTGCAATGATATGGAAACATGCAGCGTGTTTTTGTAGCGTTACTTGTCTAGAAATGTTCAATGTAGTGTAGTCTGTAGCGTTACTTGTCTTCAAAGGTTCAATGTGGTGAAGTCTGGCGTCTTGGATTTAGAAATGTTCAATGTGGCGTAGTCTGTGGCGTTACTTTCTACAATTTGGTTTGCTTTTGTTTTATTTTGTTTAACGTCCTATTAACAGCTAAGGTAATTTAAGGACGTGCCTCTATGTGTGGTGTAAAAGCGTGCATATGTGTATGTGTGCTGGAGACAGGATATGTTGGTGTACTTAGCTCCTGGTGATAGTACGGATCTGATGCCGACTTTATAGCGCTATCTCACTGAAATACCATGTCGAAGGCCCCCACCACAGCATTCCGCCCGGTCACATTATACTGACAAAGGGTGAACCAGTTGTTGTCATTCCCCTTAATGCTGAACGTTAATTAGCAGGGAGGGAAATAACAACTACCATTTCTAACGACTTTGGGATGTCCCGGCCTGCGGACGGAACCCATTGTCTTCCTCACCCAGGCAAGGCGCTAGGAAATAAAAGGTAGTTAGAGGTAGAGAGAAATATAAAGATCCCAACTATTGCAATTGGTGCAGCAGATTTATTTTGGTCGCTTTTGTGTCCCTAAGTAGAGGGCACAAAACTAAATCTTTGATTTTGCAGGGGGTTTCCACATTAGTTATACATGCAGTGGGTAACAGCAGGTTTATTCTTTTCTCGTTCCCCGACCTGCAGGGGTGATATTTTTGCAAAGATTCAATGTGGTGTGGTCTGGGAAGTTATGCTTTTTTCTCTCTCAAAAAGGTGTAATGTGTTGTATCTGAGGAGTTACTGGTCTAGTAATGTTTAGTGTGTTGTAGTCTGATGAGTTACTGGTCTAGTAATGTTTAGTGTGTTGAAGTCTGAGGAATTACTGGTCAAGTAATGTTTAGTGTGTTGCAGTCTGAGGAGTTACTGGTCTAGTAATGTTTAGTTTGTTGTAGTCTGAGGAGTTACTGGTCTAGTAATGTTTAGTGTGTTGAAGTCTGAGGAGTTACTGGTCAAGTAATGTTTAGTGTGTTGCAGTCTGAGGAGTTACTGGTCTAGTAATGTTTAGTGTGTTGTAGTCTGAGGAGTTACTGGTCTAGTAATGTTTAGTGTGTTGTAGTCTGAGGAGTTACTGGTCTAGTAATGTTTAGTGTGTTGTAGTCTGAGGAGTTACTGGTCTAGTAATGTTTAGTGTGTTGTAGTCTGAGGAGTTACTGGTCTAGTAATGTTTAGTGTGTTGTAGTCTGAGGAGTTACTGGTCTAGTAATGTTTAGTGTGTTGTAGTCTGAGGAGTTACTGGTCTAGTAATGTTTAGTGTGTTGTAGTCTGAGGAGTTACTGGTCTAGTAATGTTTAGTGTGTTGTAGTCTGAGGAGTTACTGGTCTAGTAATGTTTAGTGTGTTGTAGTCTGAGGAGTTACTGGTCTAGTAATGTTTAGTGTGTTGTAGTCTGAGGAGTTACTGGTCTAGTAATGTTTAGTGTGTTGTAGTCTGAGGAGTTACTGGTCTAGTAATGTTTAGTGTGTTGTAGTCTGAGGAGTTACTGGTCTAGTAATGTTTAGTGTGTTGTAGTCTGAGGAGTTACTGGTCTAGTAATGTTTAGTGTGTTGTAGTCTGAGGAGTTACTGGTCTAGTAATGTTTAGTGTGTTGTAGTCTGAGGAGTTACTGGTCTAGTAATGTTTAGTGTGTTGTAGTCTGAGGAGTTACTGGTCTAGTAATGTTTAGTGTGTTGTAGTCTGAGGAGTTACTGGTCTAGTAATGTTTAGTGTGTTGTAGTCTGAGGAGTTACTGGTCTAGTAATGTTTAGTGTGTTGTAGTCTGAGGAGTTACTGGTCTAGTAATGTTTAGTGTGTTGTAGTCTGAGGAGTTACTGGTCTAGTAATGTTTAGTGTGTTGTAGTCTGAGGAGTTACTGGTCTAGTAATGTTTAGTGTGTTGTAGTCTGAGGAGTTACTGGTCTAGTAATGTTTAGTGTGTTGTAGTCTGAGGAGTTACTGGTCTAGTAATGTTTAGTGTGTTGTAGTCTGAGGAGTTACTGGTCTAGTAATGTTTAGTGTGTTGTAGTCTGAGGAGTTACTGGTCTAGTAATGTTTAGTGTGTTGTAGTCTGAGGAGTTACTGGTCTAGTAATGTTTAGTGTGTTGTAGTCTGAGGAGTTACTGGTCTAGTAATGTTTAGTGTGTTGTAGTCTGAGGAGTTACTGGTCTAGTAATGTTTAGTGTGTTGTAGTCTGAGGAGTTACTGGTCTAGTAATGTTTAGTGTGTTGTAGTCTGAGGAGTTACTGGTCTAGTAATGTTTAGTGTGTTGTAGTCTGAGGAGTTACTGGTCTAGTAATGTTTAGTGTGTTGTAGTCTGAGGAGTTACTGGTCTAGTAATGTTTAGTGTGTTGTAGTCTGAGGAGTTACTGGTCTAGTAATGTTTAGTGTGTTGTAGTCTGAGGAGTTACTGGTCTAGTAATGTTTAGTGTGTTGAAGTCTGAGGATTTACCGTTTTAGTAATGTTTAGTCTGTTGAAGTCTGAGGAGTTACTGGTCTAGTAATGTTTAGTGTGATGTAGGTCTAGTAATGTTTAGTGTGGTGTAGTCTGAAGTGTTACTGGTCTAGTAATGTTTAGTGTGTTGAAGTCTGAAGTGTTACTGGTCTAGTAATGTTTAGTGTGTTGAGGTCTGAGGAGTTACTGGTCTAGTAATGTTTAGTGTGTTGTAGACTGAGGAGTTACTGGTCTAGTAATGTTTATTGTGTTGTAGACTGAGGAGTTACTGGTCTAGTAATGTGTGTTGTAATCTGAGGAGTTACTGGTCTAGTTATGTAAAGTGTGGTGTATTTTAAGCTGATCATGATAGAAAAGTTCTTATCCACTCGAAAATTCCGGACAGTTTAGGTGACCAAAAAATGAGACGGCTGACCATACTGGACAGGTTAAGTGACAGTTTTGAGGTCGCCGTTACACACAGGTTAAGCGACCGATGAGGAGGTTGGATAAACTTTACAGACAGATAGAATGACTTTGGGAAGCTGATTACACAGATTTATGAAAAAATCGACGGATCTTTCCGTATGGGACATACATCAATATATCGCTCTCGGCGCTGGATATGGAGCAAGATTGAATCCTGTGTGGTACATTGATTAGTTCTAAATACCCAGTGTATACCCGCGAATGTCAAAGCCCCACTCATCCGTGTGGAAAGTACCCTTCACAGTAATGATGAATGGGTCTTACAGCGTCTAGTGTAAATAAATACTCTCACCATAAAATAAGTAATGAGTTGTTCTTGCAGCATTTATGAACTTTGATACACACGTAAGTTGAAGAGGAAAATCGATAAAGTGATTATAAAGACATTATATTTCAAGTACGGTGATGGAGTATTGATTCGGTGGAGATCTCAATACTGTAGCGCTCCTATAGCATTCCATCAGGATCAACCACGTTCACCAATGCTTCATAGCTTCGTATTAACGTGCCTGTGTATCACCTAGCGTCATGTGACGACGGTGTCCACTGATGATGGAGCTACACAACAGCTAACGTCATATGATAACGGTGTCTAATGATGATGGGGCTATACAACAGCAATGGTCATATGACGATAGTGTCTACTGACGATTGTTCCATACACCATATAATGTCTGTGACGACGTGTCCAATGATGATAAGGCTACACAACATATAACGTCATATGACGACGGTGTCCACTTATGATGGGGCCACACAACAGTAACGTCATATGCCGACGGTGTCCACTGATGGCAAAGCCACATAACAGCTAAGGTCTGTGACGACGGTTGCCACTGATGATGGGGCCACACAACAGTTAAGGTCATATGACGACGGTGTTCACTGATGATAGAGCTACGCAACAGTTAAGGTTATATGACGACGGTGTCCACTGATGATGTGGCCACACAACAGCTAACGTCATATGACGACGGAGTCCACTGATGATGGGGCCAAACAACAGATAAGGTCATATGACGACGGTGTCCACTGAGGATGTAGCCACACAACAGCTAACGTCATATGACGCCGGCGTCCACTGATGATGTAGCCACACAACAGCTAACGTCATATGACGACGGTGTCCCCTGATGATGGGGCCAAACAACAGCTAAGGTCATATGACGAAGGTGTCCACTGATGATGGGGCCACACAACACCTAAGGTCATATGACGACGGTGTCCACTGAGGATGTAGCCACACAACAGCTAACGTCATATGACGTCGGTGTCCACTGATGATGGAGCTACACAACAGCTAACGTTATATGCCGACGGTGTCCACTGATGATGGGGCCACACAACAGCTAACGTCATATGACGACGGTGTCCACTGATGATTTAGCCACACAACAACGCGCGCCATAGAATACTACCGTATACGCCGTCAAAATAAAGGTCAATCCTTAAATGAATAACAGTCTTGAGTATATGATTAAAAAACATGTAATAATGCCTTTGCATTAAGCGCCCTGGGCTGTTCTGCACATTAGACGGTTTATTAGTTCACTTGAGCTTGTATTGTGCTAAGTTGAAGCCTTACGTGGACATATCAGATACACAACTTTTAAAATATACAAAGAACAAATGTGATTACCGGGTTTTTGAACATAGCTGAAGAGCAGAATATTTATTTTTTTACCAAGATTATTGTTTATCACTTATGCTTTTTAGCATATTTTCGTCTTAGTTCTGCATAACAAATAACAAATGAAAAGAAATCCGTTACTTATCAAATTCTGATACAATGTTAAATATATACTGTATATATATTTATTTATTTTAATAGATTATTTCTATTCAAAGCTAGTCCACGTCAGTGTGTATACGTAAGTGTAGATACCTGTATCAATATACAATGACTTTCCGACCACCGTCATGATCTTTATCTCTCGGCCGATAATTACTGATACCTGAACCAAAATGATAATGTATGCGCAGCTTAAAGTTTATAAGTTAGAAAAAATCATTTTGATTTGCAGTTAATTCAAGAAAAGCATAAATTCATTTATTTGTTTTGCGAGTGGCAAGTAATTTCCTGAAAACAAGCTCATAAATAATATGAGTTCAGGTTATTTTGGCGAAAAGAAATTTATTTTTATAGATTTTTTTTATTTGGGAAGCTAATAACGCTTTGAATGAATGATGGCCCGATCAAACTCAGACAGGTGAACGACAAGCGTTTCTCGCCGGATATATACGTTACCTATTACCCACCTTCCTTACCAGGACCCTGTTATACAGTTTCTGTCAACTTAATGATATTAAACTCTATTTATACAGTGTTTATGTAACGAATTAATGACCTGTAAATAGGTTGCGATCCGCTACCGCTATACTAACGAACATGACATATTCATGTGAAAGCTTGCGATTTATTTATCAGTAATTTTTGTTTATAAATGTTGAACATTCATTTGATTTCACATCCTCAGGCAGCTCAGTATTATGTCGAATTCGGAGTTTATTTCAGACTGACAGATTGATATACATATTAATCTCTTTCCTAAATGACTCTGCATGGAAATATAAATGAACCATTTACAGTTCATTATCTTGCTAATAGAGTAAATGGTTTTAATTTCTACTTTACAAGACACCGTTCGAATTGACATAGGATACCGGTGGTATCATCTGCTTTATTATGGCTAAACGACTGCATATTGGCTGTCGTTTGTTCCATTGTGTGCACCCTCCAAACAATTAGTAATTTTGTAGACGATGCCGCCATATAGAGGCCACTTTATAACCTCGCTGAAATGTTTTATCATCTCGGGCACAGTAACACGACAATCATGCAGGTCATACTATTCTGACAACGGGTTTCCCAGATATACAAACAGAGATACCACTAAAAAAGAGTCGGGGAGAGAACATGAAGTTAGAGGACATGAACGTTGTAGAGGGGTGGGAGTGAGGCGGCGGATAATTTTCTGTGTATCTGTGACGAGAGCACAGACGAAATCTCCTGGTTCTGAAGGGGGTAGGGACACATTAGTCACCTCTTACGGTCAGGCTATATGATACAGCATATTTGTTCTTTCCTAGCGTTCCGGACAGGTAGGGAACTCGCCTTGACGTAAACCCAACCTTCTTCACAATATTTGTAATACACCTGTATGCTATCTTTTACCTGTGATAATTAGACGTACCGAGATCACCTGCAGCTAAACGATTATCTTAAACGATAAGAAAAGAAAAATACCTTTACCGCGTATAACAGAAAACCTACAATTTAGTAATTTGTTTCACCTGACAGCGGTTTTACATATTTTAACATTCTAGGCAATTTGACTTGTTTCGACTTGTGTAACGGTTTGTTATGCCGAGAAATAAATACATTAATGTGTACCATTAACAGTGGAGAATACAGTCCATCACTATTGAAATGTTATTGCCAGTGTCTTAAAAACAATTATTACAGTATTCATATTTTAACGAAGTGTTATTCAACTTAATGAAAAGAACTCAAAATTATGTACACGCTTTATGAAGCTTAATTACACATTTTAATGGAGGTTATTCGTCCATCTTAATATATAACTACAAGCGTATTCACACACCTTAATTGAAGCGTATTCACACTTCTAATGAAGCGAATTCACAAACCTTGATATAGTGTATTCACACATCTGAAAATGGTTTTCCATCTCAGTTAAGTGTATCGACACATTTTAGTTGAAGCGTATTCAAACATTTTAATGGAGCGAATTCATGCATCTCAGTTTAGTGTATTCACACATCTTAATATGGGTGTATTCACGAACTTAATGCAATGTATTTACAAATCTTGATGAAGTATTTTCGCTGATCTTACAGTAATATAATGTGTTTATACACACTGATAAGGTGTATTCACACATTTAATTTAGATTATTCACACATCTTAATGAATCGTATTCATCCATGTTAATGAAATGTTTTCCCACATCTGAATGAAACGTAACCATTCATCTTATTTTGAATGTGAAATAAAGCAACTAAGGTGACGTCTCGTGGAAACTCCTCAATATTGGTCATAGGACACCACGTCGTCCGCCAAACATTGCTATTTAAAGTTTTATGTTGAAAATAGCAATGCGCTTTTTTCTGTATTCCGCAACATGTGTGGGTTTTCGAAACAAAAACTACTCCACAAATGTTCAAACCGTCCCCTTTTTTGTATTAAAGTATAAAAGTTAAACAAGTTTAGAAAGGTTGGTGCACCCGCTACAACCCACCCCTATACCGCTGTCTTAACGTGTAGTACAGTTAATTTGAGGCTTAAACACTGCCCAATTTTCACTTTGTTGGTAGAATCGATGTCAAGTCTCATTTTTGGGTATTTGTTGACTGGGTGGTATTTTATCATCCCCTGTGAATCTGCAATGATCTTCGTTAAAGTAGGCGTTGTTTGGATAGCATGGTGACAATGTTTGCCCCCTCTTCCGGTTTCACGGTTTAACAATCTTGTGTTACCACATATATTAAGATCTTAAGTTAACTTCGGGTGTTGTTGAACATTAGGGAGTGATAAAAGAGACTACTTGTCTTCAAAGCTTGCCCAGTTTTGACATTTTCTCAATACTTATTTTTCAGAAAGAGATTTCGTTATCTTGTCGTGCGAAACATGAAAGTAAACAAACCTATTTTCAACCTCTGTTTCTAAGGAGTAAAATTATGCTGACGCCTCCAGTAAGATAAGGGTCCGTGATGGAGAGTGAGAGAGATGTGGTATAGATGTTTTACCCAACAGAAAAAAAGATATTTTTCAATTTTCACACGAGGCTTCATCTGCGAAAAATTTGTCAGCTTAATTAGTTAAAAGGTTTAAAGTTTTATAATAGCCCACCTGTACTCACTGATGGATGTTTAATAATGTTATTGTCCAATTTTATCATCTTTAATGCGTAGTAATAGTTCAACTGCATATGTACCCACTATTGGATGTTTACTGAAAGACCATTTGTTCCCAATTCCTGATGCTATAGAAATAATTTTGCATAATCGCCCATCTGTATACACTTCCGAAAGGTTTTTGTTTTTTGTTTTTGTTTTAATTAAAATACATTTAACAACTTAATGTCTGTAGTTAAGTAGTTATGCAGCGTCAGCACATGTTTAATTCATGTAAAACCACGAACACGTTCATCGGAATAAAAACTTATCTGAATTCTGACACCTGTAAAAGTGAACTCTGTTTAATCTCTATAATACGAATTTAAACCTCAAAGGCCTGGTGGCGTATGATGAAAATAAATTCGATTTTCGTATGATGGCAAGCTTTCTTTGTCGATGAAAGGTCGCAAGAGTAAGCGCGGCACACTGGGCCAGCGACACAATAAGCAACCGATAAACAGCTTTAGGGCAATATTTTTGTCTACAGGATATAAAGCTGTCGCAAATATCAATAGTCATGCTGCATATCTATTAGTGTGTATACATAATAGTTACTGTGTATCACCTGTACTGTTAGTAAATACTGCATGCATTGTCAGTTTGGACATTTGGGTTTCTGAGAAAATCACCTTGTACATTTTACTTTTCTGTTGTGCATGGATAGTTTTTGTCTGAAACACGTGCATGAAGTCTTGAGTATAGTATCAAAAGTGTCGTCAATGTCAAGATTCGCATTTGCATGAATCTTTTGGAAAAGCGATTGATGTGAATAGTATAAGCAGCGTCCGTAAGGTGAATGTTCATGATAATAGGAATCCGGACAAACGAGTTTAAAACATTTCTAAATTTTTAGTCGTCTGTGATTCTTGTTTTTTTTACTACTTTAAAAAAAATATATGTAACTCCCGACTAAACTGCTCTACAGGACTGATCTCAGTCAATACATTACAAACACAGAAGAGAAGTAGACATATCAAAGTTCAAGTTCACGGCCGGTTTCCAAATTGTCATTTATCATTTTAAGTGTTGTGGGCTGCTGACATCACATGTTTGCTTTGCGCCAAATATTTACTAGTAAACAGATCTCGTATATCTATAAGCTGGTGACAACATGTATACATTCTAAAGTACAGATGTGTTGGTTATATATCCCACTTCACTTAGAATCACCATTCATAATCGGTGTTGTTACGTTTTTTAATTTAGTTTTTTTGCCATTTTTACTCTCCTACGTAAAAACTTGCAAGACTATATATATATAGGCCCTGGACACAGACGATGTACTACATGATATAGGCAATGGGCACAGACCATGAACTACATGATATAGGGTCTGGGTACATACCATGTACTACAATATATAGGCCCTGGCCACAGACCATGTACTACATGATATAGGCAATGGGCACAGACCATGTACTACATGATATAGGGTCTGGGTACATACCATGTACTACAATATATAGGCCCTGGCCACAGACCATGTACTACATGATATAGGCCCTGGTCACAGACCATGTACTACATGATCTATGCCCTGTGCACAAACCATGAACTACATCATAAAGGCCCTGGTCACAGACAATGTACTACATGATATAGGCAATGGGTACAGACCATGTACTACATGATATAGGCAATGGGCACAGACCATGTACAACATGACATAGGGTCTGGGTACAGACCATGTACTACAATATATAGGCCCTTGACAGGCGCGTAGCTAGCCCCTTTACCATGTGTAAGCCCCGACATGGGGTTGCCGAAGGCAGCCCCCTCCCCCCACTCCCCCCC
>NW_018404492.1:5172240-5199208 GCF_002113885.1 Mizuhopecten yessoensis
ATATAGGCCCTGGACACAGACCATGTACTACAATATATAGGCCCTGGACACAGACCATGTACTACAATATATAGGCCCTGGACACAGACCATGTACTACATGATATAGGCCCTGGACACAGACCATGTACTACATGATATAGGCACTGGGAACATGTGACCACATACGATGTACTAAATGATATAGGCCCTGGATACATACGATGTACTACATGATATAGGCACTGGGTACAAACGATGTACTACATGATATGGGCCCTGGGTACATGTGACTTCATACGATGTACTACATGATATAGGCCCTAAGTACTGGGTACATACGATGTACTACATGATATAGGACATGGGTACATACGATGTACTACATGATATTGGCCCTAGGTACATACGATGTACTACATGATGTAGGCACTGGGAACATGTGACCACATACGATGGACTAAATGATATAGGCCCTGGATACATACGATGTACTACATGATATAGGCACTGGGTACATACGATGTACTACATGATATAGGACATGGGTACATACGATGTACTACATGATATAGGCCTTTGGTACATGTGACTACATACGATGTACTACATGATATAGGCCCTAAGTACATACGATGTACTACATGATATAGGCCCTGGGTACATGTGACTACATACGATGCACTACATGATATAGGCCCTAAGTACATACGATGTACTACATGATATATGCCCTGGGTACACACGATGTACTACATGATATAGGCACTGGGTACAAACGATGGACTACATGATATAGGCACTGGGTACATACGATGTACTACAAGATATAGGCCCTGGGTACATGGGACTACATACGATGTACTACATGATATAGGCACTGGGTACATACGATGTACTACATGCTATAGGCCATGGGTACATACGATGTACTATATGATATAGGCACTGGGTACAAACGATGTACTACATGATATAGGCAATGGGTACATACGATGTACTACATGATATAGGCACTCGGTACATACGATGTACTACATGATATAGATCATGGGTACATACGATGTACTACATGATATAGGCCCTGGGTACATACTATGTACTACATGATATAGGCCCTGGGTACAAACGATGTACTACATGATATAGGCCCTGGGTACATACGACGTACTACATGATATAGGCCCTGGGTACATACGATGTACTACATGATATAGGCCATGGGAACATACGATGTACTACATGATATAGGCACCGGGTACAAACGATGTACTTCATGATATAGGCCCTGGGCACATACGATGTACTACATGATATAGGCCATGGGTACATACGATGTACTACATGATATAGGCCCTAGGTACATACGATGTACTACATGATATAGGCACTGGGTACATACGATGTACTACATGATATAGGCACTGGGTACAAACGATGTACTACATGATATAGGCCCTGGGTACATACGATGTACTACATGATATAGGCCATGGGTACATACGATGTACTACATGATATAGGCCCTAGGTACATACGATGTACTACATGATATAGGCACTGGGTACATACGATGTACTACATGATATAGGCACTGGGTACAAACGATGTACTACATGATATAGGCCCTGGGTACATACGATGTACTACATGATATAGGCCCTGGGTACATACGATGTACTACATGATATAGGCACTGGGTACATACGATGTACTACATGATATAGGCACTGGGTACAAACGATGTACTACATGATATAGGCCCTGGGTACATACGATGTACTACATGATATAGGCCCTGGGTACATACGATGTACTACATGATATAGGCACTGGGTACATGTGACTACATACGATGTACTACATGATATAGACACTGGGTACATGTGACTATAAACGATGTACTACATGATATAGGCCCTGGGTACATACGATGTACTACATGATATAGGCACTGGGTACATACGATGTACTACATGATATAGGCCCTGGGTACATACGATGTACTACATGATATAGGCACTGGGTACATACGATGTACTACATGATATAGGCCCTGGGTACATACGATGTACTACATGATATAGGCACTGGGTACATACGATGTACTACATGATATAGGCCCTGGGTACATACGATGTACTACATGATATAGGCACTGGGTACATACGATGTACTACATGATATAGGCCCTGGGTACATACGATGTACTACATGATATAGGCCCTGGGTACATACGATGTACTACATGATATAGGCCCTGGGTACATACGATGTACTACATGATATAGGCCCTGGGTACATACGATGTACTACATGATATAGGCCCTGGGTACATACGATGTACTACATGATATAGGCCCTGGGTACATACGATGTACTACATGATATAGGCACTGGGTACAAACGATGTACTACATGATATAGGCCCTGGGTACATACGATGTACTACATGATATAGGCCCTGGGTACATACGATGTACTACATGATATAGGCCCTGGGTACATACGATGTACTACATGATATAGGCCCTGGGTACATACGATGTACTACATGATATAGGCCCTGGGTACATACGATGTACTACATGATATAGGCCCTGGGTACATACGATGTACTACATGATATAGGCCCTGGGTACATACGATGTACTACATGATATAGGCCCTGGGTACATACGATGTACTACATGATATAGGCCCTGGGTACATGGGACTACATACGATGTACTACATGATATAGACACTGGGTACATGTGACTATAAACGATGTACTACATGATATAGGCCCTGGGTACATACGATGTACTACATGATATAGGCACTGGGTACATACGATGTACTACATGATATAGGCCCTGGGTACATACGATGTACTACATGATATAGGCCCTGGGTACATACGATGTACTACATGATATAGGCCCTGGGTACATACGATGTACTACATGATATAGGCCCTGGGTACATACGATGTACTACATGATATAGGCCCTGGGTACATACGATGTACTACATGATATAGGCCCTGGGTACATACGATGTACTACATGATATAGGCCCTGGGTACATACGATGTACTACATGATATAGGCCCTGGGTACATACGATGTACTACATGATATAGGCCCTGGGTACATGTGACTACATACGATGTACTACATGATATAGGCCCTGGGTACATGTGACTACATACGATGTACTACATGATATAGGCCCTAGTTACATACGATGCACTTCATGATATAGGCCCTGGGTACATGTGACTACATACGATGTACTACATGATATAGACACTGGGTACATGTGACTATAAACGATGTACTACATGATATAGGCCCTGGGTACATACGATGTACTACATGATATAGGCACTGGGTACATACGATGTACAACATGATAGAGGCACTGTGTACATACGATGTACAACATGATATAGGTCATGGGTACACACGATGTACTACATGATATAGGTCATGGGTACACACGATGTACTACATGATATAGGTCATGGGTACATACGATGTACTACATGATGTAGGCCCTGGACACAGACGATCAATACTACGATATATAGTCCTTGGCATAGACATGCTTAATATTATACGTATCTAGTAGTATCGCCTGTCGTATCAGTTAAATGTTAACTTTGATTTTCAACAGCGAGATAAAACCTATTTTTTACGAAACAGATACAGTATCCTTTTCTACGAATATAATCTATACCAAGAACGTTCATATGATAATAGACTTTTTTAATTCTAGATACATTTGCATGTATGTAGGTCACATACATGTGTATCAGGATACCCGTCCTGAATTGTGAACAAGAACGGCCCAGTCCACAAACACACTCCTACCCAACCCCTACTCAACGTGGGCCACCACTCTGACTCTATACCTCTCCCTCCGCCTACAACACAGTCTATATTAGATTAATTAGGTATATTTCCTGTTATATAACAAATTTACATATATTTCCAGCTGGTGTAGCCGGTTGACCGTTGTTTATCAATTATGGACTTTTTTAAGAGGTGAATATGTGGTTATATAGACCGAGGCAAAGTCGAGGTTAATATCACGTTTTCAGATCCACATATTCATCAAGAAAGATAATCATGCATGTATATGAATTTTTGATGTTTCCAATGTTTAGAAAAAAAATAAAAATAGGAACATCAATTCTATCACAAATCATCGACCTCTTGGGAAAATGGTGTTATCTATTACAAGAGGTTTACGTTGTATTTCCAAGTGTTTACTCCGGCTACACGAGACTGTCAGGGTACACATGGAATAGGTGACCGTTATTACAGGCTTAAGTTATACTTATACCTGTTTTTGCTGACTATACGAGACTTCAGTGAATTTATGGGTATATGGGTGACCGTTAAAAAATATTTCCATTACGTTTGTATATAATTGTTGCTTGTTGTTGACTTACATGACCACCAGTAAACAATGTATATAGGTGACCGCTATTGCAGGTTTACGTTTGCATGTGACCGTCATGACAGGTTTATGCTATATTTACATCTGTTGTGGGCCTCTGTACACGACTATTAGCGATCGGTGTATAATGGTGACCGCTATCACAGGTTTACGTTTGAATGTGACCGTTATGACAGGTTTACGTTATATTTACATCTGTTATGGGCTTCTGTACACGACTATTATCGATCGGTGTATAATGGTGACCGCTTTCACAGGTTTACGTTTGGATGTGACCGTTATGACAGGTTTATGCTATATTTACATCTGTTGTAGGCGTCTGTACACGACCGTACAGTGAATAGTGTATAATGGTGACCGCTATATAACAGGTTACGTTTGGAGTTGACCGTTATTACAGGTTTATGTTATATTTTCAGCCCCTGTAGCCGGCTGTACGGGACTGTCAGTGGACTATGTATGGAGTGTATCATAGCTGTCCTGGTTGTTGTTGACGGCCTTGCCATTACAGCCGAGCTTCTCATCCGACTCGATATTTTACAGGGTACGTAATTACACAGGTTAGCACAATCATTACGAGTAATGTCTGATCCATTAGCAAACATTTATCACATTCTCGACAGAAGCGTGGTGGACAATCGATGTAAATCGTTACGATTAATGTCAGATTTCATGGAAAATAAGATATTCTCAAAGCTAATTTATTTCTCAGACACTTGGCATTATCCGTTTTTCATGTGTAAATTTGTTACATATATATTTGGACCTAAACTAAGGTGTTCAGAGTAATTGTACACGTTTTAGGGGTTTATATCAACTTTCGGTAAAATGCCACCCCCAATGATATATACGAGAAGGTAGGAACGAGAAGGGAGGAACGCTATCGATGTCGATAAATCGTCGTTTCAGCGAATTATAAACCAGCGTTAATTTTATCTACACAATGATCGACATGTATGTAAATTGTTGTTTGTTGTACGACAAATGGCGTTTTGTTCTTTGCTGAAGTTTTACTTATATTTTATTTTTTTACCTCGCTGAAATATTGACAAATACCTTGTTTAACTTCTTTAACTTATATAAACTGATAGTATAATTTCTACTTCCGAGAAGCCATGACTTGTCAGAACTGTTCAGGTGTTAGTAGATATTACGTGTCGTTATCTGATAAACAGTGATCGGTATTCCTCGGTATGCTGTTCATCGCCACACGTTTACATAGACTTGGGTGACACCGCCCAGTTTACCGTATATATACTAAAAATCTTAAAGTGTTTCTCCTTCAGTTTTGTTGTTCGGTTGATGAAATTGTTCACGAGCAGTTGGCGTTTTAATATTAACTGGAAATAAGCTACACGAGGTGTTTTATAAACTTCCCGCGTTTTCACTAATCTTAAGGTATTATTAGAACGCCAAGTGTCTATGGTCTGTTTGGGGTTTAACATGACGGTGAGCTCTGTGTCATAATCTGGCCACCGAAACCGTCGGTACTTTCCTTTTCTTGTTTACGGAAAGTTCCGACGGTTACCGATTGGACACGATAGCCAAATATTCAACTGTCTCACGTTCTCCGGACAATGTGCTAATCAATGGCACCTAGGGAGACACGACCAAAAAGAATGGGATCATAAGATCCATTATTATAACATGTGCGGTATTTATGCGTTTATTATTTGCATAAATGTATACATTTGAAGACTTATTGTGATGCATCGGGTGTAGATTATCTCTTATGCAACGCCTGTTCCGGTTGACATATCAAAAATACACTCGTTCACGGTGACGCTTAATTTTAACATAGATTATTATGTAATAAAAACAATGGAATAAATTGTAAGTAAGACGAGGTGTTAGTACTACCAGGAAAAGAACGTGTACGATCAGGACATTCTGATAACATAATGTATCAATATACGTCTCATTATTAAGGGATATTACTGTATAACTTGTATGCATACTGATCCAGACAAAATACTCAAAGGGATACTCATTTCTGCACAGTTCACATGAAGAATCCCTCGAGCTATTTCGGTTCGATCACAGATATCATATATATTAGATATATATAATGTATTGTTATTATTATTATTATTATTATTATTATTATTTCCTTTATTTCCTCCAGAAATGAAGAGTTACAGAAATAACGAACAATACACGTACAATTCAACACTATTGAAAGAGAAGAAAATGCATTCACAATCATGGTCACATCCTTACATAGTGACACACACATGCACATGGACAGACACACACATAAGATAATGATAATAGTACCCGCATCATACCATAAAGTACTATAAACACAATGATGTAATAGGTACTATTACAGTCATTATACGGTGAAAATTATGATGATAGACAGTATAACACTCATCATACATTAAATCACACATATCACATATTATATATATTAAATATATATAATGTATAATTCATACCACTCGATTGGATTTTTTAAATTTTAAATCTAAAGTTACCTGGCCCGATATCCTCTGCTTGCATTTATTGGCGATACAGTGATATTAAATTGCCGTTTCTGAATCCGAAAAAAATGACGAGCTAACAGATCGCCTTGATGTACACCACTTCAAATACCTGCATTACAAATGGTTAATTACGAAAATCGATCGCTACACACATTTATACCAGTATTTCATATTTCTTTGCAAACACTGAATGTCGAGAGTTTCACAGCTACAGGACAAATGATTCTGTATAATTTTTAAACTAGCACACCACCCACGGAACCATATTTTCACCTCTGCTCACACTCACCCCGCACTTCATGATAAATCTGCCCCAGATATCAAATACTTACTACGTATACGCACGGCTTTAACTAGAGGTACACATAATTATTTTCATTAAATAAATGTGTTTTAAACAGATATTATCAAATATGCGTTCAAAAATATCGGTCAAAATATTACATATCGAAATCAAATTCCATGTACGCATGATTGCATTTTAAATATCTGTTTCATGTACATGCTAACACAAGACCAGCTGTCGCGTACGTAATGCAGTGGACGTCGTTCCTACGTCATGGAGAGCCGGACTACTTTTAAATAATCTACATACAATGCCCTTACACTGTACAACAGAACGCCCTCGCGGACAGACCATTGTGAATCAATCAGTAAATTATTGACAGTTTGCCCTGGAGAAAACTCGGTCACATAGACATCGGCTGAATCATACTTATCGGAAAGCGAAATGACCACTTACTGACTCCATTAGATCCGGATGGTCATATGTGGTGTATCAATCCATCTGACCGCTTGGATGACTGGTAGGGTCAAAGAAAACTGACCAAGCAGTTAAAGGAACAAATAAAAACGATTTTAACGTCTTATTCCCAAAAGTGACGGGAATGAGTGTGTTAATATCAGAAAACCTAAGTATACTTTATCGGGATTTTTCTCTATAACAGTCTTGTCTATGGTTCATATTGAATCAAACTTCTAACTACTCTCATAGATCACTGTGACATTGACCTCAAGGTCAAAGGTCAAATAAGTGCACCATTTGCAGTATCACCTAATCCGGGTCGGGTCGTAACTTTTAAACCGATAAAGATACATGTACCTTCATCAATCCTTAGGTCACTTTAACGTTGACCTCAAGGTCAGAGGTCAAACAAGTGTAAACTTTTCAGTAACATTTAGTCTAGTTCGTTACTTTTCTAGCAGTATAAACGATCCATTATATCGCTATGACCTTGACCTTAAGGTCAAAGGTCAAATAATTGCAAACTTCACATTTGTAACTTTTAAACTTGAAGGTTTCTGTAACATTCCACATAATGAGTTTGTAATTTCATTTATTCACATATGCATTTAATAATGTATTAGTATACGTTTCCTCTTATAACCTAAATATATTTTGCTAAACTACTATTGTTTTGCAGTGCCCGGGGGTGCGCCAACAGACCCACCCATTACTTCCACCCAAAATGCCAGCACCCCTGTCAATGCCACGCCTACCCAGGACCCCGACCCTGGGGGCAGTATTTGCAGGCGGTGCGTCAATATGGTGGAACCAATAGAAATCACTTACTGTGTGGCTCATTATGCCAGTGTCGTTATCGCAGGGGTGTTTATTGTTGAGGTAAGGGACTTTTGTGGAGAAACAAGTAAGAGACGTTGTCTGAGGGGTCTTTTGTTGAGGTAAGTGTCTTTATCTGAGAGGTCTTTTGTTGAGGTAAGTGACGTTATCTGAGGGGTCTTTTGTTGAGATAAGTGTCTTTATCTGAGAGGTCTTTTATTAAGGTAAGTGACGTTATCTGACGGGTCTTTTGCTGAGGTAAGTGTCGTTATCTGAGGGGTCTTTTAATTAGGTAAGTGACGTTATCTGAGGGGTATTTTTTAAGGTAAGTGTGGTTATCTGAGGGGTGTTTTGCTGAGGTAAGTGTCGCTATCTGAGAGGTGTTTTGCTGAGGTAAGTGTCGCTATCTGAGGGGTCTATTGTTGAGGTAAGAGACGTTATCTGAGGAGTCTTTTGCTGAGGTAAGTGTCGTTATCTGAGGGGTCTTTTGTTGAGGTAAGTGTCGCTATCTGAGGGGTCTTTTGCTGAGGTAAGAGACGTTATCTGAGGGATCTTTTGCTGAGGTAAGTGACGTTATCTGAGGGATCTTTTGCTGAGGTAAGTGTCGCTATCTGAGGGGTCTTTTGTTGAGGTAAGTGACGTTATCTAAGGGGTCTTTTGCTGAGGTAAGTGTCGCTATCTGAGGGGTCTTTTGCTGAGGTAAGTGTCGTTATCTGAGGGGTCTTTTGCTGAGGTAAGAGACGTTATCTCAGGGGTCTTTTGTTGAGGTAAGTGTCGTTATCTCAGGGGTCTTTTGTTGAGGTAAGTGTCGTTATCTCAGGGGTCTTTTGTTGAGGTAAGTGTCGTTATCAGAGGGGTCTTTTGTTCAGATTATTTTTTCTCGGGCAAGTGTCGTAGTATATCCAGCGTATTTCATGCTTAAAATTTCAGCTGCTAAGGGAGAGGAGGGGGTTAACCCCAGTTTCCTATGGAGTCGAAATCTCCAGGGAGGGTCTCAAATTAGAATCTAGATCCGCCCCAGGTCTTGACGCCAGTCTCTGCTCCTTATCACAGAGACCGGAGTAACAATTTCTTGATGAAGGTCAATCGTGTCAAAAATAGTGAATAGCAATGTCCATCAAAAGTAAGGTGACACGAATGCGTCTTGTTAACAAGATGTTTACATCAATGGCGGTATCGGCTGAAGTAGTCCTCCGCATTTTTGCACATGTATGTTACCTAGGCCGGATAACATTCCGTGATAGAGAGGTGACAATGCTCTAGCCACCGGATGTGTGGTTAATGGTATCTGTGGTGGTCATCTCCCAAATGAATGGTCATTATATCGTCCTGGTCAGCTATCAACACTTACGTTCTTATCACAATCAGTAAATCATTCAGGCGTGTAATGACCAGCCAAGAGTCCTTTGGTAGTTATTGTCTGGTGACGCTCCACTGATTTTCTAATGACAAGTTGGCCGATACTATTATCATTTAGCATATGCACGAGGGGAGTTAACTCTTACTAAGATTTCAAATTATATGAAAATCTCGACGTGTAGGTCCTGAAGTGTATTATTATATATCCTCGGGTTACCGGTTTCCACGCACTTAAGAAGCATCCGCGATTTCGTACTCATATCGGCAGAAAACTGTTGAAATTACGGATGACTGTCAAAGACATGTACACAACCTACTAATGGAAACAAAAAACTAGCAACATAAAAATGTATTTAAAAAAAAATCAGAACAAACAATTTTTATCAAATTTCTCCCGTCGGAGGTAGCCGTCATATGTTTCCGTGTGTCTACTTTGATTTAGTGTTCAAAAAGAGATAACTCGAATACACTAAAAAGAAATTCTCTACAGTAACCTGCAAGAACAAAAGCTTCGTTTGAAATAATAAAAACATACCTTTGATCGTCAAATTAATTATCAAAACAACTTCTTTTAAATTTCACATTTTTAATAGATTTTTCAAGATGTCAAATTGAACGAATTCATGTAATTTTTTAAATTTATTTATTATATTTATTTAGTTATAATATAGAATCTGTTATTTTTTTTCCTGCAGTCTTATATCGGTTTTGGTTGATGGTATGTTATTTCTCATTTTGTTATGTTTAAAATTGGTGAAAATTGGAAGTTCATTGCATTACAAGGTTTACGTTTCATTGAAACTACAGTTTATCGATATAAGAATGTCTCATTGGCTCTTCGGAGGTGGAAAAAAATCGGCGAGGAGATGTGGCTTCATTTGCATACGACATTTTCGTACGTTTGTCAGACTACAAAAAAGACCGGTTCATGAATGAAATATATCACTGTTTGTTCAGGTATGGGCTCATTTTGAGCAAGATAAAAAGTGCATTAAGCAAAACTGCATATTTATGCGTGTTTTTTAATCAGTGATTAATTCTTATGTTTTCCAAACGAACTTCAAGTAATTTTTGTGTCAGTTTACAGACGATGGCCAAACGTCTAAAATATCCTTGTGTTGTGTCCAGCAGGTCAGGTAGTTACGAGATATAGCTTGATAAAATGGCTGCGCGGAAATACATAACGCGCGGAAACTGTTGACTAGACGATAATACATTTGTAGATGACGGTCATTGTGAAGTCAGTTTACAGAGGTTCATTAACAATTAAATATTGTTGACCATGCTTTTAGTTACACACAAGCATTTTTTCCATTGTAATGAGGGTAAGAATTCAACCGTAGCATATTCTGAAATAAATTCGGAAGTCAAGAAAAAGTGCAAAATGAAATGAAATGTTAAGGGAAGTGAATTGAATTGCCATTAAATGCTTATATTTTCCCCACCTCCTCATTGGTGGGATCATATTCGCGGTGATTCTATTTTTTTGAAGAAGCAGGTCAATCTTCACCTTATGACGTCATTTGAATGTAACGTCACAATGTTCTCTGCCAAATGAAGTATTTTCATTCGTACAATTTTCATACGTTCCACTTTATTTGATAATCAAAACATTTTATCACATGATGTACTGTGTTATCCAGTGTCTATTAACCCATGTCATATTACCTATCAGTCCTGTGATTGGTTGTAAGTTTCAATTGTTTCAATTGTGGCGTCACGCCTAAGACAAGTACGTGATGTCACAGACTTGACGCACTTGAGTCAAAATGGCGGGGTTTTACATTTCAAGGTTGCATGAAAATTGTTCTTGATTATGTGATAAATAGGATCTTGCACTCGTTTTCATTTCATATGAAATTTATGAAACTCGTCACGAATTTTTCATTTTAGCTCGCCAGAGGCTCGCTAAATTGAAAAATTCTTAGACTCGTTTCGTAAATCTCATATGAAATGGAAACTCATGTAAGATCCTATATATTTGGCATTTAATATAAAAATTATAGAAATTAAGTGATATTAACCCTAACTTCGTCTCGGTTAATATCACTTTCTCATGTTCATTTAACTGCGTATTCACCTCAACAAAAGCCCTTTATTGATGAATGACAATATCGGAAACTATTAAGTACGTCCTAATTATAATCTTTGTAAAATCAAACATACTTACGTATATAAATGGCAGCAGAGAAGGATGATGCAATAAAAAAAAAAAAATCTCGTTTTGCTTTTTAGGTGCTTTTGCGAGTTGTGTCTGGAAGGTCAAAGGTGTTTAAAGACTTAATTGAGGTGAGTGTCCTTTTCCAATCGTTAGCTACTAAACATAGGGACTAGACAATATGAAGACACAAGGGAAGCCTGTTATGATGAGAGATATACAGAAAGTTTATATATCAAAATATCAGATCTTATATAAGCTTTTATATAAACAATATTTTATTTTAAACAAAAACACATACTAACAACGATTACGGATGCGAGAGGTGGGCGTTTACAAGACATGTATGATACCCAACATATTGTTTCCATTGATTTCTCCACCTTTTATATATATATAAAGCAGTAATATCGATATAACTGTGTTCGAAGTACCTACGATCTTTTGTTTCCTTTTAGAATTGTCATCGAATCATTGTAAAATATGATGTGGAATTTTGTCGGAAATGAGCGGTTTATTTTGGGTCGTTTGGTTTGTTTGGTTTTTGTGTCGCCTTCAACTCCAGGCGACATAATCCGTCTTTTCGTATTGGAGATTTATCTGCTCTTGTGAGCAGGTATTGATTGTTACGTCATTTGTTTGTGAGAGTAACGTCATCACTTTTTGAGAAAACGACCTCATTTTCTCACACAAACCAATCAATACCTGCTCACAAGAAAAGATAACTCTGCAATACGCAAAGACGGAATAGGTATTATTTTGTCGGCATCGTCGGTTGCGTCGTCCGGAACAAGGTTTCCGTGCGATAATTCAAGTTCCCTTGGGTTGATTGAACTCAAACTTAGTACACATATTGCATACCAATATAGCCCGGATAAGTTCGCATTTCAGAAGTTTACGTTCATTTTTGGTGGAATCATGCCCCATTTATTGCCAAATAAGGGCATTGTGTAGTAAATGCAGGTTTTTTTAATCAATTCCTTTCAAATTTTGTACGGTAATGCTTGAAGCAATAATGTTCAACATATCCTACGGAGTTTTCTGTCGAGTTTCAACTTTCCGCGTTTTGGCATTTCTGTTTACGCGATAACTCGGCCAAAACACCTTTCTTACTTAAAGCGCTGAGCAGGCGACATTCTTTCCATAGATGATGGGGTCACGCATGGTCACTTTAGAGTGCCATCTCTCAATAATATTACATTAGCTATACCTCTACAAGCCTACAAAAGGTAACATATTAGGTGCCTGTTACGACATGCAGTCGATAACAGCAGGAACACGTATATTGTTTTCTCAACGACCTGCAGGGATGGCAAAGGAGATGATGCATATAATAGTGAAGTACATGCACCAAACGACCCTACATCTCCAAGTTTTGTTGGTAAGGAATGTGATTCTACCTTAAAAACAAAGTGTTCTAAAAAAAGTTATAGTTGTCAGATAAATTGTACTTGAATTATTTCATAACATAATATATGTTTTTTTATGTACATTAATTACAGATTTGTGACAGCTTAATTGTTGTCGTTCTGGTTGCCATGGAGATATTGTTTACTTTGTTCTGGGATGACGTTCTGTGTTACCATCCGGCGGTTGAGGCCGCCACATACATTGTGTTCTTCCGGTTGTGTAGGGTACCTCGTGCATGTACAGGTAAACACTTTCTAACAAGAGGATCTGATTTCTCATTCCTTTCACATTAATATCTGTGGAATCACTAGATAAGTTTTATATCATGTGTTTGATCCACCGTTTTGGTGCGACCAAGATGTACATCTGTAAGATAATGACATTCGGGGAAATGGAGAATTAATATTTTGCATGCTTTAGAACCAGAGGAAAAAGTTTATAAAATAAAAATTAAAAAAATATATATAAAAAATGAAGATTTGGCTAAATTTGTTCGTTCTCAAATTTCGCCAGATAGCATTGTTGTTTTTACTTCCAGTTTCGAAAAGAGTATTTTCAGACAAGGTGGATATAGAACTACATTATTTGATGAAAGCCAAGAAGAAGGCAGAGGAAAAAGGGGCCGAGCTGCGCGAAAAAGTAGACAAGCAACAGGTAGTTATCTTAATGGAGGCTTGCTTGTCTTTTTGCTGGAAAGCGTTTCTATACATATATTCAATCAACCTGAAGCAAGCCCTAGAAGGCAGAAAGGCCTAGCGGTATATAGCTTCCTAAAACATTGAAATGTTATTTTCTGAAAAAAACCAAGGCGCAATATGCTAGTGTCAATCACCGTCTTGGAAATCCATGATTTGGCTCCCGATACATCTTCTGTACGAAGCACAGGTTCAATATACCCACAATATATAATGGGTATATTGACAGACGAGACTAGTACCTTGGCATCCTCGATATCCGGGGGTTTCGCTCACTTTCGCTCCCTGCACCCCTGGAATATGCCATAGGAAAATTGAAGGCTCAGTGTTGTACCACCTCGTTACTTTGATGTACATGAAAAGAATCTCGCGGGCGCGTAACGGTAAAAAATGACAGACTTTGAAGTCGAGTGTCACTCCTTTGTAATCTCCAAAGGACATGTATCAGCGTAGCGATTGGTCAGGTTTTTTTTTTTTATCCGAGACCAATCAAACAGCTATCTTCGTGCGTTCAATTTTGCTATGACATATTCCAGGGTAGTCCGCTAAAATTGACCATAATCGCAGGCTCAAAAATTCTGATCGATCAGAATTTTTGAGCCTGCGATTATGGTCAGTTTTAGCGGACTAATTCCAGGAGTGCAGAGAGCCAAAGTGAGCGAAACCCCTGCATGGATATCGAGGACGGTACCTTGTCTGTACAGAGGTTGTAAGGAAGGTGTTGTGTATTGAGAGCGGACCCATGAATTTCAAACTTACCATTACATAGCAATGTCACTATATATAAACCTACAAAACTCGGATGGTATTTATAGTCGGCTATATTTACAGCTGTCTCAACCACAGTGAAGCTTCAAGCTTCTGTGGCGTGCTCCCTTCAAGCACTATAGACTAGCAGTAAATACAAGGACTAGCAACGCTAAATATGGAATAAATAAGAATAATAAGCAAATAAATGCACAAAACCCCATACAATTACACTACAAGTACATTTGTATGTACATAATTAATTTACTTATGATTTAAATTTATTCAATCGTTGCTAGCCTCTATAAACAAAGTAAGTAGGATCCACGATATGATATTTTTACCGGTAATACCACGAACTTGGGATCTGATCTAATTCCGTGGTATGACCTCATGTTGGAGACCACAAGCAAGTTCATTCCAGCTGTTTCCTTAACTTTATTGATATTTTATAATAACGTGTTTCAGTAAGTTATTCACAAAGGAACAAATAACAAATAACAATATGAAAATGATTGATATATTTGTCTGCTTCTTCTCTCTCACCCTACCACTTTCCGACCACATTACCAATTTAAATTGTTAATGACCCCTAAATGACCTCATTGTGTCACATGCTTGGCATGTTGAATGGAAGTGAGTTTCAATAAGTCTGCAAGTCAACCATCCTCGATACTTCAATATTTACGCTCATTTGAAGGCACGCGGCAAGCTATTTGATGGGTCTCAGGTGACAAATAATACCTGACCAATTTCTAAAGTGATACATGTCCTTTTAACATTTCATAGAAGCGAAACCCGACTTTAAAGCCAGTCAATTTTACCGCTATGCGACCGCCACATCTTTATATGTACATGATACTTGGATCAAACTAGTCTTCTTTTCTCATCCACAAGATGGCGCACATTGAGCCTTCGATTCTGATATAACAATTTACAGGGGTGCAGAAACTGAAAGCGCGCGTATCCCCTGCAGTATCGAGGGTGCATGCTAACTAAGTCGCTTACAAGTGCCGGGACCCACTCTAATAGGATATTTGATCTACATGCAAATGAAAACACAATACAGTTTATTTCTGTTTGGTGGATATTTATCTCTTAATTCGTAATTCACTGATAAAATATGGCGAATCTTTCCAACTCTTTCCCTTTTCCAGAGAGAAATTGATTTCCTACAAAACCAGCTGAAGGAAACGAAAGTCAAAATATCCACTACTGATAGAGGTAATTATTTGTAAAATTGGTTCAAACAACACTGCACGATTAAATATAAAAACATGCAATAATATATTGTGTAGCTCCATCAGAAATTAGATGTCTGGAGTGTTACGTTGAACATCAATATGATTTAAAATAGAAATAGATTGAAATCAAAGAAATGGCACCGCTTGGCAGATTTACAGCCTGAAATGTACATCCATTTTTATTACAGGGAGTAGTGAATTCTGTAACGGTCATGTTTCGGACGGAACAGAGAAATCGAGCACAAAAAATATCGAGAACTTGTACGCAAAACCAATAAAGCGACCAAAGGTGAACGGTGACGTATCACAACATAACACCGACCTAAACCCAGGAGGTTACACCACTATCATACATACTACTTACCAGGGAGCTGACGAGGTCAACAAGACAGATGGAGCCGGTGAGGTCAAAGTGGATAATCATCTTCCATCACAAGCTTCAGCGTCGGAAGATACTAGTGACGTTATAGACTCGCCTCCGCACGACGTCAAAGAGTCGCGTGTGGTCGTAGGGGCTGGTCCCCATGGTGACAGTTGTTCCCTTGATGCAAGGAATTCCGCCTATGATAGTTCAGATAGTGCTTACCTTGTGGATGACTTTCAAAAGAGAAAAAAAGTTCAGCGGTCAAGAAGTGATAGTGCTTTATCTACCGAAAGTAAAATAGCAATACGCCAGCTGGATATAGCAATAGATCCAGGTAAGTGTACATAAC
The DNA here is from genome assembly GCF_002113885.1 of Mizuhopecten yessoensis. Lineage (NCBI taxonomy): Eukaryota > Metazoa > Mollusca > Bivalvia > Pectinida > Pectinidae > Mizuhopecten > Mizuhopecten yessoensis. Next base: position 5,189,047 of record NW_018404492.1, read on the forward strand.
CGGCGCTTTATATATATACGTGTAGCTTATAGTGGCGTATTTGCCATGATGTATGTCACATTTTCGTAATTTGATGACAAAGTCATAATTTGTGTACTTATAAATGTTATCTAAATTATAAAAAAATACACCAAAAAATACAATGTTATTGTTTTATGTAAATATGAAAAATATTATGTTCATCGGTGAGAAGAATTGTCTAAAAGTGTATACAGAATGTGTATTGTTCGCTTAGAGAGCTGTTGAACCAACAACAACAAAGGTATACTCTCATTCAGGAACAAAGTTGATGACCGTGTGAAACATCGTCTGCATCTAAAACTGATAATACAGTAATACAAGGTATCGGCCCCAGTTTCATGAACGTTCCTTATTTTTCGCATATTTATTAACTAAGATTTTCCATTGAAAAGCATCGCTGAAATGAATGAAAATGTCTTTCAGCTAAGATTTTTTTAAAGCAAGACTTTCCAACGGAAAAAAATAGGAATATATAGGAATAGTGAAGCTGTGTTTATTGACGTGATAGAAATAAACAAAACCTTAATAAAATGTTCTGAAATGTTAAGGTTTGGATCACCGTTCCGGTGGTGTGGACAATAAATCGTATGTGGAGGATGAGGATGAGGCTGTTCAGATGAGACGCCTTTCTGTGATGGCAGAGTATGAGGGGACCCGTACCTACCGAAGTGCTGTAAGTGTAAACATAATATTATTACAATTATAAGTTTATGTCCCTGATGTATGCAGGACTGATCAACACGTTGAAATATAATTTACCTTATTAATTTCTAACGATTCTGATGAAGAACATATCCGTTTAACTTTTAGAAACATAATTATCTTACATTAACAAATACATATTATAAGGTACATTTTGAAATCTAATTTTAATTAGATTTATATTTGGTTCCAGAAACAGATCAGTAAGTAAACAAAGTAAAGTCACATTCATATATTAATTCCAAAAACAGAAGCAATGTTTAGTGTCAAAGACCTGCAGGAATAAAGACCAAAATAACTTGTGTAAGAGGTGGGGGATGATGGTAAAACATTTATGCTTACCTCAAGTTATTTCTGTCACTAGGAGTTCAGCTCTTCATTCCCTTATTAGTTGTTTCTTTCCTTAACAGGAAGGTGTGCCGTTGACAGAGCTGTGATGAGAAAAGAGACATCACCTTTGAGAATCGTCACAAATTCTATTATTTTGGTCTTCATTTCTTATTGATAAGGGTATCTTGACATTATTGTTGGGATAATGTTATCCAAGTGAAGTCAACAAGGGTATCGATATCAATTTCGATTTATTCATTTCTGTCCAGCATAGTTATCATTGGTCGAAATTTAATATATTGCCCAATTTTGATCGAATTTAGTATGTAGGTGTATCATAGGTCAATGATCACTTCGGTAGCTTAGATTTCACATTTCAACAAAATGGCTGCCGTTCCCCCCCCCCCCCCCCCCCCCCCCCCGAAATTTGGTGCATAGGTCTAGTATATATGGCACTACGAATACAACTGCGGTGTTTGTTTTGTGATTAAACAAACAAACACCGCAGTTGTATGTTTTGTGATTAAACAAAATGGCCGCCATTTCCTGACATCTGATTAGTCGAAATTTAAATAATGTCCGATTTCGATAACATTTGGTATGTAGGTGAATCATGGGACAACGATCACTCGGCCTCCATTTCATGTCCTCTGATTGGTAGAAATGTAAATATTGTGTTATTTTGATCAAGTTTGATCACTCGGCCCCCATTTCCTGGCCCCTGATTGGTCGAAATTTAAATATTGTCCAATTTTGATCAAATTTAGTATGTAGGTGTATCATAGGACAATGATCACTTCCGTAGCTAAGATTTCACATTTCAACTAAATGGCCGCCGTTTTCCTCTGATTGGTCATACTTTAAATACTGTCCGATTTCGATGAAATTTGGTGCATAGGTGTATTATGACAATACGAATACAACTGCGGTGTTTGTTTTGTGATTAAACAAAATGACTGCCGATGCCTGGCCTCTGTTTGGTCGAAATATAGATATTGTTCGATTTAAAAAAAAAGGTATATATTGGTACAAGGGGTCTGCGAATAAAAATACATATAATTTGTTACTATAGCAACCACACGGATGCTTCTGATTGGTCGAAATTTAGATATTGTTTGATTTTGATGAGAGTTGGTATATAGGAGTATTAGGGGACTGCAAATTCAATCGCATAGGTATCGTTGCCATAGCAACCACACAGACATTTATGATTGGTCGCAATTCAGAAATTCTGCATGTCACTCAAATTTAGTATGTATATTGTGAGTGTATTATGGCATTGCGAACCTTTTCTGATGCATCTTTGCGACTATGGGGGGCAGTTTGGGGGACATCTGTAATGGTCCACATTACAATTAGTACTTGTTAAATTTTATCTTCGCCACTTGTGGTATCATCTGCTCCAGATGTGGAATCCGTCAAACAGATTTTGGTCACGTGGGATTGTTACAGACACGTTTATTGTATACGACTTGATTAATTATTTCATTTTTGACGTTTGAACTAAACAATTTTAAAGTTCCTCTTTTTTTTCTTGAGGAACGATATACCAGCGAGATAGAATATAATAAGAATGTGAATGTATATTTTTGCGAATGCGTTTTTTTTTATAGAGGTCATGTGTGCTAGACATTCCATTCCAAATAGTTTCAATACGCGAGTGCATGCTCGTTGCTTTAATTTAGACATCGTATTTTTAATAAATTATCAACAAAGTACTTGCAAAACACAATTAAATATCACGAATTGAAAACATCGGTACGCCAATGATGTGTTTATTTGCTTTACTCATGTAATTTTGACGTCTTGCTAAATGAACATGTAACGACATGCACGTGGTCAGTATGTAATTGCTTATAAAAAAGCGCGGGATTCATCGTATATACACTGAATGCACCACCCAAAGATTATGCAACATATGTTGGCGATATCGATTACATGTATAATACACGTACGATAACGTATGATCAAAATTACCAAAGACCGTTTTTACCTTACCAATATTTTCTGCATAGCTTGGGGGCCGATTTTATATTGATGTGCTGTTCGTCAATCCACGAACTAACCATAGTGCTTTATTACTGACCATATCGAATTACATTATTGTAACGAGTAAATTATTATCTTAATTACCGAAATGTCAACCAACTATAATAACACAATAAAAACCCATAAATACATTTGAAAGAAAACCAAAAGGTTATTTCCAAGATGGAAGGATTTGTTATGTTATTGGTTTGATTACCAAGACTGTGGATCAGTATTGGTTAACTATTTATTGTGATTAGCATTAACACCAGATTTTCTATTGTCACTAAACAATGTCGCCTTTGATGATATCTTACTGTTCACTTATTGTACTAGTGTAAAGCATTGATTTCCGTAATACCGTATATCTACGCTCAACTACTGTTAATGACCTTATTGTTATTATAGGTGTCCCTGTTCATCTGAATTTAACTTAAAATGTATGCATTATGTAAATATATTTTTGTTGTTATAATAAAAGCGAATATACAAAATATAAAGTTTGGTGTTTTATATATATCTATGCTTAAGAAGCGCTTTATTTCAACACAAGTTTAGTGATTAATTAGCATTTGAGTGTCGATCTATACATTTGAGTACCGACTTATTCTATCCTCAGTCTAGTATTTTATACACATTTGAGAACTGCCTTATTTAAACCTCAGTCTGCTGTGTTATATTAATCAGAGTACCGATTTATTCTATCCATAGTCTGGTGTTTTATATACGTTTTAGTACCGACTTATTCTATCCTTGGTCTGGTGTTTTATATACGTTTGTGTACCGACTTATTCTATCCATAGTCTGGTGTTTTATATACGTTTTAGTACCGACTTATTCTATCCTTAGTCTGGTGTTTTATATACGTTTTAGTACCGACTTATTCTATCCATAGTCTGGTGTTTTATATATGTTTGTGTACCGACTTATTCTATCCATAGTCTGGTGTTTTATATACGTTTTAGTACCGACTTATTCTATCCTTAGTCTGGTGTTTTATACACGTTTGTGAACTGACTTATATAAACCCCAGTCTGCTGTGTTATATTAATCAGAGTACCGAATTATTCTATCCATAGTCTGGTGTTTTATATACGTTGTGTACCGACTTATTCTATCCTTAGTCTGGTGTTTTATATACGTTTTAGTTCTGACTTATTCTGCCCCCAGTCTGGTGTTTTATATACGTTTGAGTACCGACTTATTATATCCTTAGTCTGGTGTTTTATATACGTTTCAGTAACGACTTATTCTATTCTTAATCTTGAGTTTTATATGTTAGAGTACTGGCCTATTATTTCCTTAGTCTGGTGTTTTATACACAATTGAGTATGGACTTATTCTATACCTTTTCTCGTGTTTATATACGTTTGAATACCGATTTATTCTATCCCCAGTCTGGTGTTTTATATTCATTTTAGTTCTGACTTATTTTATCCCCAGTCTGGTGTTTTATATACGTTTGAGTGCCGACTTATTCAATATTTTGTCGTGTGTCTTATATACGTTTAAGATCCGACTTATCCTGTCCCCAGTCTGTTGTTTATTAATATACGTTTAAAATCTGGCTTATTCTGTCCTCAGTCTGGTGTTTATACATTTGAGATATAACTTATTTTGTCCTCAGTCTGGTGTTTTATATACGTTAGATTATCGACGCATTCCGCCCCCAGGCTTGTGTTACTTAAACCTTTGGGATACGTTTGAGTACCGACTTATTCTGTCCTCAATCATGTGTTTATATACGTCTGAGTTCTGATATATTATATCCTCAGTCTGTTGTTTTATATACGTTTGAGTTCTGACTTATTCTATACCAAGTCTGATGTTTTATAAACGACTGAGTTCTGACTTGTTTTATCCTTAGTCTGGTGTTTTATATACGTTTGAGTATTGACTTATTCTATCCTCAGTCTGGTGTTTTATATAGGTTTAAGTACCGAATTATTCTGCCCTCAGTCTTGTGTTTTATATACGTTTGAGTACCGACTTATTCTATCCTTAGTCTGGTGTTTTATATACGTTTAAGTACCGATTTATTCTGCCATCAGTCTGGTGTTTTATATACGTTTGAGATCTGACTTATTCTGTCCATTTTCTGGTGCTTTTATTTGTTAAAGCTTCGACTTATTCTTTCAACAGTCTGGTGTTCTATACACGTTTTAGTTCTGACTTATTCTGTCCTTAGTCTGTTATTTTATATACGTTTGAGTACCGACTTATTCTATCCACAGTCTGGTGTTTTATATACGTTTGAGTACCGACTTATTCTATCGTTAGTCTGGTGTTTTTATGGAAAACAAATTCTATCGTTTCGCCCAAAACTTTGTATACTTTATTTAAGCAAATGGGATTGAACGTTGAACGAGATTGATAAGTAACGTTTATGAGATTTACAGAAGGTATGGCTATCATTACTTTCCCTTGCATCCTATACCTGCAAAATTAATTTGTTTCACCGTAAGAATTGGTAAACAAGAACAAAACCGACGTATGTGTCCAGAAAAAATCTGATACATAGAACAACATATAGAGTAGCAAACCGATTGCAGCTGTGAGGTGTGAACTCCATCAGGAGAGGAAACCGGTATGTGGCAACATCTAACGTATACCTAAAACAAAACAGATTTAGAAGGTCAGGCAAAATAAATATACAGGAAATCGATAAAATGGAGCAAATAAAATGCACAAAAATCGAGAAAAGATCTCGTTACTTACGTTGTTATTGAATGAGGTGTTGGCAAAATAAAATGAATTCGTATATATAACAAGAGGCCCAAAAGATCTGTATCGCTCACCTAGAGATTTATGCAAGGTAAAATCCTCTTGGAGGTCAAGTAGGTTAAGGTCATTTATTTAATGGCACTCGTCGTATTTAGGAAGGGGTTGCTTAAAGGTATTGATGTATTTGACTCATGTGACCTTGAAAGTGCGTCAAAGTAATGTATTTGAGGAACGTTTATATCACCACATCACAGCATGATACTAGCCAAATATCAACACCATACATATCTTTGTTATCCAGAAGAAGTCGTTTAAAAGTTATAAGATGTTTGACCCATGTGACCTTCAACGTAGGCCAAGGTCATTCATTTAAGGAAGCTTCATAGCACTACATTCAAGGAACCTACTGACCGAATATCATCACCCTGTCCCTCCGGTGTTTTTTTTAGAAAAAGTTGTTGAGAATAGGTCAAGATCACATACTGCAGAAAAAACTATAGTACTCTCCCCAAGGTACTTACTGATTAATATTCAGAAAAATAGTTTGAAAGTTTGTACATATTTGACACCCTGAGACCTTGGAAGGGGGTAAATGTCATTTATTTGGGGACACCTTATATCACACCATGCAAGGTACCTACTGGCCAAATATTACCGTGTTCAGACAGAGTTATTTAAAGGATTTTACATATTTGATGCCTGAGACCTTGAAAATAATTCAATGTCATTTTAATGAGGACACTTTATAGCACTCCATCCCAGGTACCTACCGACCAAATACCATGACCCTGGGTCCAACAGTTCTTCAGAAGAAGTCATTTAAAAGAAAAAGTTGACGGACGGAGGACGGCCTTCGGGCCAGGTGAGCTAGGTGAGCTAAAAATTGACGGACCACGGACAACACACCATACCATAAGCTCACAGGCACTTCTTGCCAGGCGAGCCAAATACTGATAGATACGAACTGAACATTGGAAGTACTTGTTTGTTCACAATATATAGAAATATTGACAAGAAAAAGAGAACATTTCACAACGCCAGATCTGTAATAAGTCAATGTCTTGCATCGTTTAACTTTCAAATATTGAATTAGTAATTGTGATATAGAATTAATAAGTTCTTTACAATTAAACGTGTTTGGCAACTGGCTGCAATGTTTTACAATAAATATTTACCTGGAAAATGTGAGTTTCCAGGTGTGGATGATTCTTTCCTTGATATACAGGTTCCATGTATGGACCATACTTTTCTTGGTTAGTAAGGTTCCACGTTTTGACCAAACTTTCCAGGATATGTCAAGTTTCATATGGTCAAAACTTCCAGGATATGTAAGGTTTCACATTTGGAGCACCTACTTGTACCAATTTATTTGATATCCCCTTGGTTCCTGTTGGTGTGATTTTGTATGGAGTTAAAGCTCTGATTATGTTCCTACATGATGACGTTGTGGAATATAAGTACATTTTTCCAAATAAGATTAACTCATCATTGTTTTGTTTGTATTTTATTAACAATTTCCAGTTAACATACATTTTTCCTTGAGGCGTATACACTAAATAGTTTTATACATCTCTGATTTTACCAAACAGAACATAACATTAAAGGGTATTTCCTTGATTATTAATTCTTAAATGACAACTTAACATAAAATAAAAACAAAAACACACGTAAAAGCTAGAGGCCTCCATCATGCAAGAAACAAATAATAATTTCTAGATGAGATTTTGTAATGTAAAACATTACATATGACAGTGATATAAGCTACTGTAGACACTAGCACAGATCTAGATTAGTAAATTATTCTAGGATTTTCAAACTATCAAGCAATAGTAGTACATAAGCAGTGCAGTTACTTGCAAGTCATTTCAATTCTCTATTATGCTAGACAAAAATATTCTGTTAATGGTTGTTAAATAAAACTGGCTTGGTACTCATGTAAACCTTTTCCTTTCTATCATCTTTTTACATTGGTTTGGTTATACTGAGAATATACTACGACTTTTAAAGGCCTGCCTGAAAAATATCAATACTGATTGTGCAGGTTATATGTCATGAGACGTGTTGTACATGTACGTCTCTGGAAATAAAATTTAAGTTACTGGACGCAGGCATTCTAGGCTCTATCCACACAGTTGTTGTTACATAACTAATGTTACCTGGTACATCTGACACACGGAGGAAAACTTTTCAGTTTGACGCTCAGCAGGGACAGAAATCAAGCAAAAAATATGTTTAATATTGTGGCCAGCATGAAACTTATTTTACAGATTGAAAAAACCCAACTGTGATTGAAATTGATTCCTGGTACATTGTCTGGATATTATAAATAATATGTAAAAAAAAAACCAACATGTTATCAAAAAAATAATTTCAGTCCCTGCTGAGCATTGAACAGCTTTGGCTCAGATAACCTAAACATACAATTACAGGTAGCGATATTTCAGAAAAGTTCTTGATACATCAGACACCTATATACCGTCCATGTAGACAAACAAACATTACAGGGGCCACCATATAAGTAAACAACAGTTCCCCAGTTTGACTGGCAATAAACTGAAAATCAGTCAAACTAAGTATAATTAATGACAGAAACTACAGAAAACTATAGCTATATGCTTAATTGTCAAACTAATTACTTCCCCCTACACACAACACTCCAAAACTGCATAATTCTTTCCAGCACACACAAACTATCACTGAACTGCTCTATATATTATAATGTATAAACAAAAACCAAGATAAAGTGACAAGTTTCCCAATACAAGCAATGGTTTACATTAAGTACTGGTTTCCCTTGCATCAAAAAATTTGGTTCAATATCTGTATCCCATAAAAAGATTTTGAGCCTAAGATCAGTAATATTTAACTACCAGGAAGACAAAAGTGTTAGGTTCAGTAACAAAGACATTTAACAAATACTGGTTAAGAATATAAGTGCAAGAATAATTAAAAATCTTTTTTTTTTTTAAATTGGAGTGGACTAGAGTCTTTAACTTTAGCCAAATAGATTTTATGTGTCATTTTTTATGTGGTAAATTATAGGTTATAATTTCATATAATGGTATGCATTGTTAAACAATTTTACTTAAGCTTAAGTGGACTTGTCCTGTATCCACGCATAGAAATATCATGGCACTGACACAGCTTACAAACAACCAACACTTGTACGTTGTTCTTGCATATCAAAAAGCAATAAGATTAACTTATATATTACATTGTTTCCCTTTTTTATTTTTTAACAAAACCACCTTAAACTTAAAAATTGTTACAACTCGCATGGTCATCATCCTACTTGGTATACTGGTTTCCTTCATCAAAAGAAACAAATTTTGAACAATTCATTCATGGCAGCAAACCTCAGGCAGACATTCACAGCACCAATCTAATACATGCTTGCACATTCACACTTAACAAAGATGAAGTAAACAACCATTTAATGGTAAGTTGTCCATAATAATTACATTTTGTTTGTAAATAATATGTTGCCAAGAATAATACTAAGATGTGAGATTTCCTTTCCTTTCCTTTGTTACGCATACCATATTTGCATGTTGGCTGTTATAAACTCATTTCTATGCATGACGCCTCAGGAATTTGATGCTTACATTTTATAATCGATTCCTAAACTACAGCATGACAAAAATAGCATACATAGATTCACTGACGTTTGAATGAAACAAGAGGCCCATGGGCCTTAACGGTCACCTGATATATTTATACAGAGAGTTGATTTCGTTTTTAACATGAACAGAAATATTATTCAAAGTGACAAAAAACAATAAAACCTCCTTATTCAATATCAAGCATACAGATTTCAGACTAAAAAGGATTTGAAACTAGCACCTCTGATTCTAAACAAGGAAAATGAAGAATTTTTAGCACACTGACTCCCTTGAGCCCCACCCTACAGCCCTTTTTGGGTAGGGCTGGATCAAAATTTTCAAAGTATCAAACTGTCAACTCAAGATTATAATTCCAATCAAGTTATTAACATGTATTATTCGAAGTATCATTTGCCATTATAAACCATAATAAATTTTGCCCCCCCCCCCCCACTCCTTCCCCAGGGGGTAAACGTGAGACCCTAGGGTCATAAACCTTAAGACCCTTCCATCTATGAAGAGTATTTGATTCTACCATATCTGGATCTTGAGAAGATTTTTTTAAATTTCAGTAAATTCGTCCCTTTTTGGCCCCACCCATCAGCCCCTGGGGGTCAGTCAGAGCTGGTATGGGCTTATTATCAAACTGCTACCTAATACTGATAATGCTAACCCCAATGGAAATTAAACAAATGTTGGTCCAAAATGTGATCTCCCAATATAAACTATAGTAAAGTTTACCCCCTCCCCAGGGG
>NW_018404492.1:5200257-5246748 GCF_002113885.1 Mizuhopecten yessoensis
TTTTGTTGACCTTTGTCCATGGAAGGTCCCTGCAAAATTTCATTGAAATTGGTTCAGGGGTTTTGGAGAAGAAGTCGAAAATGTAAATTGTTTACGGACGCACGACGCACGACGGACGATCGCAATAGGTCACTTGAGACTTTGTCTCAGGTGACCTAAAAACCCATGTCATTTGATAAATAACAAAATTATTACAAATTACTCACAAAACAAAAAGGTGTTGTGAATAATCAACAGGATATCTGATTGTGTATGACAGTAAACCAAATCTAGACTGAGGTAGATCATTTCTATCATCAATGGCTCCATAAACACCACTTGTTGGTCAATGGACAATTAAAAAACCTCAAAGGACTATGTTTGGTTTGGGCCTTTTTTGGCCCCCAAATCAATCAAAATTAAAAAATTGCAATAGAACTTTCAAACAAATGTTTCTTTAATTTTGAATACGTCCCCTGTACTATTATGTAAACATTTATTTGTGTTTTCAATTTTGGCTGCCATGGTAACCAGGTCATATTTGCATAAATTATTGAAATTTGATTATTCAGTCAATTTTGACAGGTTTTCCTCTTAGCTTCCGTAGAGCGCAATCTTGAACAAACTTTATATTTCTCCTAAAGATGTATTACAGGTGCCTACACATTATCCTTTGATATTAAGTTTGTTCAAGCATGCACTCTTATAGTTTCTAGGAGAAAAACTATGCAAAATATCACAATATTCACTGAATATTTTTTTTCTTTCTAATTTATGCAAATTTGAACTTGTTACCATGGCAACAATAATAAGAAATATAAATAAATATTTTCATAATAGAGGTATTCAAAATTAAAGAAACAGTCATTTCAAAGTTCATTTAAAGGTTTTGAATTTTGATGCATTTGCAGGCCAAAAGAGTCCCAAACCATACATAGTCCTTTCTTTCCAAAGTGTTCATGTCATAAGTAAATATCAAATGGATGCCTTACTAAATTAGTTCAATATTTATTGTCATGATTCAGATATTATTTTAAAGATTTAATGTGCATGAAATGCATGATAGGATAGATTTTCATAAACTGTGTTTAGAAATTACAATCAACATTTAACAAAGTCAGATTTAGTCCTTCAATGAACTAACATTGTAGCCATCTATTTTTCCACATGATGCTAAGAGGTTTTTTTAAATCATCCATTTTTTCCACAAGATCAACAAATTGTATATGTATCTGATTGTGTCAACATTTTTAAATATTTTTTTATCAAAAGAAATATAAATGTTCTATGATTATAAATGAACTTATTGTAAAGAATTACGTAAGTATGTGGTCCAAGGGTAACCTTAAAATGATTGTTTCAATTGAATCCTTTTGTGTTACATTACCCATACAGCACATGTGCTGTTCAACTCTAAAAGTACTTGATTGTGATATCAAACATGATACATAGACCACCTTTTACAAGAAACATAACTATGTGCATTAGATTACCTCCAATAAACCCTGATTTTATTATACAATGATTAACAAACTTATGACAGCCATTACAAGCAATGACCTGTTGCCTGAGTATACCTTTAATGGTGATGAAATTCTGATAATCTGATATTTATAAAGAGTACTGCGAAAGCGTAACATAATATACCCATCATACATGGAATGAGCAGTTGTCTGTATGGTTGTACATTGAGGATCATTAGTCCGTAAATTACGGTCCAAATATCAAGTGCACACTGTTTTGGCAAACAAATAAAGGGCCATAACTCTGTAAATCATGGTCCAATAATTGCGGTAATCAAATTTGTCTGAGTCATCATGGCAATAAACCTTCCTATGAAGTTTAATGTTAATTAAAAACTACTCGAGATATTGACCGGACACCGTTCGCACCCGCCTGCCCACCCACATGCTCATGTGATAATGAAATATGTTCCGTTATACGACAGGCTTATAAAAATTAGATTATTGTTTGAGTATGCATATGCCAACAATTTTGAACATTGTAGTACCACAGATCTTGACCTTTGTTTTCACTTACTTACATCCTTTTGGTTTCCGAAACAGCTGACTTACATAAATGCCAAAAGGGAAACAGGTTCCAACATTTATCTATGTATACATGTATAATCCTTTAGGTGTTAATCATGTTTTAACAATGGAAAAGTAACTTTTTACATGATAGTTTATGGACAACTGCATGTTTAACTGAATATGAGAACATTTTGTAAATATTGGTCGACATTGGAATCCGGGAGATTTTGGGTAGAATCCTTGATGGTAAAAGTACACATATATAATGAATGTATATATGCTTCATCTTGTAAACAAATAAAAGGAAACATAATTATAATCTCTTCAGTCAAACAATAGTGATTAGTATAAGTTCATAAAACTTGTTTCATAACTGTTGTAAAAACTTAAATGAAAAATAAACCAAAGCTCTCAGTCCAGACAAACACCTTTTACATACCTGTACTGAAAGTCCAACATATCAAATTTTAGCCAAGAAAAAAAAACCAGGCTGGATCACTCCGAGATATCAAGAAGTTCCTTAAAACTACACCAGTATAGTGCGAGCCTTGATCAGCTCTCGGCTACATGATTGGTGCGTCTGGATCATTTCCCAACTACACCACAAGTAGTAGTAGTATGGGTTTGAACCAGGTTTTTCATATTCCTGATTTGCAAAAATTAATAAAACATAACTGTATTGCACCAATTCATCAAATAAAAATATATATACTAAACCAATTCGATTGTTCGCAGATTGATTACAATAATGAAAAGATTTGAGAAATATTGATTGAAGACTCACAACTTTTTTAGTGTTATCCTCTTCAAGATATGATGTATAAATTAATTCCTAATTTGTTCAAACTCTTTAAAAATCAATGAAAGTTGACTGCTACCCAAATGCACTAGTTTATAATCAATTTAACTCACATCATAATGTATGGTACTCTTTAGTTAGCACTTAATATCATAAACAAAGAAAAGGTAACACTGAGTATACAACAAGCACACTTTGTCTTTTCTCTGTAAAACTGTACGCGAGATCAAATACAACAAACAAAGTGGCCCAAGAGTGTAAACAACTCACCTGGCTATTTTGGAAGTGAAGCTTTCATTCTATGTTGAAATCTTCTGAGCAATTTGGTAGTAGATACCCCAGGAACTTTTCATCCTTTTATTTGTATAACAATTGATCTCTATGAGTTAAGGATGTTACCAAGACAATTTAATAGAAGCCTGCCAAATAGTTTGAGAAGATGAGTTATTCAAAGTAAATAAACTAAAATGACTACTTTTGACGTTCTCTCAGCCTTCAAGAGGTGCAGCCCCTTTATTTGTATAAATTTTGATCCCCATGAGCTACAGATAGTACCGTCACAATGTTATTGGAACCTGCATCCACAGTAGTTTTCGAGATGTTTACAAATAAACCAAACAAGACTTCTTTTGACCCCACCCTTCACCCCTAAGAAATAGGGGTGAAGGAATAAGTAATATTATGACTTTTTATTTCTGAATTTGGCTGACAACTGGCAAATTATTATATTATTTAATGGTTATGTTGACAGACAACAGATGAAGCACCACAGCGCAGGTTTATTATAAGCTTATTTTGGTACAACCAGTTGTAGTCATGAGCCTAGACATGACTTAACTTAAAGCATCGTAAACTGAATATAGAAAAATTCCATGAGAAATCAGTAAGCTAAATAACATACACCAAGAATAAATTAAGGTATATGCGTGAACAAATATAAACAGGATCAAAGTAATGATTGCTGTAAGCATTAAGTTAGAACATTACGAGGTGATTGAACAAATACATATTGTAACATACACTAAGTGAAGCAACATCAAGTGGTTCTTCTAGTTTTTTCTCCTACAGCAGTCTCGTTGATCTAGCCACTACTAATTTGTTTGTCCCACTAACCCAACCAATATTTTAAGAGACAGATTGACTTTGTTTCTATACAAAAATATCCCTGTAATCAAGCTGTCTCACAGCTACACTAATGTACTTTTGCTGCAAATGGGGTCCTTAGAGCCACGATCATAAGCCAACTGACAAAATTTAACAAGTATTCATTGGCAGAAAGAAATGGGATCCCAAGAATCACTATCATACATAGGCCAGTGACATAACATAATTATATAGCATGAAAGAGCATGGTCCAAATATCAGTATTACACTGAGCGACAGCCATAACATATTTATATGATGCAAAAACATGGATTCTTTAAACATTCCAATTTGTTTCTTCAATTATCACAACATATAATGAGTATGCAGTTTATTTTTACTGATTTAAGAAGAGGAAGAAGCAAAGTTGTTCCAAGACATATCTTTGTAAATTGTTCAAAGAGAGAACAATGGAGTCCATATGAGTTCTATAAAGTCGATTGGTATGCCTCATATATGACTTTGTAGACTCCAAAATCATTTAATTTGTATGCAAGTACTGATTAAAACTCTTTATGCATAAATCATGTTGTGTTTAAGTCCTTTACGTAATTGCTGTTCTCATTCATCATATACATCATTACATGCATATCATCCCATACAATAATAACACAACATGATTGTCATTCAATCTGTCATTCAGTGTAAGATAATGGCACTTATTAGCGTATACAGTGGCTCTCCCACGGTCCGACCCCCTTTTTTACACACTATATAAATATGTTATTGTCATTGCTTGGTATATGATATTAGAAACCTGGTAAAAAAAAAGCTTATTCTTTCAAATGTTGCACTGTATGATTCCGGATTCAAATAGACAAATATAAGGTGTACGTTTTATCATAGAAATTAACTTTTTCTGTAATACAAAGCTTTATTACAAATCGTTTTAGATATTCCTTTAAACCGTAAAATTGCTCATATATTAAAAGATATTCCTATTTATATAATAAAACAAAGCAAACAAAATACCTAGCTTTAGGGATTTTTTTTCGAGTATCATACAATTCAACTTGTAACAATCAGTAGAAGACTGGAAGTCATTTGACTTATAGATGTCTTCTCAAAACTTGTAACAATCAGTGGAAGACTGGAAGTCATTTGACTTATAGATGTCTTCTCAAAACTTGTAACAATCAGTGGAAGACTGGGAGTCATTTGACTTATAGATGTCTTCTCTAAACTTGTACATCACTGTATTATTGTGTACCTCAATAAGTTATTTTAAACATAGGAATCATAATCCAGTAATTGAATGTGTTGTATAAGTACCTGGTATGTACAATTCCGATAACCTAATGTCCAGCACTAGAACACTTTCTGTCAGGACTAGAGACAATTTTCAGTATTTAATCTAAAAGTATGTCCGGTCCAACTAGTATATTTTGTCAGATTCTATCTGAATGCCAATACTCCTAACATGAAATTGAACACCTCTGATTGTGTCTCAGGAAATACGAAGTACTTATCCTGTATTCCGTCTTTGCTTATTGCAGAGTTATCTTCTCTTGTGAACAGGTATTGATTGTTACGTCATTTGTTTGTAAGAGTAACGTCATCAACTTTTGAGAAAACGACATATTTTGTTCACACAAACCAATGATGTAACAATCAATACCTGCTCACAAGAGAAGATAACTCTGCAAAAACGCAAAGACGGAATTGGGGACCATAAAATTGATTATTGAAAAAATAACAAAATTAGTACCAAAATACATAAGCAACTTTACAAGTATCACAAGGTATCAAATATTAAAGATTTGTAGCACTAACTTGTATAAGGGCTTCATCTGTGAACAATTAAAAGAAATGTATTATTTGGATGCATACATGTATTCTGAAAACATGAGACCTGTAGCCGAGATCGAGTCACCTAAACCAACAGTTTTTTGTGGATCTTTGCATACCAATACGGGACTAAGTGAAAATTCAAATCCATCAGTCTCCCATGATATAACAGGTTTTTTTGGATCAAACTCTCTATCAATATCATCAGAAAATGCTTTAAATTTTTTTGGAATTTTTAAATCTACAATGGAAGAATTAAGCTGCTGAACATCACATGCTTGTTTTCCTGCCATTCTTGACCCGGCAGCCACAGCTGCAGCAGAGTTTGTCCACGCTCCTTTAACATTTCCAATGATATGGTATGCAAGACAGTGAAAGTGGACTCTGGTCAGTCTTGATTCTGGGTTACGAGAAGACTGACCATATTGTTGAAGCAACCACATAACCATGTCGCTAGCCTTGTAGATCTCTGGAGGACCAGCCTGATGGTGGAAATCTGAGCTATGAGGGCCGTTCCCAGCCAGGGAGGCAAATGCAAGTTCCTGTTCATTTAACCCGAGGGACGAAACTTTTGAAATAACCTGAAAAATAGAAAAGTATCAAACTTAAGAACGCACTCAACAATCAAGGGGAGATAAATGTACTAGTTTTTGAAGAATAATTAAATTTAATTTGAATTCCAACAGCATTATTCACAAATATACTTCACAGAAATATGAACACTTGTATTAATAAATTAAAAGACTAATACCTTTGTGAGTATCGGCTTTACAAAATCTTCATTCGCCATACTTGCCAGTTCTAAATGTACTGGCAATGATTTTGGAATCTTATTTAAACCATCACAGACCACCTGAATTCTTCTAATGAAGAAATCTTTTGATTGTCCTTCTAAGATGTGAAGTCCCGATATAAGTACGAGATCTGTTTTAGAGGTGTCAAGAGATTCAAAGTAGGTTTCCAGCATTGTTGCTTGTGAGTTAGATTCGTCGTAGCTTGTAATGAAGCGATTGGCGACTGGGCTCTGTACATCTCCCCAGGTCTCACCAACACCATACTCCATTATCAAATGTACTTCATCTGTGGAAATGTGGCTGGCTGTTGGAATGTTCAAAGATTTTGGCAGCATCTCTAATAGCTTTGGTCCAACTGGTCCAATAAAATTTATCTGTAATATTCAAGAATGCTCGTGTAACATCAGTGCTAATAAAAAGAAAAGATATTGCACCAAAAAACTAATAAAAAGAAAAGATATTGCACCAAAAAACTAATAAAAAGAAAAGATATTGCACCAAAAAACACTGATCATTTTGTTTATTATTTTTATTTACAGGTACAAAACCTTGTTATTACAAACATATATACATACCTTCACTTCTGGAAACTGTTCTGATATTTTACTTGCCATAAGTGCTGCATTGCCTCCAATATAATACTGAAATGCAAAAGTGAATTTGAGCACTTATAATGACAAAATCATTCTATACTATACAGCGATTACACTGTAACAGTAATTGGAAATGACAATTTTACAAAATAAGTTTCATTTAGACAGTGCTGCACTGTATATATATAAACTAAATATTTGTACTTTAAAATGTAATACCTGAGCATTTTCCAGTGTATTTCCAGTAGAAACGATCTTTTGAAATATGTCTTTATCCAGGAAAGCTCTTTCTGCAGCTGATCCTTTGGCAAAGAAATGTGCAAAGGTGTCTTGAAGGTCATCAAGATTTTTTAAAACATCTTTGTTTTCTCTCCTTCCTGAGGGCACTCGAAGAGCTTTTAGAAGACCCACACCTGGTACAATCAGGTCGACATTGGAATTAATTCTGAAAGACAAGATTATGTAAATAATATGTGTTAATACCAAAGAATCAATGATGACTTCTGAACTATAGTGCAACAATTTAAGAAGTGGTAAATAAAAATATATAAAGGCCAGGCAAGGATTTTAACCTAGGACTTCTGAGATTTAGATGAAAATGATCATTGATTTTGATACCTAGTCACCAGTCCAAATCTGCTACAACTGTTACATATATGTATTAGATTCAGATAAATGTCAGATCAGCTGACTACACCCATATAGTAGACCAAAATATCTTACTGACTTCAGAGTTCAACTTTCTTGCTACACGTGAAGCTCAAGTGTTTTTATAACAAGAAACCAAAAATTTCATGATCCAAAGTTATGGACTTGTAATTAAAAAATGACTTTCACAAATTCTTGATCGGGCAGAGATTGTCCTCCATAGGGTCTTTTGCACAAAAATTAGGACACTAATGTTAATGTTTCCCCCCTTCTTTGCAAAACTCGATTTTTGGCAACCAGGTAGTTGAAATGGTAGAGACTCTGTCTAAGGTTTGAAGGGTAGTTGGTTTGAGCCCCTGTCTGGCCGTGCATTTTTCCACTCCTTCAACACTTCAGACAGTACACAATAACCAGGTTGGGGAAAACCACCAACTTGCGTATATATGCAAACTCGCCTATTATACGCCAGATGGAGTATGGATTTGTTACAAAAATAACCCAAATAGCTTTAACAGTAACTTTTGCAAGATATTATTAAAAATCGCATTAATTTACGACAAGGTGAATAATATATTGCTAAAAGATGTTTATTGAAAGTGTTGGCTACTTAGAAAGTTGATGTAACTTTACCGGAATTATTGCATCTATTTTTGGTACTTTCCCACACGCAAATAATGTTTATTTTTGCATTTGTATTATGTTTCATGAATAAATGCGACTTGGACAAAAAAAATGAAAAAGTTAAGATTAAAGTGATTTTGGCTATTTTTAGTAACAAATCCATACCCCTATTGCCGTATTATATGCAAGTTAGTGGTTTTCCCCGACCTGATGACAAGATTTATAATTCAATATCTCTGCCGCTGTGCCAATAAGAGTTTGAAAACGACCAATTAATAACTTTAAAGAACTTTTTATCACACCTGACCAGAGTAGATTTAGTCAACTTAGTCCGAAATAACTGACTATTACAGTATTACTCATTACTATAAGGATTTCCTTTTTTTTTATGGAAATCGTTAATTCGGTACCGGTCTCGAAAAGGTAAAAGCAAAATGTCCAGAATGATGATATTGTCTAGTTCGTGGTCTTTTGTCGTTTAAACATGAATTTAAAACATTCATATGTGTGAATTGTCAACAGTTATGCGATAACAATACAGGCACACACTAACCCGACGTGTAATCGCTGAAATGTCACCGGTGGTGAAACAACGTGTTTTTTCCATGCATTGATGATGTCTTCTTCTATTTGCTCTTGATCTACATCCTTTGCTGTATACCAGGTATTGTATACCCACGCCAAACCTATTGCACATATTCCTACATATAATGTTTTGTAAAACATTACTAGAACTGTATGCAAACGAAACTACATCCAACAACTTCAACTCTCCAATCACGTCCTGCCAACTAGTGCCCTGGAACACCCAATATAATTTTGACGGAAACCCTTCCACGCTATTCATAAATAAATATAGTTCAACAATCGCGCATAATTAAATGATGTTGAGATGCAATATTTCATTCGGTAATATGATATTTTCTTCATACTAATATGTTACTGACTTTATGTTACATTTTGAAAACTTATAAATGCCCAGTATCAATTGTTTCAAATAGTTAAGCGTTTCCGGTAAGGAACTATATATCACTACACCAAGGTCAAGGATAGTGCTCGAGAAGCATGGCAGACGACGTTTTGGAGGTGGATATTTGGGAAGGTGATTGGGAACTTCCCTCCGTGGATTCAGACTGTTTGACTGTCTTGGTATATTGTTAACGCTTTTATTGACATTTCTCATATGTAAAATTATTGCATTGAAAACTATAGCTTTCCGTTAAATCTTAAATATGCGATCCCTGTACTTCAATAATCCGTAGGTCGGCAAAAGAAATCAGGTCAAAAAACTTATAGACTAATAATATAACTACTACTAAGCTTTAGGGATACTAGCTTGAATTTTTGAAGTCTGGACGCTGGCAGAAAATGTCTAGATTCAGAGAAATATTGCTGAAATGCTACGAAGGAAGAATTCTGGTCGTTTTCATATGTGCTGGACACACTAAGTGACTAAATACAATATAATGAAATGTAGTTACTGGCACCAGAGACGTGTAAAGCCAGTAGTATAAACGTCTCTGCTGGCACACATCGATTCATATTATTCAATAGTGTCCATCAATTACCTGTAGTCGTTTCTTTACTTGGTGCATTTTCTTTATGAACCAAAGTTTTGGTATTCATTCATACCAGTTGCATCATTATTAATTCGTCTATGCGCGAAATTCAACTTCAGTAACAAAGATAAAAATGTTCATCTGGAAAATCATGAACCTTAAGAAAATTTGTTCTTCTTTAAATTACTTATCAATGGTAACGGGTTCTTTCACCCTAAATCCCTTTCACGCAAAGGGTTGTTTCGCCCTAAATCCTGATTGCCCAAGGTTGTTTCGTCGTAATTTTTAAAATTTTATACGCTTATATAATTAATTATTTAAATAAATTAACTTAACTTATTGATAAAATTTCTATATTGGTGTTTGGTATATTTCATGTAGAAAAATGTGCATCTCTGTGAGTGCAGAGTCGGCTTTAAACAGCTGCTGTTTGTCGCACTTGCTTAAAAACAATAGACAATTTTTTTTCAAATTTATTTTAATGATATGGAAGACTAGGAAGACTTAAAACTACTAAAATTGAAAGGAAATACCAAACAATGCTTCGTCCTAAATTTCCTTGTTTTAGGGTGAAACAACCTAGCTCAAAACAACTTAGGGTGAACAGGATTTCGAGCGAAACAACAGGAACCCGTATCAATACACCAGGGTTGCAATGACCTGTAGGCAGAGCTAAAAAGTGCTTTGTTTCTGAGTTTTGTGACAGATGAATAACAATATGTCTTGAATAGTATGTCCTTCTTTTATGTGTCCACTAATTAAGTTATTTAACGTATCCTAAAATATATATCAATCAACCTTATTTTATGAAGAACTAGCAATGCAAACTAGCAATAGCTATATAGTCAGCATTTGAGTTTTGGTCAGGCATGTCTGTACCCCTCGATATGCATGCCTAATATTCCTGAGGTCAGCTTAGGTCTGAGCCTCTCATTTCTTTTCAAGTTCAGCTTGTTGAAACAGTTTAACCGGATACGCAAAAGGGGCCCAGTATGATATACAATGTAAATTAGCAATTTTAGCTGAATCATGATACTGTTACATGTTTTTGTATGATATATGCCAGCTCAAGACCAACCATTGTTAACTTCCTTAGGCCTTATTCCCTACATGTGGATTTGTATCACAGTTAATAAACTATTTGTCTTCTAGGCATTTTCAAAGTTTTGTGGAGTCCCATGTAGAGCGGTGAAAAGAAATAATCCAGTATGGACACCATCAGGTAATTTTATCAAGCTGGCAAAAAGGTGTTGGTCAATTTTTGTGTTAACCACAATTCCTGACTTTGATAGGCAGTTTCAACTTGCATCATTGTTGACCTAAGTTTAGACTGTATATATTACACACGTCATACATAACTCAACAGATGAGTAATATGCATTACAATCTTGCTGCAATTTCATTTGTCCAACCTTTTAAAGTACACAATTAATATTAATATATGCTTTTTGTGTTTAGCAATGCAGATGAGTATAGTGTTGTTAAGTTTAATAGCACAATTAATATGTTGGCATGTGAATGTGATTGAAATGCAAACATTTTTTTCTGTCATTTATTGGCATCCCTGTCAAACTTCAGCACAGCCTTTACCCCTTATAAAAATTACTATGTTATACTATAGCTAGTTTGACTCATGGCTATAAAGGCAGGCATATAAAACTGGGACTTATCAAGTTAATAAGGGCTAGATTATTCATAGTTTGATAAATATTAACTATTGTACTTCTCACCTTGAATGATTGCATATCATTTCCATCATTTTAAACATAAGTTTTCAAGACAACATTTTAAAATTGAGGAAGTTCCCACATATTTCATGTTGTCAAGAATTGCTGTGCGACTATCATTTTTTTCTTTCAGGCACATTACCTGTTTTAAGGGCAGATGGAAAGTCTGTGTCAAAGATGTCAGAGATGTTAGAAATTATCAAAAAAAGGGTAAGATTTATAATTACCGGTAGTAATATTTGAAAAATCTTTTTTTGGCATTAAAATGTTACTCATTATTGTTTTTCTTTTATTAGGATTTTATTTGTTTATCTATTCAAATTGTTGTTTAAAAGAGAAGTGATGCCTTTGTTAAATCATCAATAGTCAAAATAAATTGGAAAAACCTGGTGTATGCATATACCGGTATCATTATCAGTGAACCATCTCTATTTTCTTCATGATTTTTTTTACTAACACAACAAATATTCTGAAATTTTAATAAACCAGCTTTTAAGAAATTAAGAGGATCATTTGATGAATAGGTATGTGATATTATTGTAATGTTGATTTCTTACTCTATTGAATTTTAAGAGTCCAACTGGAGTGACACCCCAGGTGGGTCCAAATAATGCTGATGTCAAGGCTTTCTCCTCCTTAATGGAGCAAAAGCTTTTACCTGCAGTAGTAAGTATACATTACCAAGATGATGGAAAGTTTCTAACAAAATAAGATGATTGTAAACAATTTATCATCAATAAAGATTATTTTCATGAAAATAAAATCATGATAAGAAATATTCTTTGGTAAAAATAAGTAGAGAGCTTGTAATTGCAAGACAGTTCAGGTGTCACCATTTTGAATGGGTTCTTATTATTAGTCAACAACTGATGATACCTCAGCTGTATTGTGATTTGAACCCCTTTACTCACATTTACATATTCAACCCATTCACCCTGCATATCCTTCAGTATCCATTCTCAAGAATAAAGTGTCCAGCTGATTTATCCACATTTATAACCTTGGCTCAAAATTTATATTTTAAACATTCTTTTGGTAACGTCATGCATGGTAATTTTAAATGAACACACTTTTTTCCGATCAAAATCATCTAAACTATTTTGTTTCATTGCTGAAATTTGAGTTTTGTTATTTGGTAGCTGCACACTTGGTGGTTAGATGATCAGACGTATGTTGATGTGACTCGTCCCTGGTATGCACATGCCAGTCCATTTCCACTCAACTTTTACATCCCTGGCAGACTCCACAGGACTGCAGCCTCAATTGTATACATGGCAGAGAATGTGGACCCAGATAACATAACAAAAGCGGAAATAGAAGCTAAGGTTAACAGAACTTCCTGTTGATGATGGCAAAGAAAAGAAATCTGTAAAAAGCTGTATCTGTTCTAAGTCTATATGTATATGTTCAGATAGTATCAACGTTGTACTCATATGATAAAGCAATTTCAGTCATAAAATCATGAAAACTTTTCAAATTAGTATTGTCTAAGGGCTATTCCAGCATTAACCATAGGAGAGGGTGGGAGGCACTTTTTTAGAGCCCCTACCACCCGTAAAATCTTCGGTGATTTATAGGATCATTATAGTGTTTAAATCTACTAGACAGATTATGCTATTATTTTCAAACTTGCAGATCTACAAAGATGCAAAAGAGTGTTTGAATCATTTGTCCTATCGACTTGGTGAACAAGACTTTTTCTTTGGATCATTGTAAGTATTTGATTGCAAATTTTACAATAATTATTCTTAATAAGGGTATCATAACTATTTTATGTAGAAATGGAGGTTATTCTACAGTTGAAGGTGGACCTTCGATACCCTGATACCTTTATACTTATTGACTCTTTCTTTTACCTTTTACTTCAGAGTTTGGTATTAAGAATTAACACTGGCATTTTGAATTTGTGAACAATAAATATAGTAGATGTTTTAGATGTCGTGCAAATTAATCAAGTACATGTTTGGAAAGAGCAGAAAATAGGATGTTGTATCAAAGTATATCAAAATATTAATATTTTTGTACTCATGTCACTATGTTAGTATTGAAATTAATCAGTAAAGCAAATAATGTCTCACAATATACAGACATGTTAAAAATGAGTTAGCCAATTCTGTTTTTTTAGGCTAAAGTAAGGTTTGAAAGCCTTTTGGTATGGCCACTGAGAGAAGTATACATAGAAATACTGTCCACTGCTTGGCTGAAATAGGCATTATTCACATGTATGCCCCATATATACATTGATAGTTTCAGTTTAGT
The DNA here is from genome assembly GCF_002113885.1 of Mizuhopecten yessoensis. NCBI lineage: Eukaryota > Metazoa > Mollusca > Bivalvia > Pectinida > Pectinidae > Mizuhopecten > Mizuhopecten yessoensis. The sequence continues at coordinate 5,214,201 of NW_018404492.1, forward strand.
GTCAAATAGTTATGAAGTGTTAAGTTTCAAATTACCCTCAAATTCCAACTCTTGTTTTGTGTGTAAGAATCAGCATAAAATTGAACCTTAAGATTTCTATCTTCCAAATATATTGTTTTGTTTAAGCTTCCTTAACTCATTACAAAGGGATATGAAGAAGACTACACACCTTAAGTTCTGTTGTAGACCCTCTGAGCTGGATGCGAAGGTGATTGGGTATCTAGCACCTCTACTGAAGGCTCCAGTACAAACCAACCGTCTGATAAACCACCTGAAAGCCTGTACAAACCTATGTACTTTGTGCAATAGAGTATTGATGAGATATTTCCCCTTGAGCCCCGAAGGTTTGTTTTCTTAATTCATTTCATGATCAGTTTCCCTTTATTTTCAAATTTCACCTTGAATTTTGGGGTTGCTGAAAATTCAGGTCAGTGTTAGGAATGGAAATTAAAAACATGTGCTGCACAAATAAAAATTCACTTAATGTTTTGACAAACACTTTTGGAACAAAATCTCTTATTATTTAGATCAAGGTTTAGAGCAATGCATAAATACAGAGAAAAAGAAACACTCAGACTGATGAATTTTGTAAACATTATTTAATACTGTCTTCCAAATCATTCAAATTTCAGGACAGCCAAATTTCTCACATTCATCTTTAATGGAATTTTATATTTATATTGCAGAGATGGAATTGAAAAGAAAACGTGATGAAGAGACGAGACAGAAGATGCAGATAGACTCCCTTGAGTTTCCTAATAAAAAGCGAAACATACTTTTTGCAGCACTATTTGCTGCAGTAGCTATGTTATCTTATGCACTGTCTAGTGGAATAGTTAAATTTGGGACTGAAAATGTGAACAACCCTGATTATGCAGATGACGATTACAATGATGATGATGATGATGATAATGGTTAACAATTATAAAACTTTAGAATTTCAATAGGTTAGAAATAATGTGGTTATTTTACAGTGTATGTGGAAAAGATTTACAAAAATTGTGATTTTAAATGTTATATCGTAGCTTCTGAAAAAGAGAAGATTCTGATAAAGACTTAATTTGCTGGATGAGAGTTTATACAGATGTATGATGTGGACGAATGAGAGCTTTACATATCTTTTATTAAACTATAAAAACCAACCATATTGGTATTAGTATTTAATTCATGAAGCATTATGATGTCTGCAGCCGCATGAATGCCAAGGTCCCAACAAGGGTGTGTAGGTCAGATATCTTAATACATTACCAGATCATTTTTGAACGGCTGTCAGGACATTATTCAGTAAAGCTTTACAAATATAAAGTAGCATATCTTTGCACCTAGGACATGGAGGTAATAAGGAAAACCCTTTTGAATTTCAGCTAAGAGGTTAATCTTTGAGTCAATCCTTGTGTAAAAACTGATATCCAAAAACAGTATCTTAATTCATCCACCTGTGACCTTTAAACTAAACAGAATAAAAACACACAGGGTAATGAAGAATCCTTTTCAATTTTAAGCTTAAAAAGTCTTGAAAAATGTTTCCATAATCTGAGTGGGGTTCGTGTTCTTTCCACTTAGTTCTTGGAAACGAGAAGGAATTCTTGGATAGAAGGCTACACCCACCTGCTCTTAAAGTATGACAAATTTCTAAATAGGACCTTGAAAATCTGCATGGCTTATTGACTAACAATGTGTTGCAAAAATCCTACCTATTTTGTGGTTAAAAGGTAACAAAGTAGCCGAGTCACAGGTACTAGCCTTGTCTGTCAATATACCTATAATACAAAAGGCCCAGAGAGCCTGTATCGCTCACCTGAATATGTTTAAAGTAATTGGTATGAAGTTAAGATTAAGCACTCCATGGTAGGTGCTGTAAGTACATATGAAATTTCAGAAAGATCCATCCAGTACTTGAGATATAGCGAGAACAAACTTAAAACAGGGCCCCACCCCTATGCCCCTAGGGGGTCATACCCACCAATTATACAAAATTGAGACCCCTTGGCCTAAGGATGCTCCAGACTAAATAAGGATAAAATCCTGTCATTCCTACAGAAGAAGGTATTTGAAGAATTTGCTATGTTTCGCCTATTTGGGCCCCACCCTTCCCCTTCTGCCCCCACTCACTGTTTATACAAAATTGAGTCACTTTTGCCCAAGATCCTTCAGACCAAATTGGAAGAAATACCTTCATCCCTATAGTAGAAGAAGGATTTTAAAGGTTTACCTCTATTTCCCCTATTGGGCCCACCCTTCTGCCCCCTTGGAGACCACACCAACTGCTTATACAAAATTGAGTCCTCTTGGACTAAGGATGATCCAGACTAAATTAGGTTTTGATCCCTATGGTAGAAGAAGGATTTTACAAGTTTTACTTCTATTTCCCCTATTGGGCCCCGCCTCCAGGGGGGTTAGACACACCGTTTATACAAAATTGGTTCCCCTTCACCCAAGGATGCTTCATACCAAATTTGGACCAAATCCTTCCATTCCTACAGAATAAGAAGGATTTTAAAGATTTTGCTATGTTTCCCCTAATGTCTCTGAGAGTCCAGACCCAAGGTTTATACAAAATTGGTTCCCCTTTACCCAAGGATGCTTAAGACCAAATATGGAACAAATATTTTCATTCCTACAGAAAAAGAAGGATTTTAAAGAATTTGCTATATTTCCCCTATTGGGCCACGCCCCTCAAACCCACCATTTATACACCATTTGTTTCCCTTCCCCCAAGGATGCTTCTGACCAAATTTGGTCAAAATCTACCTGGCCGTTCAGAAGAAGTAGCGTTTTAAAGGAAAAGTTGACGGACGGACGACGGACGCTGCGGTATGGCATAAGCTCACCATGGTCCTTCGGACCAGGTGAGCCAATACTCAAGGTTACTAAATATAACTCGTTCCAGAAAGCATGCGATTTTGTCAAAATCGTTCATAATATGACACCGGGAGCAGCCTAGATTGACAGGAAAATATGTATTTTTTAATTTAATGTATGATTTGCCCAATATCGTGCAGTAGAATTTTTCGGTAGACTTCATGAAACATCGAAAAATGGTCGAATTCCAGTTGGTCAGACACTGTGCTGTCCTCGGGATGACATGCTAAATCCCTGGTGGGTAGCGCTTAACACATGGCATGTACATTATTCAATGTCGGTACAGTGTTTCTACGATAGAAAACAAACTTACTTGTATCCTAGTTCATGTCGGATACACGAGTCCAGTTTTCAAGCTGGTCAGGCTGCCGATTGGAAATCTGAACAGAGCTTGCCATTTTCTCTAACTTTTTTGGCCTTGGCGCTGATTGGCTTCTAAATTTAACGACCCAGGGTGATGATATTTGGCCAGTAACATGCTAGGATGATAGGCTTCCAAGTTTGTCAAATGAATGACCTCCACTCATATTCAAGGTCACAGAGGATCAATTGTCTTAAAAAACTTTAAACAACTTCTTCTGAGTAACCAAAAGGACCAGGATGGTGATATTTGGTCAGTATCATGCTGGGATGCAGGGCAACCAACTTTGTTAAAATAAATGACCTTCACCCAAGGTCACGGGGTCAAATATGATTAAAATCTTTAAACGACTTCTTCTGAATAACCGAAAGGCTGTGGATATATATATATATATGGCCAATAGCATGCTAGGAAGGAGGGCTACCAAGTTTGTTCAAATAAATGACCTTCACCCATATTCAAGGTCACAGGGGTCAAATATGCTCAAAATCTTTAAACAACTTCTTCTGAATAAACAATATCACTTTTTCCGTGTCGGGGGGAAAAAACTTTAAAACATTTCGAGAGATGCAAGTAGATTAAGAATTTGGACACATTTTTGTTGCCACGTACTTTTGTTTTTGTCACCAATTACGGTAAAAGATGATCGATCCCATGCGGATGGTTTGAATAATGCCAATCATTTCAATGAATTTTTCACAAATATTGCATCTAAATTGGTGGAAAAGCTTCCTAGTCCCTCGGGAATTTACCATTCATCTTCTACCCTTGTACAGATTGTTTATGCTGAAAGAAATCACAATCAAAATAAGTTTTACTTGAAACATGTTTCAGAAGATTTTGTTTGTAAAGAATTATGTAATCTTAATAGTGGAAAAACTACAGGTCTAGATGGTATTCCTGCCAGATTTTTGAAAGATGCAGCACCAGTTTTAAAGGTTCCTTACATTTTTAATAAATATGTCTATATCGGAGGGAAAGGTTCCTGATGAATTAAAACTTGCCAAGGTCAAACCTCTTTTTAAAAAGAACAGTCTACTGAAAGCAGAAAACTACCGTCCAATAAGCATACTCAATATTGTTTCTAAATTGCTAGAAAAGGCTGTTTATAGACAGCTTGAACTATTTTTGTCAGATAATAATTTGCTGTACGAATTCCAATCTGGATTCAGATAATCTTATTCAACAGATTCCTGTCTTATACATATTTTTGATCACATACAATCTCAAACATTCAATGGTTTATTTACGGGTATGGTACTACTCCATCTACAAAAAGCTTTCGACACCATCAATCATGAAATTCTCTGTGATAAATTAAAAATTATGGGTGTCGAATCAATCTCCTGGTTTAAATCCTATTTATCTGACAGAAAGAAAGTTGTTCATATAAACAATGTTACATCTAATGCAGGACATGTAACTTATGGAGTACCACAAGGAAGTAATCTGGGTCCTCTTTTGGTGTTCAGCTAGATGAATTCCTATCTGGGGAAAGTATAGTACTCAACGCAATTCATAAAATTAACCAGAAACTAAAATTTCTTTATAGAAATAGTGAATGTCTATCAATGAAATCCAGAAAAAACACTGTGTTCAGCACTGATACAATGCCATTTTGATTATGCCTGCTCGTCCTGGTACAGCAGCCTAGCCAAACAAATTCAACATAAACTACAAATTATGCAGAACAAAGTTGTAAGATTTATTCTCCGGTTGGATCATAGGAAACGAATATCATTTGAGGAACTTGCCTCGTAAAATATGCTAAATGTAAATCATAGAGCTAAACAGATTCGTCTCAACCATGTTTTCAATATTATATCATCCAAAGTATATGAACAAAGGTTTAATTAGAAATAGCAATACTCGTTTTACAAGATCTTGTGATCACAATTTTTTAGTACAATCTATTAGGCCCATTATAGAAAAAAGTGGAGGACTCAGCTCCCCTTAGCGGAGCTGAGTCCTCCACTTTTTTCTATAATGGAATCAGAGACTGGAATTCTTTACCTTGGTCAATCAAATGTCTACACAAAAAACATCAATTTAAACTTCAGTTTAAACATCACTTGATGGAATAGATAAGAGGGAACACCAAAATGAATGTGTCTTTTTATAATATTTATTTACCCTATACCACTTTAAGTTATTAATTATAGTATTCATTATAAGAACTATCCTAACATTTTGACCGGTTGCTAATATTTTTCCAAAGGACCTCATTGGAAATAAAAAACAAACAAACAAACAAACTTTCATGGGCCATTCTAGGTAAAAGATTACCAGTTCAAGATTATTTTTCATTGTCTGTACCTCCAATATTTAATGTGATATTCATACAAGCTGTGATAATACTACTACCTAGTGCTGAATATATGCTTTTTACTTGAAATTAATATAATTTTTAGTCATATGCATTTTGTGATATCTGAAGGTCAGTCTTTTATCGAATACCATACGTGATCTCATTGCTTGTGTAATGTAATTTAATGTTTGCCATGTATCTTTTACCCGAATAAACATTATTATTATTATTATTATTATTATTATTATTATTATCTTGAAAATACTTTTAACAAAGGATACTGAAACCGACATTCTTCAGGTGCAGGAGCAGTACTAGTCATGTCATATGCGCAACAGACAGGTTTTCTTTAGGGAACGGTACAGATGTTGATAGTACGAATGAACCGCAGGGGTTCGTAACAAATGTCTAAAATACACATCCACTTGTACATGTACATATATGCTATACTGATATGGGTCACAGCACATATAAGCCTACATACACGTGTTACTTATGTGTGCTTTGGCCCATATCAGTACAGCAGTTGCATGTATATATGTATGTGTAGTTTAGACATTTGTAACGAACCCATGTGATTCCATGTGTAAAACTTTGGACTGCATACAATGTATATGAGACTGTGACATAAATATTATACTGCTTATTTCCAACATAACAATGGTGTGTGATTCTCTGAATCAACTTATTGTAGTGGACAGATGTGGCAGATCATGAATCTTAAATTGAATTCAAATGCCAAAAAGTATTGATTCAAGCACAGAGTGTATGCCAACTAACAAATCTTTCAAGGGGGACAACCACGTAATCATTTGGAACTCTCGTTTGATTAAAGTTACATTTAGTTGCTTTCCGAGGAATATAATATATTATTACGTTGTTGTAGAAATACTTAAAACACGATGCATAACAAGCAAATTTGCAGCAATCTTGTTCTAACATACCTATATATTCATTGCCAATAACAAAGAAAGTTATGTATTTTCATCATTGTATCTATGTGTATCTCTCTTTACTTTCACTTTCGCTTTGTTCGCTGGCTAGTTGTACGATAACTGGAGCTTTTATTGTTCCGCATGGTGGCATTGTACTTGCACCTGATCAGTTCAACACTACAAATGCTACTGCCAAGGAACACGCATGGATATTACATAAAAACTACAGGCTTATTGGACAACATATTGATGATTTAAACCCTGATATAATCTTTTTGAGTACCCCACACGGGGTGGCAGATTCGGACAAGTTTATGTTGTATTTGAACTCAGCAGGACAGGGGAGTGCTGATACAGACAATATTCAGTGCCCACCAGCTTGCTTCAACATTTCGGCAAACTTTGCCTATGGCATATCGGAAGACATTGTCAATTTGTTTAAGAATACATTTAAGTTATCAGGACTTAGTGCATTTGGACCACCAGGGGGCTCAGAGTATTTCCCACTAAGGTAAACTGGTGTTGTATTCATTACAGAACAACTTTCAAATCGTCATTTTTATTTGAACAAAAATAACTTAATTCATGTGAAAATATTTGTACACAAAATAATAAATACAAAATATAATGAGCTCACTTGAGTTTTATTTATAGATATTTGTTCTAGATTTCAAGGATAGTATATTACTTATCAGTCCAATGACATGATCTTTTGAATCTACATAAAACTATGATCAATATACCAAATATTTATCAGTTATTTATACATATGTACATGTATCACATTTTTTAGTTGTTAATCTATCTATTTAGTATACAGTAGCAATGTTTTTTGTCATTCTTAATAGATATATACTTATGATCAGACACATTTTTGGACTTTTGTTTAACCAACCAGTAGCCATTATCAAAGATACTTTAAAAAAAATGGATCAGATGACCCATTTAAAGATACCTGGTAATCATTTTTTTCTATTTGTTTTTCAGATGGGGTGAAGTGATTCTCCTTTACACCATACCTAATTTATCAAGGATCCAGATTATTGTTATGAGTCAACCTAGTCGCCGATACACAGAATCAGTTGCTATGATTCCAGAACTTTTAGAACTAGGTGAGTTGTGTGAAAGTTAAGAAGGATATATGGGTTGAAAATGAGGGTTAACCACAAACCGGTCACATTTAAAAGCGTCTTCAACCGACAACAAGCGTCTTCAAGTGACAACAAGCGTCGTCAGACAAACTCTTTAAAAATGCAGAATAAAGTAAGCGACATCAGAAGATATGTATGTGTATTACTGTAATACACCTCTACACCAGATCAAAGGTATTCCGTCTTTGCGTGTTGCAGAGTTATCTTCTCTTGTGAGCAGGTATTGATTGTTACATCATTTGTTTGTGAGAGTAACGTCATCAATTTTTGAGAAAACAACGTAATTTACTCACACAAATTGTCTCCCTAAGGTAGCCTCTGTACTGCTGTATGCCAACGTTTTCATTCTCTGGTGCTGTTTTAAATCTCTTTCTTAATTCCCTCAGCTCTTTTCACAGTTGTTTGATCTTATATTCCCTCCCGTTCTCCTTTGTTGTCTTTGCTCTGGGTTGTGTTCTGGATGTTTCCACTCCAAATCGTTCTTTGCATACATTGTACACATTTGAGGTCAGTGGTTCTACTTTCCTCTCCACATTCCCCTGTAGAGTTGTCTCCAAAATAGCCTCCAGGTCCTGATCAAGATTTCGCCAAGCTGCCTCGTCATTTGTCTTGGGCCACTGCACTTTGTCTAATCTCCTGTCCCTCACTGCTTGAACACCACGGGCGCTCGCTTCATTCAAGTTACCAATGCTGCCATCTGGCGACACCGAAGCTTGTAGGCTCTCTGTACTATGGTTTGACTCCTGACTGAGTTCCTCCTGCGTCTCACCAGATTCATTGCTGATATCTGTGCACTGCCTAAGTATCTCCCTACGGCCATATTTGGTCCTTGCCTGTTGGATTTTCAGCCCACTGATGTTCTTGCATATCTTTCCACAATGGCATCTTGCATCAACTGGCTCTCCACTTAACGTTGTTTGAATCATCGTCATCATGTTTAATAAATTTGTCCGTGTCCTGGTTGTTTCTATTTAATCTGTCCGAATGAGCCTCTCATCCTCCCCCCCTCTCGGGAGGCTCTGAGGGTGTTGCTCTTTTCTTTGTTCTGTAGCTTGATATAGGTGCCCCCTTGAGGGAGCTATACTCTGAGCTGCTGACACAAAGTACCCTGCCCCAGTCTGTTCCTGGATGTCATCTGTCTCTCCAGCACCACTGGTTTTCCCCAATTTCTATCCAGCCTTTTCTAGAAGTCACTGATTTCTCAAAAAATCGATGATTGCTTACAGATGATAGTAATTCTGCACCTTGTGACATCCTTGACTTGTAGTCAATCACTGTTGTCATTCTTGTCACATAGCCTCATTTGACGTCATAAGATGATGGCCAGCCCTCTTCAGATGTTTCGAACCGTAATCACTACTTCTTCCATCTGGTGGGTCAGTAGTGGTGTGGTGGCCAAGCCACTACTCGTCTATGTCGGCTTCCACATTGGCTCTTCTTGTTTGTGCCATAGCCATCATGATGCTCTCTCTGCAGCTTCTCCCAATAGTCTGATGGCTGTGGCTCTTGCCCTCCCAGTGAGTCCTATCAACTGTAGTGTCCTCCACACTGACTGTGCAGGGAAACCTCTACAGCCAACCTCCACTGGAAATTGCCATACTGTCCATCCTTTGCTCCTGCACTTTTCCATTAGCTCATCATACCTCGCTTTCCTCCTCTTGTGGGCTTCCCCCCAGCCTTCCTCCCATGGTACGCTGAGCTCTATGGCGATGAGGCGTCTTGATTGCTCTGACCATATTACCATGTCAGGCCTCAGCGTTGTTTCCACAATTCCTGAAAACACAAGCTTCCTGTCAAGGTCAACCTTCATCTCCCATGTTTGCGCCCGTTCCAAGATGGATGAGATGCTTTGAGGCTTTACTGTGGTTTTCTCCCCTGGTTTCACAAACCTGATACCAGCCTGGTTTGTTCTTACACCAGTTCTTTTCTTCCTTCTCTCCACTTCAATGGTATCTGCTAGGACCAGCAAGACGTTGTTGTGCCTCCATCTGTTTCTACCCTGTCTTAGTGCTTCTTTGCAACCAGACAAGATATGAGCCATTGTTCCTCTTCCTCCGCATAGTTTGCAGCAAGGATCCTCCGTCAATCCCCACTGATGCAGGTTAACAGGAGATGGTAGCGTATCCTACACGGATCGTAGCAGGAATGATATCCGGAAGGGCTCCATCCTCCATATTTTCGCCCATGTCATCTTCCTCTCTGGGAGATTCCATCTGGTCCATGCTCCATGTTCCTCATGAATTCCTCCTGAATCCTTCTGATTTCTTTCTGCACCATTTGCACCATCTGGCCTGTACATGTGTGGTGGTCACTAATTTAGTGATTGTTAGGTCATCCATGAAGCCTCTATTGGCTGGTTGATAGATGCCCGACTCCATTCTAGGTCCTCTGGTTTCTCTCTCTGCTGCCTTGATGATGATATTCATTCCCATGATGAAGAGTATTGATGAAATGGTACATCCTGTAACTATTCCCTTTTCCAGGTCATGCCATGCCGTAGTGCTCTCCCCAACTGTAAACCGCAACTGTATCCCTCCGAAGCAGCTCATTATCATTTTCCAGATGTGCTCCGTAATATGATAATGGTCCCAGGCTGCCTCAATCAGATTGTGTGGTACAGATCTGTAGGCGTTTGCAAGATCTTACCATACCACTGTCAGGTTACCTTTTTCCTGCTTGGCTTCACTCATTAAAGAGGATCAACATTATTTTGGCAAAATTGCTAGTTATTCATATCTGCATGCTGCAGGCCAAATATGAACTTTTGAAAGAATTAAGTTATTTTATTTAAAAAAAAACACAAAAAAAACATTTGACCTCTGTGAACTTGAAATGGGTCAAGGTTGATGTTATCCATTTGATCACACTTGGTAGCTCTCTATCCTGGCAAGTTACAGGTCAAGTACACTTTATCAATACTCTATGCATGATGAATTATATATTATTCCAAGAAAAAAATGATCCTGGAAAATCAATGACAAGACAATGTGCAGTCCTATATGTTCAAAAATGCTTCTTCAATGCCATACTCTGTATGTACTTATCACATTGCTAATGACTGAATTATACTGCAACAAATTATTTTAGGGATTGATTTCTGCTGTGTTATTTGAAGTGAACTGCCACACACCCCATTGTCCAAATACTGTGAGTTCCATGTAACTCATAGTGATTGGCAGTTTGTTTTTCTCTATTGGCCCCTCGACTTTTAAAAAGTCATTCACCAAACCAGTGATAAATGTTCTGTGTTCATATAGTTTTGTGAATGCTTTTTCCATATGGCCAATAGGATCTTGCAAGGAATATGCAAGATTGTAACTGTTAACATAATAGTTTCATCTAATTAAGACTTTGGACAGTGGGATAGAAAACCCCATACCACAACATTGCTGGTCAAGTTTAGGATATAAATATAATGTAATTATTTTCATGCTTATACTCTATCCATGGTTGTGTTTATCGACAGGTACCCAACTATACCATTATCTCCGTGCCTTGAACCAGACAGTGGTTGTGATAGTGAGTGCTGATCTGGCCCATACTCACCAGAAAAATGGACCATATGGCTACTCTGATGCTGCTGAACCGTTTGATCAGGTTTGTTTGTGATGGAAATTTTAAATCAACTGCAGGTAGTTAGCTAATACAGTTAGTTAGCTAATACAGATAGTTAGCTAATACAGGTAATTAGCTCACACAGGTAGTTAGCTCATACAGGTAGTTAGCTAATACAGGTAGTTGGCTAATTCAGATAGTTAGCTAATACAGATACATGTAGTTAGCTCACACAGATAGTTAGCTACTACAGGTAGTTTGCTCAAACAGATAGTTAGCTAACACAGGCAGTTAGCTCACACAGATAATTAGCTCACACAGGTAGTTAGCTCACACAGGTAGTTAGCTAATACAGGTAGTTAGCTCACACAGGTAGTTAGCTAATACATGTAGTTAGCTAATACAGGTAGTTAGCTAATACAGGTAGTTAGCTAATACAGAGGTAGTTAGCTAATACAGGTAGTTAGCTAACACAGGTAGTGGACTTCGGAATTACACTGTACCTACACTGTTAACATGAGAAACCATCAGATTACTTGCAAACATCATCATGAGACCCTAACAGGTTACAGTATTCTAGTAATGTACTGTTCAGTAATTATTATTTTTGAAACATTTAGTGTACCTAGGTATATACTTAACTCTAGATAACAAATACAGCCATTCTGGATTAATTGTAGCCAAACTTCTAATGGTAATCTTTGAGGAATAAAGTAGATAGACGATGAACATTTTTAGAAAAAGTGTCAAGAAATACATTAAACGCAGTAACCCGAAACACAAACTTGTTCCGTTCAGTAACGAAGTCGCTAGAACGATGATTAAGCTTTTTTCTAAAAATAGTAACAGTGACCTTAACCTAAAAAAAACTAGTAAATTATAATTGTCATGTTGGTTGTACATGTATACTACTTTCTGGCACCAAACAATAAATAGAACTTCATTATTTCTGAGATTGTGACAATTGTAATTACCCTGCCGGGCAGAGTGAGGTGAACTATTTTTTCTGAAGATATAAAACTTAACTTGTTGAAGCACTGCCAAGCGTAGAAAGCTAGAATTTATCGGACATTATTTCCATTGTCAAACAGATCGAATAAGGCATAAAATAGTTTTCTGAGTTTGCGGTATTATTCCAGGTTATATTTTATAACATAGAGTATTTATATTTTATGATGGCCGAGCGGAGCGAGTGTTAACAAATTCTCTGAAACAATGCTAAAAATGTAGGTTTTTGGTTAAAATGTTGATGTATGTGTCATGCCTTTCATGTGCATGTAGTTTAGGCGACGAGCATTTTGGCAATTAAATATTGATTTATTTTGTCATAAATATGAATTATGATTTGACTGTTTGTCTTTTATTGTGAATTTGTATGCATGCATATGTACAAGGGCAACACCTGTTAAAAAGGATATATATATATACATGCCAGGCTTTTATGCTAACATTGGTTATTATTCACCTGATAATGTGATGCTAAGGTGGATGCTTTATTGTCTTTGAAATTTACATTTTTTAACAGGTATAATAAATCACTCCTAGTGATCATGTGTACATGAAACCAAAGGTGAAAATACATGTTTATCTATCATGAAATGGACTCTACCTTTGAAATAACAAGTAACATATAAATATACATATACCTAATTCCAACAGATGGTTTTATCCTCTCTCAACGGACAGGGTGATCACCACACCGTGACATTAGAACAATACAATTAGGTAGACAGTCCTTTGAGCCTTCACCACTGACCTGACTAGTACTGGAGACCCTAGTTTAAACATATTTTATTGATACATAGAAAATCATAGTTCACAGGATGGTTGATATTAGAAGAAAATCCCATATGAAAAAGAGGAAAATCTTCAAAAACCTAAGTCCAGATTATTTTTGGACACAGAAAAAAGGATGTTGCTTGTATCAAGCTTCATTAAATTCCGTAGAGGAATGAAGTCACTAGAGCGATGACAAAGTTTTTTTTCCTAACAATAGTAACAGTGACCTTGACCTTCAACGTAAAAACCTGAAATGCGAATTTATTCAAGGCAATGCCATACCAAACACTTGTATGAAGTTTCATGAAATTCCTTTGAGAAATGAAGTCGCTAGAGCGATGACAAAGAGTGTTCCATAGGCAAAACATATGGGCGGAAACCTATATACCCTCAAAATTTTGATGCAAGAGGATAGTAACATGGACTGTGATTTCGTTGATTAACTTAATCAAATTCGTGAAAAATGGAATACTTGAAGGTCACGACCATAATTGCATTCAAAGAGTCTGTACTAATGTAGATTTCAATTGGAGAGGACAAGAGAGGAAAAATACAACTGGGCCAGACTGGGATTTGAACCTAGGACCTCAAAACTCTAGAAAGACACCCTAAAAACTGTGACATCCGGTCATGGGCAAAGCCATCTGGCCAGCTCCCACTGGGATTAGCAAATATTACCAATTAACTAACTTATGTCATTCATGCATGTTAATGTAGTGCATTATAAAACGTTGAAGTTCCTATGCTATTCATTAATATCTAGGCATGTGGACATTGGGCAGAGACTCTGGACAGTAACAGCCTACTGACCACTGCAGCCAAATATGTGGACAAAGCTCTGTCATGTGGCTACACAGGAATGGTCATGCTTCATGGGATGTTGAGCGCTGGTCAGCTGTCGTCATGGATACCAACACTGTATGCAAATTACCATCCAAGTTACTATGGGATGATGCTAGCATCTTTCTTGCCACATTAATTTACAGGACATTCTGGATCTATTTATTAACTGATAAGAATTTAATTGTTTTACGGTATATGAAGCACATGTTATTTAGAAAAAAATCTTGTTCTTCAAAACAAGGATTTATATAATATGAGCATAGACAGGGATTAGTAACTTGCTCTTTGTAATACTACTTGTATTCTTGTGACAAGTTATATTATATGTCTGAATGACCACCCTTCATTCTCAACCAAATGACTCCACACTAACAAAAAAACTCAACAAAACTTTTCAATTTCAAGGACACTTAAAGAGAGACAGGTGATTCAGATTGAAATGAGAAAACATGAACATGATATGCTATAGTGTTTCCTCAAGGCCAAGCCACTGATCTGCCTAATTTATGTCACTGATCAATGACATATAACATTGAGCCTGAAGTAGTTGTATCAAATTTTTAAACAAATAAGAACTGTTTCCTGATCATTTATATATTTCAAATGATTTAACATTGTGAATTTGAGACAGTAGCTATTAATTACTACATGAGCTTGATTGGATTTTTCGTAAGTCAAAACTCTAACTATTGAAAATGTGCTGAATCTTCTCAAGATTATTTCCAATAAAACATATTTGGCAAATTCTAATGCCCACGTTCCTTTGTGAATGTTTGAATGAATACACATTTCAAGTTAATCATTCACAACAAAACTGTTTCTTCCCTGCCAAAAATGCTTCATTTTAGTATCTATTTGTACATTTATTTAAGTAATTGAACTTCTTGTTTCAATGAATAAAATGTGTGCATCACAATCATATCTTTTTGTTTTCCTTGTATATTTCCATGGTATGAAAAAGAATGAATTTGGTAATGGTCATCTTCATTCATCGCAAATCATAATATTTAAAATTGGGTGTAGACAACATTACAAGAAATTCCTCTTTGACTATTCGAAATAGCCAGCTTGCACTAACCAGAGAACGTGTTATTCGAACGATACACACACCTATGAAATTTCATATCAATATTTGGTGTCAATAAATAGTAACAGTTCATATAAGTATTGACCTTTGAGCTTGACCTTTGGGTTATTTACATGGGAGCATTACACATCACAAAACCCACATCCATGTCTACTTTAATAACAAGATGTTTGGGCAAAGTTTTGATTTTGACAATATGTATTTAAATCCTTGTACAAAGTTTGAAAGAAAATATGGACTAATGTTACCATTTCCATTCATTTTATTAAAGTATGTCTGTCACACATATTAAAATAATTATAACATAAATTAAAACAATTCAGACATTCATTACAGTATCAACCAGTATATAATGTTAAACATTTAAATAGGAACTTACATTTTATGATCAAACTTTAATAAAAGATAACAAATTTCTTAATATATTATTAAAATTAAAAGAATTAACATTTTTAAATTAGAAATCAAAGAATTTCATGATTGTAAGTACAGCAGCTGTAATAATGTGCATGAGGGCAACAAAAGTAATCGTTGACATATTAGTGCCCAAACAACATCAACGAAGCACTTAATTCCTAATTATTCACAAAATGCAACATCATTTATTCAAAAATAAACATTTAAAATTAATTGTTCAAAACAAAAATGTTTCTTTCCTGCCAAAAATGCTTCATTTTAATATCTATTTGTACATTTATTTAAGTATTTTTGAACTTCTTGTTTCAATGAATAAATTATTTGCGCATCACAATCATATCTTTTGTTTTCCTTGTATATTTCCATGGTATGAA
This sequence comes from Mizuhopecten yessoensis, assembly GCF_002113885.1. Lineage (NCBI taxonomy): Eukaryota > Metazoa > Mollusca > Bivalvia > Pectinida > Pectinidae > Mizuhopecten > Mizuhopecten yessoensis. Next base: position 5,229,873 of record NW_018404492.1, read on the forward strand.
AAAGAATGAATTAATAAAAGATAACAAATTTCTTAATATATTATCAAAATTAAAAGAATTAACATTTTTAAATTAGAAATCAAAGAATTTCATGATTGTAAGTATAGCAGCTGTAATAATATGCATGAGGGCAACAAAAGTAATCGTTGACATATTAGTGCCCAAACAACATCAACGAAGCACTTAATTCCTAATTATTCACAAAATGCAACATCATTTATTCAAAAATAAACATTTCAAATTAATTGTTCAAAACAAAAATGTTTCTTTCCTGCCAAAAATGCTTCATTTTAATATCTTTTTGTACATTTATTTAAATTAGAAATCAAAGAATTTCTTGATTGTAAGTACAGCAGCTGTAATAATATGCATGAGGGCAACAAAAGTAATCGTTTACATATTAGTGCCCAAACAACAAAGTTCAATAAAAAATATACCACTGGCAAACTAAATATCAGTGGTTAACGCAAGCACTTCTGAAATCTGTGGATGTGAAGAAAAACAAATAAAAGATGTTGCATTATCTTTAATAATTCGAACAAAGTCATTGAACACATTTTCATAAATATTAGGAATTAATTAAGTACATTATATGTATATCTATAAAGATCAACAAGAGAACAGGCCCCTCAAGACAGTTACCGCATCAGAAATGATATTACTGCATACTTATATTACCATGCAATATTTTACAACGTCACTTTAATATTGCTAGCCTGATTCAGTATTTCTATATTTTGGGGGGCTGCGTTGGCCAAGTGGTCAAGGTGACTGACATTCTGCTACCACTAGCCCTCCACCTACACTGGGTCGCAGGTTCGAGACCTACGTGGGGCAGTCGCCAGGTACTGGCTGTAGGTCGGTGGTTTTTCTCCGGGAACTTTCCTCCACCACCAAAACATGGCACGTCCTTAAATGACCATAGCTGTTTATAGGATGTAAAACACAAACAAACCAAAATCTATATTTTGGCATCATAAAGTATCCGCTTCTGATGACCTACCTGACACTGGTTGATGAATTGCATGTCTTTTCATGTGTTAATTTACATATGGATACATAAATGTACTCGATATTACAGGTTACGCTCAAATCAGATAACCCCCTACTATATCAACTATACATGTACTACTATAGATGACACACATTTTCCCTATGTATTTATTGGCTGAATCATAAACACATGGAGGTCGATGATTTGTGACATTGTCTTCGTATTGCTGTATTATTTTTAGAAACAGCAGGTAAATATTCACCAAGTGACGACATTTCAATTTTAACGTCACTATATGCTCTCTGCAAAAAGCAGTACTTCCTCCATAACAATTTGTATGCGTTCCAAAAATATCTAGCATCTACTACGACAGTTAAGGACTTTTATTTCCAGTGATGTGTGGTTACAATTATAACCCTGAGAAATTGATATTGACTGAGACTTCTTTTGGTGAATATGTGGTTATATATGGACCTGATAAAGTGATATTGTAGGAGACAAAGTCAAAGTCTCGGTCATTATCACTTACTTAGATCCATGTAACCTCTTATTCACCTCAACAAAAGTCCATAATTGATAAATATTTGTATTGTAATGGAAGATATTTACATTTATTACATATTTTAATAAATACAGGTTTTTTGTATATGCGATACGACACAATTGCTCTAACTCATATCAGCCCTCGCCGTATCACACCCCAAAATCTGTATCAGCCCCCGCCGTATCACACCTCAAAACCTGTATCAGCCCACAAAACCTGTATCACACCCCTTTTGAAAAGAAAAATAGATAATAAGGTAGTAATTTTTATTAGTAAGTATATAATACATTAGAATAAAACATGCCCTTTTCCATATCACACCCAGTATCAACCCTCAAACAATATCAGCCCGAGGGCCGAACAGTCTGGGGTTGATACTGGGTGTGATATGGAAAAAGGCATGTATTATTCTCTATGTCCATGTACTAAATATTCATTAGTACCAGTTTCATTTACAAATCGTCATCACACTAACAGTATGTGAATACACAGCACCGTTAAGATCTTCTATACATAGAAACATCCTAGATTATCAGATGACTAACACTTCAATGACAGCTTAGTGCTATAATACAACATGTAAACAACTTTATAAATAAACCAATCCCTGTATTAAAATAAAATACAGGGACCTTAGTTCGAATTTTTCTGACGTTTTATCGACTTTTTTTTATATCGGCCTGTCGTCGATTAACGTCAGAACTCCGGCCCTCTATAATATGTGGGAAATAATCAACGACAGACCGATATAAAAAAAGTCGATAAAACGTCAGAATAATTTGGACTACAGGGACCTTTACAAACTGATACAACCATGATTAATGCCCCAACTTGGAAAACCTGAGGGTTGAATTTTCCTATCCTCTGGCTATGAAACAGAGTCTTCTCTGATTCGACAATATGAGCTCATGAGGAACCATAAAAAGTGTTTTGGCTCGATACCATTTTAAAATGGAACCAGAGAAAAAAAATCTTAAATACCCATGGGTACTATAGGATCAGAAAATTCAACCCTCAAGTTTCAAAATTGTGACAAAATCCATGGCAAAAACCTGGAGGTTTTTACCCATTGTGAAAGCCCATTGATTGGAATTGCCCTATCCTGAACCACTGGACATAAAAGAGTTTTATATTATTCTTATACTCCTTTGTTATCCTGGATAGTTCTATAACATTATACACACATTATACAGACTGGAATGAAAGAAAATGAAGAGCATCGTGTTACCATAAGTACCAGCCTGTTATCTCAAATGCTCTATTATTTATTTTGATGTCATATACACTAAGGTGAATGATTTGAAAGTCGCAACAATACAAAAATAATTTAGCTACGTATACTATGACAGCAGAGGGCAGTTACGGCCATATATAAAGTTACACAGAAGTATTTTAATACTACAGGCATGTTAGAATAAATGATCTACCCAGTTTATGATCCTCTCGTAACAACACAACATCACAAGTCCAAGCTGTGACGGATAACAGACTTTTATTAACAATGTTTAGTGTATCTAAGTATATATATATGCAATATTTGATGTCATATTAACTACATTTTTTGCAAAATATACAAAAAGGTTTCTGCCTGCATCTAAACTCATCACTGTTACAAAACTCCAAATGACAACAATTTTAAGCTTCATATTTAATTTCAAAGACGCATTAATTCCATATTTCAAGCCCATATCTATTAAGTTGTAGGGATGTTTGATTAAATTAGAAAATAGTAACCAATAAATCTTAAAAAAAAATGTTATTATAAAAATAAAAATAAGTTTTCTTCTCAAAATTTTAGACCTTACTGTCTAGATGATAGACCTCCTGTCTAGATGATAGACCTCCTGTCTAGATGATGGACCTACTGTCTAGATTATAGACCTACTTTCTAGATTATAGACCTACTGTCTATATTCATCTATCTTTCCATTAAAATTATTCAACATTTCAAAGATTGATATACTGCATATGAACAAGCATGTAAAGTTAATATTACAAGTCTCCAACATTGATTGGAATCCTCCATGCAATTCACATGTTCATTTGTCAGGTTGTTCCTTTCATTAAACTTGTCTGGTCCTATTCTTCCATTATCTTACGTTGAATATGATATTGTTCAAGCCAACTGTTCTGAATGTCAAGTGTTCAGTTTCTTGTAAATTCCGTTCCATTCCATCAAATATTTGTGGTTTGATTGGTAAAACTCAAACTACCGTATATGTCAAAGCTAATATAAATTGACGAACTGTATGGGATTGTATAGTAGCTAAAGTGATAGCTTTGTTCTTTGGCTATGTACAGAATTCAATACTGTATTTGTTCTGTATACAATGTACTAGGTAATGTATTTGTTCTGTATACAATAAACTAGGTAATGTATTTGTTCTGTATACAATGTACTATAGGTAATGTATTTGTTCTGTATACAATGTACTATAAGTAATGTATTTGTTCTGTATACAATGTACTAGGTAATGTATTTGTTCTGTTCCTGTCTGTATGGTATTTCATTGTGTTGTATTGGTTCGTATATTATTTTTGCTGTATACATTATAGCTAGTTCAGTTTGATTTGTATATCACTTTTAATTTATTCTAGGGATTGTATGGTCTTTGTGTTGCATGCATATGAATTGCTTTGAATTTATGCTAATTCTTCTTCTTAAGTGATTATGTTTGTACAATATGCTAAATACATTTCTATAGAATGATGTGTGTTTTATGTGTCAATGTATAGGCTGAAACTGTTCTACGTTGAGTATGACTTTTTTAATTGAAACAAAGGCTCATCTTTGAATTAGTTTTGTTTTCATTGATATAAAAGGCTGTTGACGTTTTCCATTAGTTTATATGGAGGTAAAGACTTATCTTTCTATCATTTTACATGGAGACTAGGATATAGCTTTATGTGCTGTGTGGGTGCTGTAACAATCGCATCCTTCTGGTTGATGTGGCGACTAGGATTCATCAATGTGTTCTATGGGTTCTGTGACTAAGCCTTCGATCAGTTGACTTAGAGACTAAGATTCCTCTATGTTCTCTATGGGTTCTGTGACTAAGCCTTCGATCAGTTGACTTAGAGACTAAGATTCCTCTATGTTCTCTATGGGTTCTGTGACTAAGCCTTCGATCAGTTGACTTAGAGACTAAGATTCCTCTATGTTCTCTATGGGTTCTGTGACTAAGCCTTCGATCAGTTGACTTAGAGACTAAGATTCCTCTATGTTCTCTATGGGTTCTGTGACTAAGCCTTCGATCAGTTGACTTAGAGACTAAGATTCCTCTATGTTCTCTATGGGTTCTGTGACTAAGCCTTCGATCAGTTGACTTAGAGACTAAGATTCCTCTATGTTCTCTATGGGTTCTGTGACTAAGCCTTCGATCAGTTGACTTAGAGACTAAGATTCCTCTATGTTCTCTATGGGTTCTGTGACTAAGCCTTCGATCAGTTGACTTAGAGACAAAGATTCCTCTATGTTATCTATAGGTTCTGTGACTAAGCCTTCGATCAGTTGACTTAGAGACAAAGATTCCTCATGTTCTCTATGGGTTCTGTGACTCTATGCGATCTTCTGGTTGACTTAGAGACTAAGATTACTCTTTGTTATCTATAGGTTCTGTGACTCTATGCTATCTTCTGGTTGACTTAGAGACTAAGATTCCTTTATGTTTTCTATGGGTTCTGTGACTCTATGCTATCTTCTGGTTGACTTAGAGACTAAGATTACTCTTTGTTATCTATAGGTTCTGTGACTCTATGCGATCTTCTGGTTGACTTAGAGACTAAGATTCCTCTATGTTCTCTATGGGTTCTGTGACTCTATGTAATCTTCTGGTTGACTTAGAGACTAAGATTCCTTTATGTTTCTATGGGTTCTGTGACTCTATGCAATCTTCTGGTTGACTTAGAGACTAAGATTCCTCTATGTGTCTGTCAGTTCCCTGACTCCATGCATTCAATAGGTGACATGGTGACTAGTGCTCTATGGGTTCAGTCAATCTACACATTCTATCCGTTGACTTGGCGACTAGGATTCGTCAATGTGCTCTATGGGTTCAGTCAATCTACACATTCTATCGGTTGACTTGGCGACTAGGATTCGTCGATGTGCTCTATGGGTTCTGTGACTCTCTTGTAAAGGTGCAGATTGGCGATGAGTGGTAGACCAAGGTTTATTTTTTGTGTCATAAAGTGCTTGTCCATCTCATCCGCCAAGCAGTACTTAACAACAATTTTTAACTCCAAGTTGTCCTGTAAATACAAATTTAATATCAGCAGTCTATGTGCAGTCTGTGTACAGTGTAAAACAAGTATCAATATAACCATTTAGAAAAAGGCAATCAATAAAAGAGATTCTTCTGCTTAAAACTCTTCTCACAGATAATGTGAAGATTTGAAGTTTATGTATTTAATTTGACAATAAGTCATTATAAATGAACTCGAAAACATGATCATTGCTGGCCTGCCTAGCCCCTCCACAATCATGTCCTTCTCTGTCCCCCTTAAGATGCCTCTTTGCTGCTGAAGAACGAAATCTTTCGCAAAACTATCTCATCTCATACCTCGTTTTTACCCATGGGACAAAAAAGTTAAAGTTGTCAAAGGCAAATGAGTTGAATATCATAACGAGGTGGTACTTTACATCTTTGTTTATATTACATACAACAACAGGGAGCTTAATGTTTAGCATTGATTTATCAACTTCATGTAAACTCGATGCATACATCCCCGAGAGTGAAATTCATTGTTAAACTACCTGTACAGGTCAGTGAAAATATTGGTACAGGGTATTCCCTTGGGATATTTATTTTATCAAAATTGAGTAAATTGTAAATATTGAGAGTCAAGAGTTCATACATGAAATTTGTAATTCTTTACAGTAGGTTACATGTAAAGACATTTATTGTGAACTATTGGAATGAAGATACCTTAGTTTCCCTTGGGAAGGTGTATTTTCTGAATGAATGTACATGTATAACAAGTTTTGGCTACAACAAATAATTTCATTGGTCTTCTTGGGGTTTATTGTAAACATATTTTATTACATGTAGGGAGAATTTTATTTACCAAGAAATCTGGTAAATCACTTTATTAAAAACAATTTAAATTTATTTATTTATTTTTAAATTCTCACCCGAAGTTTCTGTAGGTCTTGAAAGGTTGACTTGGTTATGGCCCTTTGCTTCGGGGTGTCTGATGCGCTGCGAGTGATTGACGTGTCCGACACATTTTTAATGTCTCCCATCATGGATATACTCTACGGCAAACAAAATCAAAACTTGAAGTTTCTTAAAAACATTACATGTCCGATCCTAATGAGACGATTACATTCTGTGTGATTTATGAATGATGGTATTTTTTTTAAATTTCTGACCCCACCCTTAGAGGCCCTCATCAATACTAAATTGAATCCAGATTGTTCCAGATTCCAATGTTGTGCCATTCTAAAGACCAGTCTCCAAATTTAAAACTATCATTTATACTTAAAATTATATTGCCATGGTGAAGGAATGCTATATACCAAATTAAGTCATGAAGAGGAATTTTCTAAATAACTATATTGCAAAGCTGGTTTATGCCAGCAATGAAATCTCTTTCCCCAGAAATGTGACACCAAATTCAGATTATTTCTGTCCAGCCATTATTGAACAAAATTGCAAAAACATGCAAGTCTGGGTCTTTTAGTTGGACACCAACCTTCATCCCTCAAGGTGCTTTCTGTCCAATGAATTTAAAGTGACTCAGTTCCTTACTATATAATCAATTTAAAACTTGTCAAACCAATTTCGAGGAAATGTCTTTTGAATAAATATCACTATATTTACATTTGCTCTGCATGTTTCCATTGGAATGCAATGAGCTATTGTAATGTCATCAATCTCTTTTGTTATGTCATCAATTTTATTGTTGTCAAGACTTCATTTGCTGTTCAAAGAACTGTTCAAAATAACTAAATAAAGCGTAACTACTCTATCAAAATGCGAATATAAATAAGGAATATTTTAGCAAATATTGTTATGGTCCTATAACACACATTTCTATTGCTGACAAACTTACATGAAGCACTGCTGGGCTTTGTTAGGTTTGTCATCAATAGCAATGTGTGTTATAGGACCATAACAACATTTGCTAAAACATTCATTGCTGGTAAATGTGAACTTTGGTTTCATTTTTGTTTGTCTGTTGCGTCAAGGACCTTGACAGATGTATACTGCACATATACCTGTTAAGTGCATGGCAAAGTAATAGATGAAGATGTTTTAAAGCTAAACACAAGAACACAAATTGTTAACCTACTTTTGGCCAGTCATAAGGAAATGCTATAGATCTGCATGTATTCCCTGGGTTCTTGATGGTGGCAAACAAGTGAAGCACATTTGAGAATTCCATCTGGAATGTAAGCTCCAACACCAGGTTTCCAAGCTCTGGTATTCTTATTTCCTGCGGCTTTGGAGTGTCTGAAAAAGTAAAATATCAAACTGAAAAGCACTGATGATAGATATACTAATAGAATCGTAGTAAAAATGGTTGTCTTACTTATAACAATTAAACCAAGGATAAATATTGTTATATTTATGCCACATGCCCATAAATTACTTCTTAAATGGAGTTACTTGAGCTTCTGCTTAGCCTTGAATGCTTCCATACCATACATTGGACAGCTCTTGTTTACAAAAATGGTTATCTATTATTTCATAGCCATATCTTTCACTGAACCAAGCATGGAGGAAACAGCAATTCAACATTATATTGTACAAAAATATGGTTTCATAATTTTTAATGCATATGCAAGTACCTGGTAAAAGTTGGGCTGTATCAGATCCTTATTGGGAATGGTAAATTAGACTTAATTGCTTTTCAGAGTATGCTTAGGTCCAGATGTGTGAAGAATACACATCACATTGGAGTTCTGAGTAACAGGTGTCTTAATTACCGTGAGCTTTTAGCCACATCTGTTTTCGGGTGTTGTAGGCTTGTGTGTAACCCTTGGTCAGTATTCGGTCCGACAATGACCTTCCCCAGTCCAGCAAAGTAGACCTGATCTCTGGCTTCTGCAGCTTACAGTGCTGCGGATCCTGTTTCCAGGCTGTAATGAAACCACAAAATGATTTCAGTTTATAATATCAAAGTTTTACTTTCTACACAAACAATGTACATATTAAACGTGTCGCAACGTTTCAAGACAGACTGGTCCCTTTGTCAAGGTATGACTGAGTTGCGACACGTTTAATATGTACAATGTTTGTGTAGATAGTAAACAATTGATATCACATATTTCCAAAATGATGAATCTTATTGAAGAAAGATATTTCAATTTATAGAATTGTGAAAGATGTTCCTTTAGGTATTCTTGTAAACATATGTTAGACATTCAACTGTTGTCGTGACCAAGCTGTATCTACCATTGTTTCAAGCTTTCCTTACAGATCATCCACAATACCACATGTACTCCTGGGAATATCAACCAATTTCTTTGAAAATTCATACTCATTACTGTATAAAGTACATGTTTTTATCTTATAAATAGTATTAATGTATAGATAGTCTACTGCACAAATGAAACTTGACATTAGATATGCCCCCTTCATATTGTACAGTTTTTTGCCAGCACTGGATGTCTATACATTCATTAATACGATAGCCCTCTACTATAGAGTAAAACCTGATGTTTAATCTGATACCTTGTGGGACTCAACGAGTTGCTTGGATGAGACAGAGTGCCAGAGGACTAGTTTTTTATTTGGATTTCTGGCTTATAGCTATACATCAGTTAGGCAAGATGTCCCGATACTTTAAGTGTCAGATTACACAGTATGTCAGAATACTCTCTGAGGATGGACCAGACAGGTTTTGCTGTACATAACAATTAACTAAGTCTCCTAATATATAAATTGTGTCCCTGATGCTGAGAACATTTTATTTCAATTGATAATACTGTAGTAGAAAGATTCAAAATTTTCACAAAAATCATCAGTTTTCTAGTTTCAAAGTGTCCTTTAAGTCATCATTTTTTCCATGGCGGCACTTTGAACATCAAATAGACAAATACAGCATAAACAAGTAGTGCCCATGAGTTTCCCAGATGAAGTATACATGTTTCCCAGATGAAGTATACATGCAGACTCAAACTAAAGACTGAATGGACTATGGATAAACACTCATCAGTTGAAAAAAGGTGTCTTTATAATTTCAAAGCAATGAAGATAACTAGCTGGTAACTAAAAAGAAAATGCTTCTAAACACAATAAATATTTGACATTGAAGAGCAGTGTTTAAATCAGTCTTTTTACTGGCAACTTACCGTCAATGACATCATTAAAGAAATAGCTGACTGGTTTGTTTTGATAGATGAACTTTTGAAGATATTTCACCAAAATTCCATGTTCGTGGTCTTCATAAGCAAACATTCCCTCACTCCTTTTAACAGAAACACAGCATATTCTTTATTACAATGAGGTTCATTCAATTTGCTTTGGTTTGGTTTGTTTGTGTTTTACGTCCTATTAACAGCTATGGTCATTTAAGGACATGCCAGGTTTTGGTGGTGGAGGAAAGCCAGAGTTCCCGGAGAAAAACCACCGACCTACGGCCAGTACCTGGCGACTGCCCCACGTAGGTCTCGAACTCGCCACCTAGTGGTGGAGGGCTAGTGGTAGCAGAATGTCAGTCGCCTTAACCACTTGGCCACCGCGGCCCCCACATTCAATTTGTAACTTTTCAGCTAACTTTGCTTACTTTGAACTAACTTTTGACATTCGAGGTAACACAATATGTTACACTCTGTACATCTATGAAGATTCATGTCTCTTCATTGTCTTGGGTCATTTGTATCCTTTTCAGGTTCTTTTCTAGTTTTCTATTTTGGTCAGGTTATGAGGCAAAGCCATCTACAGTGTATGATTAATTTACTCCAGTTCAACTGAAGTTATCACCCAATAATCTGACCAAAAAAGAAAGATTTCCTTATATTTACAATATTTGTTTTGAATAGTTCATAACTATTTTATTCGTTATAGTCTGATCAGCCGACGCAAGAACAATTTTCAAAACCTATTAATATCTGAGCGGTTCAATGAAAATAACAGCCTGAAAATTTACATAGGTTTTGATTGACTCCACCCACATCTACTGTTGATGTCGTCCCACAATTGTGTCTTGTTTTCAGAAAATTTTGGATAACCCCTCCCACATGAATTGTTGTCATTGTCATGGCGATTTGTCCTTTTCTATAGTCCGGTATGAAATGATAACTCCAGTTTGCTTGAACAGTGGTTGTTGACTGAATGTCAGTGAAGAATGTAAATATAACTCCATATTGACCTAAAATTCATAACTGATAATTATGTTTTTATCTTAATCAATGGACGGAACTGAAAACCTCAAATAAAGATTGCTTCATGTCATCATGATTAAAAACCATATACCGGAGACTCTCACCCAGTCTGATATTCGCCCTTTTCCAATGAACTCTACGTACGCCAGTGTTAATCTTGCCCTTTACATGTTACTCACCATATATGTAACTGCATGTTGTTTACTTAAACTTGTAGAAGGGCGAAAAAGACAAATGTTAAACTGTAGAAAAAATCCAGGTATATAGTAATTCATAAACATCTGAAGTATCTTTGACGTAATACTTTGAATGACAGGTACGTACGTAGCATAGATCGATACACAGTTGCCTTTAGGGTCCGGCACACTGGGGCTCTCTCGTCCAGTGACACATCCAGTATTTGATGGAGGCTTGCTGGGGATTTTATTTCTGTAGCAGAAACAAATAGCATCTCATAACGGAGGTCCACATTTTATTGTTTACAGGGTTCCCACCAGAGTACATTTGTATCGATAGTTTATTAAACATGAACCTATTATATTGTTGTTAATTCTGTATGAATGTGAAAAATTCTCCGACAATGATACTAACACATGTTTTAAGAAAGATACCTGGGTAAACAAAGGCTATAGATTTTCGACTTTGTCAATTATCTGCACACCTCTTAACCCATCCAATATAGTTATTGATTTACGCTATTGTTTCCAAGTCTATTTTATCATTTTAAAACCTTATGGTAACCTATAGCTACCAAAACCTTATGAACTGATGGAGCAATTACATAACAAGACATGAGAAAGTACTAAAATCTAAGCATACAGAAATCACGAAATTACAAAATTTAACCACCCTTTTCTGTGCCAAATACACCAAAATATCTCAAAGTAGAGTATAAGCCTTGATGTGACGCAAAGTAAGATTTTGAAAAGCAACAAGAAAGTCTTACCTGATTCTACAGATATCTAGGATGAGTGTAACTAAGGCTGGGTCAGACTTCTGCATGGCCCTAAGGACATCGTTTGATGAAATACAATCCTCTATTGTGTAGCCACTTCTTGCATCAGGAGGAACAAAGTAACACTGTCCGTTCTCCTCGAAGCCGTGACCGCAAAAATAGAAAACGCCATACACACCTTTTCCAAGTAGATTACAATACTCATGAATTGCTGCATTCATTTCCTGTTTTGTCAAGTTTAACAATGAAACCACTTTGAATTCCAGACTTCTGAAAGCTTCAGCCATCTTTGCAACATCATGGATAGGAGCTTTCAGTGTTGTCTCGTTCATATAGTCATAATTTCCTATCAGCAATGCGACCTTGTCTGTGGCTGTAATACAATAACTATAAAAGGTCAGAAGGATTATAAGGTTAGTGAAATACATGTGTGCAGTTGAACCTCTAAAATAGCCGAGACAATAAATAAACTTCTAAACTGACAAATATATTTTTCTTTTTCTTTCAAGAAATACTGAAATAAGTATCCAAGGGTGCAGCCAGAACCAAGGCTAATCCTGGTAGCATGACAGCGTTCATATCTTCATGCTCAGCATGGACATACATAACAGGGACTATAAAAGGTGTCCCGTGTGAGAACTGTCCAATCTCGCATGGAAAGGATCCCTCTGAGTTTTTCGAAAAAGAGTAGGCGAGTAGCGCTGACACAGAGGATAGGGTTAGATTTGTTTTCGGCTGAAAGAACTAGGTTCTCTTTATTAGACATTTAGAAGGACTCCAAAACATATATACCAAACCAAACAATAGAATAGGTAGGAACTGGTGTTGCTGGCGGCGGCTCAGTACCTCACATCCTGTCCAGACTTGGTGATGCTATACGAAGAGTGTTAGGTTAAGGCAAATATTAGGCCTAGGAGCCAGCTTACAATAATTAGACTTATACAGTAAATACATACAGGATAGACGGCTCCTTATCTAACCTGTCTCCCTCTTCTATCCCTTCACTCCATACTTTATCCCTTCTATTCATTTTCCTGTCTTTTCTTTTTGTCTGCTGGATATAACCAAACTACTCGGTAGTGAAGCAGACGTAAAACCTATCAATCAATCAATCAATCAATCAATGGATATACAAGGTAAAAGAGTAGATTGTGTCCTAACTCAGCTGGGTAACAGGACTATATAGACAAATGGTCAGCTGAAAATTGGACCCCACAGTGCTACACATTGTAACAATCCTTACCTATGAAATGTGAATGGTTGAGGCTGTTGTATCATACATTACACTTCAGTAGTCTGACCAGCTAATACAATACACTGTTACAATATACATAGATTTGTACTCTGATTGGCTGAGGATGTTGGGATATAAATACTCTGATTGGCTGAGGATGTTGGGATATAAATACTCTGATTGGCTGATGGTGTTGCAATATTCATATCTTTGTTCTCTGATTGGTTAAGAGTGTTACATTATACATACCTCTGTTCTCTAATTGGTAAAGAGTGTCCTCTGTACTCTGATTGGTTAAGAATGTAACATTATAATGTACATACCTCTGTACTCTGATTGGTTAAGAGTGTTAAATTATACATTCCACTGTACTCTGATTGGTTAAGAATGTAACATTATACATACCTCTGTACTCTGATTGGTTAAGAGTGTTAAATTATACATTCCACTTTACTCCGATTGGTTAAGACCGATACAATATACATAACTCTGTACTCTGATTGGTTAAGACCGATACATTATACATACCTCTGTACTCTGACTTGCTGTGGTTGGGAGGAGACTTGATAGACAGACAGGCAGGATGAGAGAGGACGGATTCTTTGGTGTTCGGGCACGTTACAACACATTGGTAGGTCCCCTGCATGTTATGGTCCTGAAGGTTGAACATCTTTAGATCTTTCTCTTCACAACCTGCACACATAAATGTGGGGTTACGGTCAACCATGGTAAGTTTCCAATAATTGTGAATGCTTGCTATTATCTATTGATACTTTGACTGGTTGTATGAAATCAAAGTGTCCAGACTAACATTATTTTACAGCATCCTAATTTAAATGCCAAGGAATTGAAGGGAAGGTAATATTTTTTATAATTCCTTTTTTTAAGAGGGGACAATATTAAAAAAGAACTCTAGTTTGCACATCTCTTCTGTAACAGGGAAGGAAAAACGCGCAGCCAGACCGGGGTTCAAACCTGGGACCCTCAAAACTCTAAACGACGCTCTACCAATTGAGCTACCTGGTCGTCGACAATCGACACAGTCCAGTTCAGCTACATTTTCAATTTGACATCTTGTATAATTTACAGAGCTTACAGTAATACACCTGATTATTCATTTTCCTCATTTAAAAAGTAATCTAAAGTAGAATGTTAAAAAGTAAAACATGGTTTTACCATCCTTTTGTAAAAAATATTAAAAAAATAAATGTATATATATACAAACTGAGCAATAAATAATATTTTTTTAAAGTTAAAGAAAAGTGACATAATTGATCTTGACCATTAGCTTGTACCTTCAATCACAGTTTAGTTTAAACATATGTTATTGCCAAGCAAATGGATTGGGCACAAGTTATTCCATTTGCTTGACAATAAAATATGTTTAAACTAAACTGTTCAATCACAGCAAAGTCAAGACCCTTTCCTTCATCTTTGTGTGTGTGTAAAGCATGCATTCATACACACTTGAAGACTGTTTAAAAGTTCTATGAACATTAATTTGTAAAATGTGAGTGTGTGTCTTTAAACACTTGAAGATTTAATAAAGCCCCACCTTTATCTATTTGTGTATATATAATCATAACGTAGGAAGTGTGTTAAAATTCTATCTTTCTGGAATCTTTAATTTTCCAAAATTTTAGCAAATTCAATATTGTCAAAAAACGCAGATTGTGGCGAAAAAAATGGAGCTAAAAGTGATAAATATTTAAAGACAGAAAAAAATATCCACAACTGAAAACAAAACACTTTGACTTACTCGAAACTATGTTTACAAGACAAAATATAATTTAGCTAAGTTATACCTATAGTTTGATGATCTTTGTACCACTTGTAGGTCAGAGGATATTTGCACCTGGCCTCAACTGAAAATAGACAACTTCCTCCCACTTCAACAGTGCACGTCTTCGGGTTGAGTATGATGTCAATTCCTACAAACGTGATAACAAAACCGGCATTAATCTTTATATATGTATAGGTCATTTTAAAATATATTACAACAGAAATTGAAATCTGTTACATTCTATGAAATATCATTCAATGATATGTCGTATTTCTGTGGTTGTAGAAACACTTGGAAATAAAACTGGCCTGACAAATAAGGTACATGTAAATGTTTAATGAATCTAAATGAACGGTTGCCTGTTATTTTGATAGGATTTATTGAATAACATTAAAATAAATTATAGGGAACAAAGTAAGTGTTGAAAACAAAATCTTACCTTCAGATCGGTAATCTACAAGAAGAAAAGAAAGTTAAAGACCCATTATTAAAGTAAAACAATGTTTCTAAATTACCCATCTATTTATAGCACTGAACAATGCAGAGGAGGTTAAATCGAAGATTAAAATATTTTAACAACATCTAAAGCATTAAAAAAATGTTGTTTTGACAGGATTTACTTAATAATCAACATTGATCATTACCAATATATATTTTAGTGAACAAAATAAATATTTGAACCATATTTCTAGATTACACATTCATCAATAGCACAGAAATTGCAGATGATATTAAATAGAAGGTAAAATAGTTCTTCAAAATCTAAAAAGTCTTCAGTATCAACCCTGCTGAGATAATTGTTAAGCAATGATATTTTCTAAAGTTTAATTAAACTAAATCAAAAAGTACAGTTCATGCAGCTTTAATGTTGAATGTGGCTATCTGAAGGATAACGAAGCCAATTCACTGCAACTAAATAAAGGAGATTGAGAAGACTTTCAATTTGTGACTAAAAAAAGGTAACGCTCTTTTTTTTCTAAATTTTCTTTTCTAAATATTAGAAATGATATAATACACAGTTCCTATTCATAAATAATCTAAACAGATGACAACCAAATATTTTTATGTTACGAATGAACACTCGGCCAACTGTCTCATTTAGCAACTTCTTGGTTCGCCTTAATAGTCGCGCGTCCCTTACCTCGAACAACAGCTTCTGGGTTCACATTAAGAGTCACTTCTCTGCTGTGAGTTTTCCCAAACTGGTTCTTTATCACACAGGTATATGTTCCCTGGTGCTTAATGCTGACATCAGGAATCTAAGATGAAAAAGCAGAAAAAAAACATAATTGCGGTATAATACCTCTAAAATTGTGAATCTTCTACACCTAATACAAATGAAAGCATACTTAAAAAAAGATACCTCAACAATCATAATTACCCTAAAACAAAAGCGTTGTCACTACCAGGTAACAAGAGGCCCAAGAGGGCCTGTATCGCTCACCTGAATATTTAAGCAGTCATAGCAAAATATTCTCATTAAATATTATATTGCACTAAAAATATTTCCCTCGCAAACTTTGTTGGCTCCATCTGTTGAAACTACCAGCAAAATATTATTATAAGATTCTATGCTTTTTGATTCTTCTTCAGAAGTTGCTTGACATATTTTTCCCTGTGATCTTGTAAGTAGGTCAATGTCATTTTCCTACTCCAATTGGTTAGCTTTATTCCAAAAAGCTACCAGCTAAATCTTATGAATCCATTCCTTTTAGTTCTCAAGAACAATTCCATTAAAATGTTGTTGACCTCTGTGACCTCTAAAGTAGGTTGAGATCATTTTCATTTGCAAACTTTGGTGAGCTCTATTCCGCGAAGTCACCAGCCAAATATTATAATTTTATGCCTTTTAATTTTTCAGAAGAAGCTGTTTGAACTGTTTGACATATTTGAACGCTGTGACCTTGAAAGTAGGTCAAGGTCATTTTCATTCGCAAACTTTGTTTGGCTCTTTCCCAGGAAGCCACCTGCCAAATATTAAGATTTTATAACTACCAGTTCTTCAGAAGAAGTCGTTTAAAGTGTTTGACAT
>NW_018404492.1:5247062-5255294 GCF_002113885.1 Mizuhopecten yessoensis
CAGCCAAATATGAAGATTCTATACCTTTTAGTTCTTCAGAAGAAGTCGTTTGAAGTTTTTGACATATTTGACCCCGTGACCTTGAAAACAGGTCAAGGTCATTTTCGTTCTCAAACTTTGTAGGGCTCCTACCAACGAAGCTTTCAGCCAAATATCATGACTCTAGGCCTGTCCGTTCTTCAGAAGAAGTTGTTTCAAGGAAAAGTTGACGGACGACGGACGGACGACGGACGCCGCGCCACGGCATAAGCTCACTTGGCACTTCGTGCCAGGTGAGCTAATAACGCTGTTAGATTCCAGTACAGCAGGGGGGTGTAGTACATGTAATACAGTAAAAACCTTGTTATACTGTCACCTTTCGTCCAGAGAAATGTTGGCGCCATAAAGGTGTTTGGCAATAAATTGAGGAAAATTAAAAAGGAACTTGAGGCCATCATGGTAAATATGTAAGTAACAGCTGATTTGCGTCCATACCATCATGAAATTGAAAAGCATTCTGTTCAATCCTTATTTCAAAGTCGTATCATTGATTGTTTGGGTTTTATGTCCTTGTTCCGGTTATTACCAAGCCTATATATGTATAGGACAAAGAATCTAGACCTAGGACTCAATGTAAAATTTATCACTTTTCATTTGTACACGTCAGTGTTAAGCTCTAACCACTTCCAAGCTACTTCCCTGGCCAGTTGTCTGTCAGATATGACTGGCTAGCCCTGGGGACTCGGACTAGTCCCCTCACAGTCTATACAAATTGACATACATGGAGGCAGAATTGAGGCAGAATATACCTTTAACTTACAAAAGTCTTACCATTAATTTTCCTGCCTCCTTATTACTATCGATCACCTTGCCATTTCTCAGCCATTCATACATTAGAGGTTTGTGACCTATTCCCACACAGGTGAGTTCTGCTCTGTCCCTCAGATGTACACACAAATCCTCCGGCTCAGTCAAAACTTGAGGCAACACCGCTGTACAATAAAGGGGGAACAAATTATGTAACTCGTCAAGTGCTCATGTCTACAAACATATACCACAAAAGCCAATACACAACGATAAATTAGAAATTATACAAATTGACACCATTATATATGCTTGGTCTCCAATGGAAAGAATGTGTCAAATCACAAGTTGTTTGGCATACAAGAATATGCTACATTTCTTGTAGTCTAAGATAATTGCAACAACATCTAGTGCATAATTCAATATCTATGAATTTTCAAATTAAGAACAATAGTTTGACGAATTCTAAAAAAAAGTAGCGGTTCAAGTGTACAGTATTGAACAACATACGTTTTCTAGGCTCACTGTTGTCACCACCAACTTCTGAAGGCATGGACATTTCAGTAGGTGATGTGGCTCTGTAGTACACTTTGACTGAGGAAATCTGTGTAAACTTGCAGAAATCACTACCCCCTCCATTGGACAGACGGCAACAGTATGTACCACTGTCATCAAAACTGTCAACAAAAAACTACAAATGTCAAATTCAGCTTTACCCTTATCATTAACTCATTCACCCCTGAAATTTCATCATGGACTATACCAATCTTTTGAATTGGAAGAGTTCAAATGTGTCTTCAGGTGTGAATGAGTTAAAATATGTGGTTCTGCTGTAAAAGTCTTCTAATCCCAGTTATTCCCCTTATCTATGAAGTCTGTTGTCCAAGTTAATGCAATGGTTTTCCATCCCAGTTATACCCCTTTTCTATAAAGTCTGTTGTCCAAGTTAATGCAATGGTTTTCCATCCCAGTTATTCCCCTTACCTATAGTCAGTTGTCCAAGTTTATGTGATGGTTTTCCATCCCGGTTATTCACCTTATCTATAAAGGCAGTTGTCTAAGTTAATGTAAAGGTTTTACATCCCAATTATTCCCCTTTTCTATGAATTGTATATAATCACATTACTTTCAGAATAGCTTCCATTAATTGTTATAACTTTTCCAACATGCTGTAAACAGATTATATCTTGATAATTTTATTTATAAATGTTGAGTACATATATTTCTGTCACTTTCTAATTTATTTTACAGCAAATAACTTCTATCTACAGTTAAAGAGCAGTGAAATCATGTATTTGCACTAATTATATGAAATAGGCCATATTGTGAATGCCTTGGAAGAAAGAAGGTCCCTCCAAACTTGTTAAATTATTTTTTACATGTACCAATTGAAAACAAACCATGTTCTGTTAATTTTGAATGTAGAATCCTTAGCCCCTTCAATCTCGTCATAGTCGTTGCCGTTGAGTTTGAACCACTGGTAGCGAGGGTATGGAAACCCAACCGCCTCCACATGCAGCTCTAGTTTGTCTCCCTCATGCAGCTGTTTTGTGTCTGCGGGATGGCGAACGATTTGAATCTCCTCTGAACAACACAGAACAAAGTTATGATAAATGATGAATATTGTATAGTGCCTTAGTTG
Organism: Mizuhopecten yessoensis; assembly: GCF_002113885.1. Classification (NCBI taxonomy): domain Eukaryota; kingdom Metazoa; phylum Mollusca; class Bivalvia; order Pectinida; family Pectinidae; genus Mizuhopecten; species Mizuhopecten yessoensis. The sequence continues at coordinate 5,249,488 of NW_018404492.1, forward strand.
CACAAGGCCCAATAGTGGTGGTGCTACACACCTACTGGTAACCTAAATGGTCATTTCTTTGGGCACTCGGATCCATATTCCTCCAACATTTAAACCTTCCATCTGCTAACATTGAGGCCAACAAGAATGATTAATATAATCTGAAACAAGGCATCACAAGTGATACAAATCCCCTTGCATTCACACACTGTAACATATGTAAAAGGAAATGAAGTCACTAGAGGGATGACAATTTTTTTTCTTTTCTAAAAATAGTAAAAGTGACCTTGACCTTTAATGCAGTTACCTAAAATGGGAACTTGTTCAAGATATTGCCATACCAAACACTTGTATCAAGTTTCATGAAATGCTGTTGATCGAGGAATGAAGTCGTTATAGCGATGACAAAGTTTTTCTAAAAATAGTAACAGTGACCTTGACCTTCAACAAAGAAACCTGAAACACGAACTTGTTCAAGGTATTGTCATACCAAACACTTGTATTAAGTTTCATGAAATTTTCGTTAAGGAATAAAGTCGTTAGATCGATGACAAAGTTTTTCTAAAACTAGTTACAGTGACCTTGACCTTCAACGTAGAAAACCAAAACGCGAATTTGTTTAAGATATTGCTATACCAAACACTTGTGTCAAGCTTCATGAAATTCTGGTAAGAAATGAAGTCGTTAGAGCGATGACAAAGAGTGTAACATACATACATACATGTGTACGTACTTACACATGTACGTGTACTTACCGAGTCCTATAACCCCCTCAAACTTTCATTGCGAGGGGATAACAACTTTTTCCATACTGCTGTAAAATTAATAAAGTTTATATTTTCAACCAAATTTTCTGCATTATTTACCTTTTCTCATGCCTTAACTTTATAATGCTTTTGGTGGTAAATTGGTTTAGATATTAGCAATCAACTTTCATCACGACAGTCAGGGTTCAATTCAGGGATCAGGCATGAAAGGTATGCGGTAACCTGATTGACCATGTGGGTGTTCTCTGGATAAAATGGTAACTGCTATATTGAAGGTGCCAGTGTATGATTTTTTTTAAAGTTTAATTCCCGAATATTTGACAATTGAAATGTGCATTTCCTTTTTTTATGTTGTTTTTCTTTGCCAGTGTAGAGTCTCAATATGTTGATGTTAACTTGAACTACATAAAAACATCTAGACAAGGCACACAAAAAAAGAAAAAAAAAGAAGTTTCCTGTTGCAGGTCCGAATTTGTCTTAAAAAAAAATTAATCAAATAAATAAAAAAAAACACAATTCTTCAAAAAACATCCATAAAATGAGTAGGATTGGCCAAAAAGATAGGTATGGTTGGAAGATGACAACAGGTGTTGCAGTTTTTGCCAAAATATGATTTTTGAAATATCTTAATCAAAGTTCATCATAACAAAATGTATTACATTTTTAAGTACCGGTACATATGTGATTTATTTTGGCTTATTTTTACAGCTGAATACAGGCTGCTTTCCCTAGCAATTTTTTTTTTCAAAATGCAGAACAAATGAATATCTTCAAAATTTTAATAGAAAATAATGCCATATTTCTCTAATTCATGTAGGAACATGTACAAGCTGTTGTAAAATTTACGTTGAAAAGTCTGTTTAACAGGTAAAAATCTTTTATTTACCATATGGCTTCATATCTATCAGAAGGTTTTCCAGTTTGAGTTGATCTAGCACGTGGATGAGTTCAGCCACAACCATGCCCCGAGCACCAAGTTCAGAAATTATCCTATTGGTAGGACTACCATCACCAAACACAAACCGTCCAAACTTGTTCTCTATATCTGTTTGGCTGCAAAGCAAAGATTATTGAGGTTTAAATATTTTGATATACAATGTAAAAGGAAATACCAGAAAACACAAGATAGATTTTTTTATTTTTTTTTAATAAATGTCCAAAGAAAACAGGGGTATCCCCCGGGGTATATGTTTAACCAAAATAAAAATAATTTATGTAATAAATATACACGTATTATATTTTGGAAAACCCCTCTCATAATAAGTTATGACCTAAAGAGAGCCATAGAATATCAATATTAATCTGATGTTTAAGTACAAAGTGGCTTATTCAATAATGCAGACCTTGGTTCGAGTTATCTGAAAAATTCCCATCAGTATATATATAGCCACCCACTCCCTCCTCTCATAAAATTTAGAAGAAAATGATAGTGATAGTTTGGGTAGATGTTGGGAATGATGGAGGTATTTTTTTTCTCAAATGCATTCCTATTTTATGCTGAGCATGAATATTATACTCTTGGTATAAGTTAAGGGCTATTAGGTAATTAACAACCTGAATTCGTAATCATCCCGTAAAGTTGATGCAATCTTAAGAAAGGCACGCCAGCTGCAAGTCTCTGGGTTGTTGTCCAAACTTCTTTCAATTTCTTGCGTGATCTTTGCTGGCAATTGAGAAATGTTTCTCTGCATGCCGTTGGTTCCTCTTTGCAAGTAATCCATATTGATTTATCTGAAAAAGGAACACATTTACACAACTCTCGTTTGAATGTATGTTTTCCATTAAAAAAAGTTCCAAAAAGTGAAAAGAGGATAAATGTTTTAGTACTTAATATACACAATAAAATTTGACATGAATACGAAATCACAATCAGAGGGTACGGACATTTTCAGACATTTCGGTCATTTTGATTTGGTAACAAAAATGTTTCAGTACTTATTTAAGACGTTTTGGTACTTTTAATCAAATGTTTCCATATATTATAAACCCTTTTGTCATTTGTACTTACGTTTTAACATTGTATCTTATTTACTTGTTGTGACCTGCTTGCTTTTGTTTTTTACTTTTTAGATTCTTCAGCATAAGCATATTTGTGTCTTGAAACAATAGGCCCAAGAGAGCCTGTATCGCTCACCTGAATATTTAAGCAGTTATAGCAAAATATTCTCATTAAATATTATATTGCACTAAAAATATTTCCCTCACAAACTTTGTTGGCTCCATCTGTTGAAACTACCAGCAATATATTATTACAAGATTCTATGCTTTTTGATTCTTCAGAAGTTTCTTGACATATTTTCCCCTGTGACCTTGTAAGAAGGTCAATGTCATTTTCCTTCTCAAAATGGTAAGCTCTATTCCAAAAGCTACCAGCCAAATCTTATGAATCCATTCCTTTTAGTTCTTATGAACAAATCCATTAAAATGTTGTTGACCTCTGTGACCTTGAAAGTAGGTCAAGGTCCCTTTCATTCGCAAACTTTGTTGGGCTCTTTCCCAGGAAATAACCAGCCGAATATTAAGGTTCTATAACTTCCAGTTCTTCAGAAGAAGTCACTTGAAGTGTTTGACATATCTGCCTCATGTGACCTTAAAAGTAGGTAAAGGTCATTTTCATTCTCAAACTTTGTTTGGCTCTTTCCTAGGAAGCTACAAGCCAAATATAAAGATTCTATACCTTTCAGTTGTTCAGAAGAAGTCGTTTGAAGTGTCTGACACATTTGACCCCTGTGACCTTGAAAGAAGGTCAAGGTCATTTTCTTCCTCAAACTTTGTCGGGCTCATTCCCAGAAAGCCATCAATCAAATATAAAGATTCTATACCTCACAGTTCCTCAGAAGAATTAATTTGAAGCTTTTGACACATTTGACCCCTGTGACCTTGAAAGTAGAACAAGGTAATTTTCATTCTCAAACTTTGTTGGGCTCCATCCCAGGAACCAATCAGCCAAATATCAAGATTCTATACCTTTCAGTTGTTCAGAAGAAGTCATTTGAAGTTTTTGACATATTTGACCCCTGTGACCTTGAAAGAAGGGCAAGGTCATTTTCTTCCTCAAACTTTGTTGGGCTCCATCCCCGGAACCAATCAGCCAAATCTCAAGATTCTATACCTTTCAGTTGTTCCGAAGAAGTCATTTGAAGTTTTTGACATATTTGGCCCCTGTGACCTTGAAAGAAGGTCAAGGTCATTTTCTCCCTCAAACTTTGTTGGGCTCCATCCCAGGAACCAATCAGCCAAATCTCAAGATTCTATACCTTTCAGTTGTTCCGAAGAAGTCATTTGAAGTTTTTGGCATATTTGACCCCTGTGACCTTGAAAGAAGGTCAAGGTCATTTTCGTTCTCACACTTTGTAGGGCTCCTACCAACAAAGCTTTCAGCCCAATATCATGACTCTAGGGCTATTTGTTCTTCAAAAGAAGTTGTTTAAAGGAAAGGTTGACGGACGAGGACGGACGGACGATGGACGCCGCACCACGACATAAGCTCACTTGCCCTCTTCGGGCAGGTGAGCTAAAAAAAGACTGAAACCCGCCCTAGCTAGTTACTAATGACTAGGATTCAAATCAGAGTATACTACCATTCACATAATCATGTAGTATATATGTGTTTGACTGTATTATTGACTTTATCAGACAGATAATTTAAGAAACATTTCGCAATGGGTTGTTTCTAATACTTCAACCAACTCATCTGAACATTGAAAATAACAGATTTTGTTGGTAGAAATGTGTGTCAATGTCATGAATATATATATTTATATATTTATTATACCTCTACTTATTTACTCTATATAAAAGTAATTGGTTAAATCGAATATATCCCCCCTTTTGCCCGACTGTGTTTTAGTCCTGTGTGTTAGTCTGGGAACTAAAACACACCTACACTCGGGTGTTTCCGCCGAGCCAATCAGGCGAGAGGTGGGCGGAGTTTGTTACCGAACTCGGAACCGATGCTCGAGGTGGGCGTAGCTTGCTACCGACTTCGGAAGCATTTGGCTCCATTGCCATCAAAAGGGTAGTTGGGAAATGAAGCTATATACAGCTTATGGTTTACAAATATTTTCTAGTTTAAACTATCTCTCTAGTGTGTATCTGTATAATAAAACAGTTAAAGTATGGGATTGAGGGATATGGCAAGCTTCTGGTGTCCCTTGACCATGCCTATTTCCCTCGGCTTCGCCTCGGGAAATAGACCTAGCTAACGGCCTGTACCTATCACAACTAGTACTGTAGGCTTCATGGTCATAAAATACTTGTTTACAATTTTAACACATTTGACTTTTGTGACGTTGAATAAGGGTCATGGATATTTGCTTCAACAGACTGATTATAACCCTTTATATATAATTACCTCTATGAGATTGAAGTTAAGGAAGCTTCATGAAACGTGATTTTATTTAAGTTAATGAATCTCCTTATATTTAATGAAAAAGCCAGTTTGAGGAGCTCCTTAAAGTTAAGGAACGGTGATGAAACCGGGGCCAGTTCTTTAGAATTAAGCTTTTTAAAGGAAAAGTTGAATGACAGAAGCTGGATGGTGAAAGACATGACAATTAAATGACAAAAGATAACCTTGGTCTATCAATCGAAAAGCATACAATACACCACAAACAGAGGTTGAACTTGTTTTACTGATTTCTAATATTGAGCTAATCTCTCTCACTCAGTTCCCAATGAGGTGACATCTTTTGGTATAAAGCACTTATTCCTTGGCCAAGTTAAATTATGCTACAGAACAAAGGTTAAAATTTGAAACTAAGCAATCCCTTAACCTAGTTATAATGAAGATGAGTCTTTTTTAAGGTTTACTGATATTTGCCTTATTTCGACCACTTTAACACTCTGTCCTCTGGCGGTATGGGAAAAGTTAAACCATTACAGTTTATACAACATTGAGTCCCCGTCACTAAGTGATGCATCAGATCAACTTTTGTTAAAAAGTTTTGTCACCGATACAGAAAGAGTAGAATTTTACAGACTTCTGTCAATAATCTGCATACCACCTCTGGTGTATCGTTGCAGGTGGACTTATCTCTATTTCTCCTATTGGACCCCCCC
>NW_018404492.1:5255394-5286968 GCF_002113885.1 Mizuhopecten yessoensis
CCCCCCTCCATGGAATTTTAACCAATAATGAATATGTATGGTACACTTTTTTGGGGACATTTACTACAATGTGGCTTAATGGTGTGTGTCCATGTAGAATAGAATATTCCAAAAACGATATTTACTGGAGACCATTGGACTATAGTGATATATATGTAGTAACCACTGAAGAATGATCCATAAGTAACATTCCCAATCCCAGTTTCACGACGGTTCCTTAACTTACCGGAAATTCCTAAACTAAACTTTTCCTTGGGAAAGCATTGCAACGGTTGCAATGGAACTTTCTTTAATATTTGTCCTTAACTTCATCAATATGAATTCCTCTTCATCAAAAAAAAATGTATCAGGCTATGTATGTGTCAGTAAATAGGGGGTAGACTTACCTGTTGTATAGATATTACGTGGAACACATGTGATTCAATAATGTCTTGTTATGATGTTAGTTCCCTGTCACTCCTGTGTTCCATGTGGAACTGGATTCGTTGTCCACATCAACACACACTTTTCACAGTTGAATATAAATAGCCTACCTGATAGACATTTATATGTAGATATTCGATTCCTTTAGCTGGTGGTTAGTGTTTCATCCATTCGTAGGGACCATGTCGATATCCTGTATGCCTGTATTTGCCGACAAATAACAAACTTACAAAGTTATTACCTACCCGGAAGTTCTACGAAACACTCGATGTTGACCAATGGGATTGCAGAATTTTTCAGAAACGGGGAATCCCCTTCATGTGTGTTGTTTACAAAGCGGTCTGGTGATTTCGCTCCAAAACAAGTTATTGTCCCATTTTTTTACGCTCATTTGAGATACGTATCACCAAAGTCTTTTTGTTGTCTTAAATAAAACTATTTCGTGCAAAAATCACCCCAAACCGATTCAACCCATCGTGTTGTTGGCCGAAGGGAAGTAACTCCTGTACTTTATTGTAACGTTTTGGCTATCACTGCAATGCCAGTCTAGGGGAAGTAACTCGTAATATTTTCTTCCTTTAGATTACATTTATACATTACTAACTGTAAAATTTTACATTTTAACTTATGTATTGTCATATTTTTTTCTATTTAAAACGTTTCTCATCCGAATATTTCATCATTGATAAATTGCCATTCGCTTTAAAAAAAAATCAAGGTTCTACGATTATGTTAAATGCGTTTTTCTGCATTTTCATCACACAATTTGTACTTTTGTCCGAATTTTTTTCAGTAGACCATTACTTAGCATAGTGACGGCAAAGTGGTTGAGACAAATTAAAAATGTGTCAAAAAATTATAGGAACAGCTTCATTTCAAATTGAAATGTTACTTAATAGAAGTAACTATAAGAAAGTATATATTCGACCAATTATCGGTGCCAATAGTTGGATCATGAGCTTACAGCTAACAGCTAACTTATTTTGCATACAAAACTTAGACATTAGTGTAGTCCACTTAGATATGATCTATATAGAGTAAATCTTGTTGATAGTCCAGTTTGTTATTATTGTGGCCATCCCTGTGAAAATGCCTTTCACTTTTTTTGTGAGTGCTCACTTTTTAATGGCAACGAAAGACGCATCCTGCTCCAAAATTTGAATGCATTGCATGGTTATACTCAATTTTCGGTTGAAATCAAAACATTTTTTTAGACATGTGCATAATTACCTCAAATCCAGCAATAGGTTTTGATAACTATAATTGTTTTTCCTTATTTTTGTTTATGTGTGTACGTTGTTATATATGTGTTTATGCAATTTCATTTCATTATTTTGCCTGATTTCTTTGTTACAGTAACATTGATTTTGTCCATTATGAAAAGCGTCATGTCATGATTTTTTTTATAATTTATTCAAATGCGGGTCCCTTTCACACCATACAGGTAAAAAGTCTGTATCATATTGGTTCGCCACCCCAGCATCAATTAAACGGTGTCGTCTCACCTAGCATACATTTGGTATTTTCCTATATACAGGTAAGGTGTTGGATGTATGCTAGGTGAGATTTGGTGTCAGGTAGAGAACAATAGGATTTAATTACAGGTAAACTATAGTCCGTACTATAAAGTATCTTACCATGTTCATTCATTCTTTATTACCTTAAACCTTGCGGTTTATCAATACAGTGCATATATACAGTGCAAACTATACAGTATATATATATATATATATATATATATATATATATATATAAATAAGAGTACATAGAATACAATGTGAATATGAACGTATACATAGGATTGATTTTTGGTGTAAAAATTTATTTATTTATAAAATTGTTTCCACTTCATGTATAATAGTCTTCATCATTATAATAGGGAATATCAGATCAAATGTCCTAACTTTACATATTATCACTTAAGCATTGAACTGTTTTTGTATGGTATTTATGATCTATTTGAATGAGTTGTTTGCTTGCAAAGCTATGTCATTCAAATCGATCATAAATACCATACCAAAACAGTTCAATACTTATATTTACGTTTTCTCTTCCTTTTATGTTCTTTTTTAACTTATAATTTATATTTAAAATTAAAAGTGCCCGCCTTATCGACAGTCCACACAATTTCGTTCAATAATTTGAACAGCGTGCTGATTGGCAAACAAAGTCGTACTTTGAAATTTTAACAAACACTTCAAAATTTTATTCCACAATTCAGTATCAATACAAATGCATATGATATGTATATAAGGTGATTTAAGTTTATCAATAGAAATCTGAGCCGAAAGTTAAACTATAAATTGTTCCGATTTTCCCCCGGAACAAATTTCGCGCATGGATAAATACAGTGAACACCGTGAATCCGACCTTGACCTCAACGAGGGAGTTATTTTTGGAAGTTAATTCGAAGGTTTCTCTTTGGTCTCCAGACGTGAATTTATTTGTTGATTGTATGGGAATCTGACTACAGTCGGTAGATTCTATAACAGCCTCGTTATTTGACGTGTCGTGATCAGAAACTGGGGAAACCGTGGCTGCGAGACGCGTGAAACTCTTAGTTGATTATATCAGAGACGTATTATACGTCTCTGATTATATACATCATCCCTATACATTCTCTATACATCGTGTTTGTACATCATGTACCACATATAAGGGCCAATAGTCCAAGCTTTGGATAAATGTTGACAATATTGACATTTGCGATATTATGATAAGTGAAGATCATAATTATTTTTCCTATCTAGTGTCAGGGATGTGTCCCTGACAATGTGTATCCACACAAAATCAGCTTGAGATTGAAATTTTGCAGACATAACTATAAAATAAAGGAAATATAAAAACAACATTCAGTCAACTGTTATTGTATCAGTTGATTTATATACAATGCATTACAGAATTTTAAACAATCTTTGCTATTACGATTAGTTAATGAATCTTTACTTGATCAACAATAATTTAAGATTTTAATAGCATGCAGGCGGCTAGTACCGTACTACCTGTTATAATATCTGTAAAATCATAAGTTATTTTCAGGTTAAATAAATATATCCATTTTATTTGTTTTAATATTCATATTTCATCACATGTCATTATAATTCTTTACAAAGAAAATGGAATATTTCTCTGATTAAAGTAGATATAAGTAATATGTATTACAATACCATCTACATCATTTTGAAACAGACTTTAACCAAATTGTGATCAGGTGTGAAAATTGAAATGTATGCTAGGTGAGATTAGGTATTTTAGAAATGTATGCTAGGTGAGATTAGGTATTTTAGAAATGTATGCTAGGTGAGATTAGGTATTTTAGAAATGTATGCTAGGTGAGATTAGGTATTTTAGAAATGTATGCTAGGTGAGATTAGGTATTTTAGAAATGTATGCTAGGTGAGATTAGGTATTTTAGAAATGTATGCTAGGTGAGATTAGGTATTTTAGAAATGTATGCTAGGTGAGATTAGGTATTTTAGAAATGTATGCTAGGTGAGATTAGGTATTTTAGAAATGTATGCTAGGTGAGATTAGGTATTTTAGAAATGTATGCTAGGTGAGATTAGGTATTTTAGAAATGTATGCTAGGTGAGATTAGGTATTTTAGAAATGTATGCTAGGTGAGATTAGGTATTTTAGAAATGTATGTTAGGTGAGATTAGGTATTTTAGAAATGTATGTTAGGTGAGATTAGGTATTTTAGAAATGTATTCTAGGTGAGATTAGGTATTTTAGAAATGAATTCTAGGTGAGACTAAACCATTTAAATGATTCGACGACAGACCGATATGAAAAAAGTCGATAAAACGTCAGAATAATTCGGACTACAGGAGAACGGACTCTCTCTATTACTATATTAATATATTTGCATATTTTAACTAGTAAAACGTTGTTATTTGTGGAAAAATGTTGGGGTGGGAGGGTGTGTAGCTTGGACTGTGTAATACCACGGAATTAGATTATCTAAGTCCGTGGTAATACTCAACTATAGAATCACCAGTCAAGAACTAAACACTAATGAATATTCAATTCACACGATAGAGGCAGCATGTGTATCTATATGCGCACTGAAACAATTAGGTCAACGCAGGGGTGTCACTTGCGCTGGTGACACCCCCTTGGATCCGCCTCTGGCTAATCGTCAAGCTGAAGTTAGATGCAGGTTGTATTATAACGGGAATGCTAATATGTGCAAAATCTGATATATATTATATGCGGAAATTCGCACCGGTTCGCTACAGCTAGTTAAAACAAATTCTGTCTCAGCTCTGTATAATACCATCAATAAGATCCTCGTCACAAAAATCTAGATTTAACTATTTACACGTAGCATGCAACAACACAGAAGCTTAATTGTTTCCCCCTACCACGGAATTAGATTAGTCCGTTATTTAAGTCCTTGCCCCTACAACAGCTGAATAATTTTTAACTCACAAACTTTGAACTCATTGAAAACAAATAAACATTTTATATAACTTAAATCAATGTAGAAAATAGGCCTTATAAAGGCTTTTTAATTTTAGTTGTAGTCCGCGTAAGTATTGCTACTTAACAAACGGTACTATTATTTAAAATAACGTAATAACGAAATAACGGCAAGTGTCTGTAAAGGAAACGTTTTTTTTTTTTAAATTGTCGATTCCATCCAATGACACTAGAAATGATTGGCGGCCTGACACGGGGTCGTTTACATGGACAGTCAACTTGATGTACGTTATATGTATCAGATTAATATGTTTTATCACGGACTTGGATTCTAATTCCGTGGTTTTATATAACCTTTACGGCAAGTTTATTGCAACGTCGAATACAACTCCGCACACAACACTAGTCTCAATTTTGAGTACTACTCACTGGATAGAAATATTCATCCTGCCCTCTCGCATAAAATTTAACATTAATCAGAGACGTATAATACATGTATTATACGTCTCTGCATTAATTAACCAAGAAACGGAGAATATTCACTGTAATGCATTTTCACTTTATAAAATATGTATCTGTACGACAGTGCAGACAATTTTTTGTCAAATGTTCAGGGCGATATCCGCCCCATTATCTTATATCAGTTTTACACTATGATTTTGTTTTCTTTGTAAATAATTCCACAGGAGCCTACAATTCTGTCAAAATTTAACAATGACAGTAACACAAAAATATACCTATAATATGCATATTATAGTATTTTTTCTATTACTGTTCTTGTTAATTTTAATTCATAAAGCCATACCTATGAGAAGATATGTCATTAATATCATTTCATGATGTGCGGGATCGACATTACTCCGTGTACAACTTGTAAGTTAAGTTGGCTAGGGACCGTAACATAAATCATCCGCTGTGATCTTGAAATAATCGAATGCGCCCCACTCTTGTTGATCGGAAGTCTTCTAGGACTTTCATAATTATACACTGGGTCATTCGGAAGGATGCTCTGGCTCCATTTTTTCCGCGAATTCTCACTGCGCAAACGTTAGAGATGCTGAAAATGTAACTTCCGGGAAGATGAAGATGGTTGTTGATTTTTTTTGGAAGGGAGCAAAATGATATGTAAGGGATTTTTGAAGACGTGAATCTATCTCTCACCCTCAAAATGGGTAAATTGAAGTGTTTTGAGATAATCATGTCGGAAAACAAAACAGTTTTCCATCCCGGTGAAAAGGTAGTCGGGAAGGTTGTGGTCGAGTTGAAAGGCGATATGAAGATGAGATCTTTGCGAATTTTTATGAGAGGTGTCGCCAAGGTGCATTGGACTGAAAGTCGAAGTACAGGCAGTCGACTGGGCTCCTACACAGAGCATTACAATGCAGAGGTCGAGTACTTCTTCAAAAGACAGGTGCTTTTCGGTGGAGGTGGGTATCAACAGTAAAGAACCAACTGCAATCTGATATGCATAGCAGCTGAGTTTGTATCTAATTGAGTAACACTTACATTTTATATATAGTTGCAGATATGTTTAATAAAATTTATTGTTGAGACACCTTTCGTAATTAAGTATAACATAAAAAAAACCTGAAAAAATGCTTTTGAGATTTATGGAATTTGGATGATTTTTAAGTTTTCGTTTAAAAGTTAGATATTTACAGTTCTTTACTGCAGTAACTGTATAACTTATAAAAGGAGTCATTATGTTTACAAACAAAATGTCCAGATGTGGTCAGGTCGGGGAAAACCACTAACTTGCGTATAATACGCAAACTCGCCTATTATAAGCCACTAGGGGTATGGATTTGTTACTAAAAATAGCCAAAATCACTTTAATCTTAACTTTTTCAAATTGTTTGTCCAAGTCCCATTTATTCAGTCATGAAACTTAATATAAATGCAAAAATAAACTTTATTTGCATGTGGGAAAGTACCAAAAATAGATGCAATACTTCCGGTAAAGTTGCATAAAGTTTCTAAGTAGCCAACGCTTTCAGTAAACATCTTTTAGCAAAATATTATTTACCTGTCATAAATTAATGCGATTTTCAATAATATCTTGCAAAAGTTACTGTTAAAGCGATTTGGGTTATTTTTAGTAACAAATCCATACTCCAACTTGCGTAAATTATATGCAAGTTGGTGGTTTTCCTCAACCTGATAAAGTGTATCCCAGGTGGGTAGTGAAGGCACTCCTTATCAATGTAAGATAGTGATTAAAAAAAAGTTATAATATGTTTTAAAAGAAATAAAGGGTATATTAACTTTTAATGATGCAGATAGTTTAGTAACAAAGCCAACTGCACTTAGATTGTGTCTGTTATGCATTGTTTAAAAGTGTAGTAAATGAAAGCAATTGAACAGATCCAAGAAGGAAAGGAAAGGAAAGGGAAAGCATTTTATAAAGCATACAGATAAAGTTTACAGTACATCATATGCCTGCATTAAGAGAGACAATAAAACAAATGAGGATGAGGGAAAAATAGCATAGATAAGGAAAAAAGGAAAGGAAAAGGAGGAAGTTTTTAAGATGTGTATACCATCACAGTTTTTAATATGTACATGTACACTGTAATATAACATTCCTTTAATTATCACATTGCCCCCCCCCCCCCCCCCCCCCCCCCAAAGGATATATATATATAACGGTGTACAGGTATACTATCTTGCTCAAGTTACTTAATTTCCTAAACAAAACTGAGATACCAATAACCATAAGGATTCGAGGTATCTTTTTATCCCATATTAAAGGCTTTTCTAAAGAGATTTTTATGTTTTACCTCCAACCTCTATGGATGTATGATACATACACATGTCCCATGTTGGATATATATATGCGTATCCCACATTGGTGCACTCGGTGACCTGTACTTTTATGCAATCAAAATCAGATGACAGCGTATTAAGTCACTATTGAAAACACATTGAAACACTGTTTGGCTGACTGTGGCAATCTTACTATCACCAAGTGACACGCCCTCAAAGCAAAATAATTGTTGTGTTTAATAAGCAAGCCCTGAAGGTCTTGTATGAATCTTTCAAATTTGAGATATATCTACAGTCAACTATACTTTTTTCTGCACTTTCTAAATATGGTTATCTAAAACTTTTGCTATAATTAGTGCTGCATTTGCGTTTTACTAAAGCTTCAGTAATGAGGTGAGAGAAACAAGGAAATCGTTCTGTGGGATATGGATATTCTCTTCTTGGGTACAGAATTTTGGTACTAGAGCCTCAAAGCTGAGGTTCTGAAACTGAATTCTGCACCCAATGGTAGAACATTCACAGGGATTAATGCAGGAATAGAAATTTAGTACCCTTTTTTGAAACAGGAGAAAATATGCACTGTAGGTGTATGACCTGTCCAGCGAGGGCTACAGGCCAGAGCCAGGGGGAGAGTACAAGAGGGGGGGGGGGGGCATGGATGACATCTTTAATTTATTTATGTTTCTCGCTGTGTTCACTATAGACTATGAAATATATATATCAGCAGTGACAATTAACAACAACACAGGGAAAATGAAATAAATTACTCAATTGTGGAACTGATGGAAAATTAAAAAATATAGAACCAAGACAGTTATTCATGTGGTAGTATTTCAGTTACAAGTGGGGGAATTTAAATAGGGGAAAATAATGCCAAAATTGGAGAGGGGACCGGAACTGGCCCATAATCGACTGTAAAAAAGGCCTGTGCATATATCCATGAGCTACCCTCCATGATGGTTGGCCAGATGTACATGTGCAGGCAGTATATATAACTTTAAAAAATCCATTTCCTTCAGTCTGAAGAATATAGTAAAAGGAATTAATTTTTCATAAAAATGTTTTATATCACTAGCATATTTCCATTTATTGGTAAATAGTTTATCAATGACAAAAAAAATGAATATCCCTGCTTTTATCTGAGAGTTTTTTGTGAGGAACAATTTCATTTTACATCATTGTATAAATTATTGTTTGTCAATTGCTATGTGACAATTATATATAGCTACAGTGTTGTAATCTACTTGTTACAATTCTGGTATTGTTTGTTTGCCACAGAGGTCTCGGAAGGAAGGGACACATTATTGGAAGGACGACATGAGTTTAACTTCAACTTTGAACTGCCAATGGGGTAAGTAAATAAGAAGGTGATTATGAGCAGGTAAATATCATTTGGGCAAAAATACATCTGTACGTGTTTCCCTGTTGAGTACCTATTCTAGATTTTATTGCCTGCCCTAGTCTTTTTCTCACTTATTAGTCCGAATTTTGTCTGAGGAATATAGCTTACCCTCCTTTGCCTGTTAAACGTTGTGTGTGATATGATTGACGGCAGAGTATCACATATATACTATATAGTCAGGTCCTGTTTCCCTCTGCATGGAACAGAGTAATGTGGCTTTGTAGATTTTTGATACAGAAGTTTGTATGGAGGTAGGGGACAGTAATAAATATTGATTGCTCACAATAATTTGTCTTGTTTTTAATAAGTACTGTAATAAAATACATGTAAGATATAATACTGAGAGAATATCAGCCTGATCTTTAGTAAGGTAAAAATAACAGTTGCTCAAATTCAATATCAAGTTCCCATTAAATTCAAATTGGCCATGGCCTCTTGTATTTGTCAGGCTTGTGGTACTGTACATGTATTCCAGTACATATTTACACTGAATCACAACCATCACATATTGTTAAACATACCTTTACCTTTATGTGCTAATCTGATTTTCATGAATTACCGTTTTGCAGTGGAATCTCAACCTCTTTTGAGGGTAAGCATGGAAGCATTAGGTACTGGCTCAAGGCAGAGATGGATAAACCTTGGTCGTTTAATCACAAAACAAAGAAAGCCTTCACCGTCATCAGTCCTATTGACATCAACAAACCAGAGTACCAGGTACCTGCACTTTGTTCTAAATGATTTTGACGAGTTCCAAATGTGGACTCATGACAAGAAACAATTAATGCATACACTATTGTGATTTCTTGCAACTATTTGCATGTGTTTGCACTTGGCAGGGGAGTGCCTTGTGAATATCGAATATTTTAAAATTTAACACAAATATTACTTCTAATGTGTTTTACTGTATTTGTTGATTTGAATGGTGATTTGCAGGAATTATTTTCTCTCTAATTTATATATGATATTATCACAGTGATTCACTTTATGATCAAACAATTGCTCTCATCCATGTACCATATAAAATTACATCAGGCACATTGATTTGCTGACAGGAACTTGGCATCAAGAAAACTAATGAAATTTAACAAATTTAAACAAGAGATTACCAGTTTTGTTGTTAAACTGTATTGTCTAAATTTGATACCTTTTTGAGAAATCATTGCTTTGTTTTTTCATTCTTTAATTCAAACACATTCATACGTATGTATTAGCTCAGTTTGAGGTGTACGTTAGGTACTGAAGCTGAGGTAGGTGTGGTGTATCTGGAAGGCTGAGATGGTTTAGTCTGTTTGTTAGCTGGCAGGAGGCGGGTTGGCAGTACTAGTGCATCTCCTGTGTAAATTATAATTATATCCCTTGACTTACAGACGTGTGTTCAGAGCAGTGCAGAAACAACCCTATGTTGTTGGTTGTGTACATCGGGGCCAATCTCCATCACCGCCAGGTCTGATCGCCGTGGCTACTGTGCTGGTATGTGCTCACAGCAAATCTAATGAACTGACAGAGGGAACCTGTTGATGGAATGTGGTTGGTGGTGTCAGAAAAAATCAAATTCAAATGTAAATGGGACTGAGATGAGATTTGGAAACATAGCATTTATTATCTGTTTCCTTTTGATATTACATTAGTGTATGGGCATTTTTGAATAGTTTTGATGTAAACAGAAACAGCTGATTCTTGCCTTATTCCTTATCTGACAGTTACAGTTAAATACTTCTCTGAAGTGTTGGGGCCTCAGGAAACATTTCATTGGCTTAATTCAAACAATAAGGGGATTTTGACTTAAACAACTGTTCGTTAATTGATAAATGAAAAGCAAATGTTATCTGACGTTGTCTGTATCATTAATTTATTTAAACTTTGGCACGATGATGCTGTCTGCTGAACCAGTTGTAATGAAACTAAATTTGATTGGCTGTTTGCCACTATCAGCCAGTAAGAGTTACCCAGGCACAGGTCAGAACTATTGACCTACTGGTAATTATTTACTTTTTATTATTCTGGGAAACATTTGAAATAGTTTTTATATGTATTCAGGCAGACAGGAAGTCAGGTAAAAAATTTAAGACACTAGAAAGTCTTGTAGCAATTTAAGATAATAGAAAATCGGGTAACAATATCTATAATCAGCTTGTTATACTTATTATAGTTATTGATATTGGGAATGTATTTGTAGAGAAGGATAGGTATACTTTCACTGTATTGTCTGGCTGGTGTGGTTTTAGTGCTAGTCAATTAACTGTTACTGATAGATCTAGAATGAACACTTGATCAAAGAATTTGTAATTTTTTGTAGGAGAATCAATAGCAGTGTCAGCCGAGTTTGATAACCACTCATCACGAACGGTGATACCCTATGCTACTCTGTACCAAACACAGGCCTTCTTTGCCAGTGGCAAAACAAGGGTCAGGAGAACCAAGTTCACAGTCCTCACAGGTAAAGTCTTGTTTACACGCTTACAGGTAAAGTCAAGTTTACACTCTCACAGGTAAAGTCATGTTTATACTCTCACAGGTAAAGTCAAGTTTACACTCTCTCAGGTAAAGTCAAGTTTACACTCTCACAGGTAAAGTCATGTTTATACTCTCACAGGTAAAGTCATGTTTACACTCTCACCGGTAAAGTCAAGTTAATACTCCCAGGTAAAGTCATGTTTATACTCTCACATGTAAAGTCATATTTACACTCTCACAGGTAAAGTCAAGTTTACACTCTCACCGGTAAAGGCCATGTTAATACTCACAGGTAAAGTCATGTTTATACTCTCACAGGTAAATTCATGTTTATACTCACAGGTAAAAACATGTTTATACTCTCACATGTAAAGTCATATTTACACTATCACAGGTAAAGTCATGTTTAAACTCACAGATAAAGTCATGTTTACACTCTCACAGATAAAGTCATGTTTATACTCTTAGGTGAAGTCATATTTACACTCTCACATGTAAAGTCATATTTACACTCTCACAGGTAAAGTCAAGTTTACACTCTCACCGGTAAAGTCATGTTAATACTCACAGGTAAAGTCATGTGTAAACTCTCACAGGTAAAGTCATGTTTATACTCACAGGTAAAAACATGCTTATACTCTCACATGTAAAGTCATATTTACACTATCACAGGTAAAGTCATGTTTAAACTCACAGATAAAGTCATGTTTACACTCTCACAGATAAAGTCATGTTTATACTCTTAGGTGAAGTCATATTTACACTCTCACAGGTAAAGTCAAGTTTACACTCTCACAGGTAAAGTCATGTTTATACTCTCACATGTAAAGTCATATTTACACTATCACAGGTAAAGTCATGTTTAAACTCACATAGATAAAGTCATGTTTATACTCACAGGTAAAGTCATGTTTATACTCTCACATGTAAAGACATGTTTATACTCTCACATGTAAAGTCATATTTACACTATCACAGGTAAAGACATGTTTATACTCTCACAGGTGAAGTCAAGTTTACACTCTCACAGGTAAAGTCAAGTTTACACTCTCACATGTACATGTAAAGTCATGTTTATACTCTCACAGGTAAAGTCATGTTTATAATCACAGGTAAAGTCATGTTTATACTCTCACAGATAAAGTCAAGTTTACAATCTCACAGGAAAAGTCAAGTTTACACTCTCACAGGTAAAGTCAAGTTTATACTCTCACAGATAAAGTCATGTTTATACTCTCACAGGTGAAGTCAAGCTTACACTCTCACAGGTAAAGTCAAGTTTACACTCTCAGAGGTAAAGTCATGTTTACACTCTCACAGGTAAAGTTATGTTTATACTCTCACAGGTAAAGACTGGTTTATAATCACAGGTAAAGTCATGTTTATACTCTAACAGGTAAAGTCAAGTTTCCAATCTCAAAGGTAAAGTCAAGTTTCCAATCTCAAAGGTAAAGTCATGTTTACACTTTCACATGTAAAGTCATGTTTACACTCTCACAATTAAGTCATGTTCACACTCCCACAGGTAAAATAAGATTCTAACTTTCACAGGTAAAGTCATGTTTACAATCTCACAGGTAGAGTCATATTTACACCTTAATAGGTAAAGTCATGTTTACACTCTCACAGGTAAAGTCATGTTTACACTCTCACAGGTAAAGTAAAACCATTTCTCACTGGTTTTAAACTAATGATTGTCATTCTTATAGGTAAACATATGTTTACTATTCTTTCAGGTGAATTCATATTAACATTTCTTGCTGGTCAAGTCATGCTTTAAAATATCTATAGTTTCACTAAGCCAAGTTCATAGTTTTTACAGGCAAACTCATGTTGTTATTCTGTCAGGTAAATATTAAGTTGCCTTAAAAATACAGAATTATCCATTACGAATACCTGATCCTGTAAGTATCTCTTGTAATTGTAGGATTACCTGTGGCCCCTGGGACCCGAGGGAACTGGGAGTCCCAGCTCCTCAAGATCCCAGCAGTGTCTCCATCTATCATGAACTGCTGTGTGATGAAAGTAGATTATTACATCAAAGTGAGTATAGGCGAAATATTCTTGCTAAATGGCTTTTGACCGTTTTTCTTTACAAAAATATTTCAGTTTATTGTGTAGTTAGAAAGTGAACTTCTGACTTGTGTACATATTTGTTGTGTCCTACCAGCCCTGATCAGTCTACAGTGTCGAAGAGTTGGAACTGTCTGACATGCTGTTAGATACCATGTTGAAGGCTCTTTGTATAAGACCTAAACAGGGTTTTAAGACTTAAGTGGCATTTAATTGGAGGAAACTAAATTAGCTTCATGGTTGAATTGTGATACAATTTACTTTCCCGAGATCTAAGGATAAAAAAAAAATAAAAAAGATATAGATTATGTCTCAAGATAATAATACAGATAATGTTTATCTACAGTTGGCCTTATAGTGAAATTATCACTGGCCTAACCAAGTTTTAAAGTGTATTTGTAAGTGAAATAAAACTGAGAGTGCTTTACTTCAGTTTTTTAAAAGCAATGTGTCCTTGAAGAAGTCGTCAATATCCTAAATTTTTGTAATATTTAGCTGTATACTTGTGAATCGCCTTTCATGCTAATACATGGTCAAACTTCTCTTGACCAACTATAGAAGGTGGGTGTGACAAAATGTCTCATAAGACAGATGGTCACTTAATACAGGTCCCTAAAACGTTTTTTTATAAGACTGAAGAGGCAAATTATAAAAGATCATAAATTTAGGATAAGGAAAGGTAAGTATTGTTATATAAATTAAAAAAATAAGACTGAAGAGATAATTTATAAAAGATTGTGAATGTTAGATGAGGAAATTTAAAGGTCAGTATTGTTATACAAATAAACAATAACTGTTTGAGTATTATGTGTGTTAAAATTGCTTACATGTATACATGTATATCAATTTGAAAAAGGTTCATAACATTCTAGAATTTTCAAGTATTACATGACATTGTGCAGCTGCAATAACCTCGTGGTAATTGTTGCGTGTTTCTATATTTGTTTAACACAGGTCGCCTTACACATACCCGGGGCTTATAATTTGACCATGCATTTACCCATTGTCATCGGAACAGTTCCATTTAGACGTGGAACCTTCAGGTTCCCAGAGCCACATTTCTTCAGAGAGAACCAACGTCATTTTGATAGTGTGGATTATCTTCCCATCCCCCCACCCTACAGAGAGACAATCACACCACCTCCACCATTTGATGGTAAGTTATCCCTTCCTTCTTGCCATTGTCAAGTTGATGGGTGTGATGAATCAAGTTGGGTCATTGAACATATTGAATTGATTGCAAAGCTTTTCTTCGTAAATTGTCTCAAAACCAACTGAATTCATTATGCTGAATATTTGATCATAACAAGTTTTGAACCATATTTAAATACCAATATGATAAAGATGTGTTTTGCTGTCAGACTGACTGCCAATTACTGATTATGACATAATTTCCATGGATATGGTTGACACTACTGCATGCAATGGTCATTATAAATAGATGAAAACTCATTAAAAGTTTTCATAAATTTTGCATTAAAGTTGCATAAAAAGTACATTAAATTAAGCATTAAAATGTGGCATGATTAATGCCCATGACATTTCCCTTAAATTGATGGTGACATCATTTCCATTGTTATCTTTGAGTCATCTTTCAATTCAAGATAAAATTAATTGGATAACAATTGGTAGGTTTATCAAGTCAAATAGCAGTACCAATAAAAATCTAGATTGATGTCAAATATATCCTAGCTGTTTTTGGTTCCATGATAATAATTAGGGTTACTGTATTAAATTCCACAAATATTGGACAGTCATAAGAAATCTATAGCTCTCAATAATATTTTTGTTTCGTCACATATTTTTAACAATAAGGTAGTGTTATTCTTGTTACGAACATCAAATACGTAAAAAGTTGCCATGTCATGTACCAAAATTGGAACACTGCGACCTCTATTTGACTTTTGACCTTGACCTCAAGTGTGAAAATACAGGATTCAGGAGCATATGATGGATCTGCGTCTTGTATAGATATATATATAGGTACATGCTGGGAAGTTCCTGTGTGACATACCAAAATAACGTTATCACTGTGACACAACCTCTTCTTACATGTACCTATTGACTCCTAATCTAGGATACAGAAATATAGGATTTGAGAGCATATTGAGGCAATTGTTTGATGTATGGACTTCACATGAGGTGTTGGTTACTATCAAACTCATTTACCGAAATACAGGTTTTGGAGCCATATCTTGTCCAAAAGATTCATGTAGGGAGAGCATGCAAGTAACATGTTGCATGTAGGGAGAACATACTAGTAACATGTTGCATACCAAAATGGGTTAAAGAAACCTCTATTCTGTAATTTCAGGTAAAAATGTGGGATGCAGTGGTATTCATTGCTATTGCCATTTATATAATTCATGTACATGAAATTAATTCTGCACAGAGATTTAATTATTATGTAAAGACCAATACAAACATATTCATACCTATGCTAACGTTGAAATGTTTGTTTTGCTGTCATAAATAAAAAACAACTCTTCAAATGGGAATTTAAAACTATGTTTTTAGTGAGCTTGTTTTATATTTTGACTTGTAAGAAGTCCAGAAACAGATATAAATGCCTTGTGTAAGTGTCTCAAAACAATTTGAATTCATTCTTAAATCTCTTTGGTAATCAAATAGTTATATTGATGGGTTCATTGGGTGTATACATGTGTTACATTGACCTTGAAGACCCACCGACGTACCACGAGAGTGTGGGTGGAGCCGTGAATATCTGGGACGATGAGGACGACGACCCGAGATACAACATGGGCGACCTCACTTATACACCTATGTACACCTACGTTTACAACTACAGACCTCCACCGGCATACTCCGAGGTAAGGAATCACGCCTTTACTCTCAGTCCACACTAGTCGCCTCAGTAATCCAACTAGCGAAATTTATGAAAATGAAAAGTTACAAAATCCAGAATTTCCATACAGTGTTCAAGTTTATGTTTTAACAACGCAGGCATAAAAAATACACAATACAGTGTCTCAAAAACTAAAGATTACATTAATTTGGCTTTAGTAATGATATCAATGATATTTATAATCAACACACAGCCTATTTCCTGAAGGATTACCCAAAGATACTTTTGCACTGTTCTTTAAAAATCTAGTCTTAAAATACCTATCTTTACCATTAAGTCGCGCTCATCCGAGCTCTCTTCGCCACAGGAGGACCCTAACCCAGTTCAGATATGTGAAGTCCCTGCCATCAGATCGGCAGCTGAAGATGTATGATGATGTCTTACCTGCAAACAATGTGTCATTTATTTTAAAATACCTGTTGGTGCAGATCTGTCACCTGTGACTGAAATGTCGGTAATACAGGTGTGACGTTTATCCTCCTGCTCTACAGTTGGTTTTGTGGCCTTTTGCATTGCTATGACGACGTCGAACCACTTTTTAATGACCATGTACCTCAATTGAATTGACTAAGTGTTAATAACACTGGTGTTAAGAGAAGATCACTATGAAGGTAGGTCATCCTGTTAATAAGGCAATCTCAAGGTTTGTAATCAGGACGGAGAGATCACGGAGAAGGCCATCTTGTCAACAGCAGCGGGCCTACTCACATACAGTATGGCCATCACAAAATCGTTTAGAATATGATGTAAGAAAAATGAAACATTTTTGAGTCTAGATAATGAATGAAGGTAGCATTTGTACGAATCATTTGTATGGATCATTTTCAGCTTTTTACCATGCATTGATTTTTGTTTTGATTAACTGCAGCATGTATTACATGACCATTGCTCCAACTCACTCTTGACAAGATTAATATTTGTTTAATATTTCACCAGTTTATGTGGTCACATTTACGAGATGGTTTAAATAGTGATTCTGTAAGACTACGTACGTGAGTATATAAAATCATGGGTAGATGTTGTACAATTTCATTTTTTGGAATAAATACCCGGATTTTTTTTTAAATTATTAGGATGTATCTTTTCATACATTTGTTTCAAAGATGTGTCATTTCTCTATAAAATAGGGAGTCTTATTGTTATGAATTGTATCAGTTATTCTATTCACTGACAGAAAAAAAATTGCACACAATTTTTAAAAAAATCTGAAAAATCCTAAAAGATAAAAAGTACTTATTATCCTAATCTTATATACTGGTGATAATGAAACGGTAATTTGTTGTTCTTTTTTACTCTGGCCCTGAAAACTTAATATGAGTTGGTTGGAAAGTGTTTTTTTTCTACCAAGGATAAGGTTATCGGAGTGAATTGAGAAGAGGTTGTTTTTGATGAGGTGTTGAGATAAACTAGATGAGTTTATCACGTGGAATGTAACACAACATGTATGTTTGTTGGTGCTATATATTAGTCGTTTTCAATAGTTGTTGTGCATATTATTTATTGAATAGTTATTATTTACATATAATCGTAAGGCATTTTATGTAAAAAACGTTTTATATTAATATTATTGTGTTTGTTGATAACTGATTAATAAATGTTCGGTACTCTAGTAAACGTGATCTGGTAAATTGCGAAACTTTTGTTGCATAAGTTTCATTTTCTGTTTAACAGAAATTACTAATTTACACAAAACGAGAATAAAATGTGCAGAAACGTTCTTGAACTAGACAAAATCCATTTTATTTGAACGGAGAAAGATCTTATAAACCCCCCATGTATAAATACAATTGGCTTCATTTTCATTTTTGTGAATGTAGAATTGGTTTGAGAGTATGGGAGATTGACATTGTTTACTGGTTAGATTAAGGAGTTGTTGATTTTACTAAATGATAGAACCGGTGTAGTTAATTGAAAGCATGAATGAAGTAGTATACAACACACAAATGTCACAAACTGAGGCCCCTTTAGGGTGTCGTATATACACACTCAGCATCTTGATGATAACCTTAGCAAGTATTCATTTCATGGATGATGTGTAAGTTTTCCTAAATCCTTAACAAAGCTTAACATTGATGATGTATCAGTGTCAAGCAAAGCATATTCTAGACACATGTTGTTATAATGTATTACCCAAATTCTTCTCCTAATGTTAAATCCGTATTTTAATTTAATAATGGTATAGGTTTATACAGGAGGGGAACAAAGTGTAGTATAGGCTTATACAGGAGGGAGACAGTGTGGTATATGTTTATACAGGAGGGAGACACAGTATGGTATAGGTTTATACAGGAGGGAGACACAGTATGGTATAGGTTTATACAGGAGGGGAACAAAGTGTGTTACAGGAGGGAGATGTGGTGTGGTATAGGCTTATGCAGTAGGGAGACACAGTGTGGTATAGGCTTATACAGGAGGGTGACACAGTGTGGTATAGGGTGTTACAGGAGGGAGACGCGGTGTGGTATAGGGTGTTACATGAGGGAGACGCAGTGTGGTATAGGCTTATGCAGTAGGGAGACACAGTGTGGTATAGGGTTTTACAGGAGGGAGATGCAGTGTGGTATAGGCTTATACAGGGGGGAGACAGTGTAGTATAGGCTTATACAGGAGGGTGAGACAGTGTGGTATAGGGTTTTACAGGAGGGAGATGCGGTGTGGTATAGGGTGTTACAGGAGGGAAACACAATGTTGTATAGGCTTATACAGTAAGGAGGCACAGTGTATTGAAGAATTACAAATATACATAGAATTGTGTAGGATTGTATAGCATTAAAGCAAAACATCGCAGAGGTTTGTACAGCAGGCAAAGCAGGTAGCGGCATATGCTAACTAGTCAGAAATAATGATACTTTTGTTAAAAGAAATTGAATTCAAGATGAAAAAAATTACAAACATATTTCACTTATACAAGAAATCTTATAGTAAAACTTAAAAAAGATATTTGAAAATCACTGTTGGATCACTGTGAAATTATTTAAAAGTATTCATTACTTAAAATGTTGACGATTAGCAGTGTAAACAATTCACATTGCATGAAGTATAACATTGTCTTTATAGATATAACACAAAGACTATCCCCATTTCTCAGGTATAGTACTCCCAGCCTGACATTTTATACCCCCTACATTTAACCAACTGCTACTATTTATTTGTATTGTTGACATCACCATTACATGTACATTACATGTTGATTAACATAGAAAGTATTTATTTTTGTTTTTGATGTTTCATACATAAATATATTCATGGTTTAGAGTCAGCCTGTGTGGATAAAGTTTTTCTTGCTTCATGTTTTTATAAAAGATGCCTGTATGTATTTCCAGTGCAATATTTGCACCGAAATATTGTTTTGGTTTTATTTATTTCATTTTTGAAATATTATGTAAATAATGCTAACATCAAAACAGATACGTATACATCCAGGGCATTTTTATATCACAACTATACACAATATTTTTCAATTTAGCATTTGGGATTTGAAATTAAGTTCAGCTGAGATTGATTTAAAAGCATTCTTTAATTTACTTAATATCAGTGCAATTTTGATCATGAATTATTTTGGGAATGTCCATTCATTTTATTATACTTATAACAATAGGATGGCATTTATGAGTTTTAAGTTGAGATTGATTTAACTAAAATCCTGAAAAGTATAATATTAAAACAGGTATATGTGCCTATGACCTGTTTAAACAGCATTAATCAAGCCCACATGTACATGTTGGGTCATATAGTCTCGCTATACCCTGGTGTAGAAGTTGGCACACACACTGTTTTTTTCCTAGAGGTATTCTTAGATTCAAGCGATATCAATTTGAGTAAATTCATGTTAGTTTATTGATGAATGTCATCGTATTCAACATCCTTATGGGTTTAAGAAGGAAATTCTCTTCTGTATCAGTTTTTTCTGTATTGCATTATGTACTAGATTTTATTTTTTTGTAAGTGTCCAAGGGAAGGTAACTTCATCATATTATTAACTCGTTAGGCCCAAAGTGATAAATGTGCTTATGGTATTGTGTAGCATACATTATCCATCTGTTCATAAACTATTTTTTCTTTAAAACAGTATCTACTGTACATCCATATTGAGATGAAGGGCTATAAGTTTGTTCAAATGAATGGTATTGACCCACATTCAAGGTCACAAGGGCAAATAACTCCATATGAACAACCAGAAGGCCCAGGATCATAGTATGTAATATGTTGGTATTAAGGGCAGTAAACTTTGTTAAAAAATTATTACTTTACCAACTATTAAGGTCATAGAGGTAAAATGTGTTAACATGATTTAATGATGTAAAGGTAGCTTTTGCTGTAATACTTGACCGAATAGAACATAGCCTTGTATACTGTCATTGAAGTGTACATGTAATCTTCTTTTAACCTTATTGTGATTCAGTATTAAAGTGGGTTTTTTTTAAAACTCATTTTAGACTTTCAATCCATATTGAAGTTTAAATATAATTTTAAACATAAAAAGAAATAATAATTTGAAGTGTTATACAAATATATTTTATTTCCCCAATTTGGTGGTTGAATGTGATATACATTTTCGACATTTGTTGAGGAGTCCGGGCATAAAATCTATACATAAGTGAAAACAAATTCCGGATATTTTCTTTTAAGGTTATCTCCCTTGGACTAGATTAATTTGCCTTGTGATTCAGTTTTGTTCTGCATTATTTTACACCCTTGGGTGTAGAGTTTAAGGCCAGAATATAACAGTGAACCTCCTTTCTGACCTGATGTTTTACACACTTAGGTAGGTAGAATTTCCATAGCCCTCATACTTATTTACGATAGACTCTCTCTTAATCTCTGAATAGTGTAACAACATTCTAGATTTCATGAAAAAAAGATGACAAGCACCTGTCTTTTATGCATGAATAGTGTCGGTTGTTGCATTTACCTGTAGTATCAATGATCCTGAATAATCTTTAGATTGCAATTATTGATGTTGAATAAACATTGTTTTGTTCTAAAATATTCAGAAGTTAACAAGTTGTTCATGGATTTTTTTTATTTTTTTTATAAATATATGGATATAAACAATTACTGTAAATCTTCTCATTCAAGGAAAATTTCGTGTAAGTTTGAAGAATGACTTTTCTATACATGTTTATTAAAATCATTTGAAATATTTATTTCAATTTTTATTCTGCTTGTTAGGATTTAATTGTTATGTCCACAGTAAGTATTTTTCAGAAATTTCATGCAAAATATTTTCATGTTTGAAGAAAAACAGCTTACCAGTACTAAAATGTTCTTTCTTTCCTTATTTTTGAGCTTCAAAATAATTTGTTCTTTCTTATTAGTTCTTAGGTATATTGAAAAATACAAATTGTTTTGATATTTAGAAATAATATAAACTATTCATTTACAAATAAGAAAATGCATTGAATTAAATAACAAGTTATGATTTTAAATGGCTAAAATTAACCCATAGAAAAAGGAAAATTCCAAAACAAAAGGAAAATTCCTAAACATATTTTCTTTTCTCCAATTATGTTTAGAAATCGCTTTCCCTTTAACAGGCAGGACAGATATTGTTCAGGCTAATAACAGAAACAACTGACACTAAACAGGTGATGGTAAGGAAGTATAAGGCCTAATAAATACTTATCAGATTTGCCCATTTTATCATTGTGTGGTATGCCTTCACATTTTGTAATGATAATCATCTAAAGTGGTGTGTACTTGGGTTAATTTGTGGTACATTTTTACTTGTGGATACTAATACAGTGAGCTCACGCTTTTTTGCCAAATGTATAGTGTGACATTATTGATTTTTCTCTGAAAATGCCAGTGTTGATTTTAATTATATTGTTTTTGTAATTTTGCAAGCTTTTTACGTTTATTATTATTTTGACTATTGATTATTTATGCATTTTTTATTATTATGTTGAACCAACATATTTCTGTGGTTATTGCGTCCATATTTTTCCAGTTTTGGGTTTATTTTACATTTGCATTTTGTCCCCCTACACTGATCAACCAAGACCGCTTACATCTAAGAGGGGAGGAATTCCATTTTGTTTTACTCGCACTTTGATTTGAAGCATTTTATTGAGTTTTTTTTATTGTGATCTGTTCATTAATAAATAATTAATTAGACCAAATCGACAGTATTCTTTGAATACAGTCATTCAGAATTAATAATCATGTTTTATTTCAAAATATATTTATTTTGAGTTTCCATAATTTCTTTTCATTTTTTTTCACAATAAAAGAAATATCTTTTGTCATGTTTTTCATCCTTATATACCAGGTATGTACTTTTTTTTACAACAAGTAAGAAACAACATTTATCTACCTATATTAATCACTTTTGTTGGCTCAAGTTAAAGTGCACAAGGGGTCTTAATGTGGGAGGAAACTGAAATACCCAGAGGAAACCCAGGTGGTCGGGCAAGTGACAAATACCTTCATCAAACCCCCAGTTGTCTTGGTGAAAGCCAAGTGCGCTATCCATTGCGCCACCTGTCCACCCTTATTGTTTGCCAAACCATACAGTCTGTATGTGGTGATATAACTATGTGGGCATATAAGTACCAGGTAAATGTTCAAAAGTATCTTTTTCTGTGACCTTCATAGTTCTCAGCTGTCGGGAAAGTCTTATTATGGAACTTTATAGGTAGATATGTCATGACTAGACAGTGTTGCAGATAACTCTCATGTTCATACTTTTAAGCCTATAACAGCTTGGGTCAAAAGTTCAAACAATTCTTTTTTGGGGTATAACTTTTTCGTTTTTTTTTTTAGTTGGTCATAGCAAATTATGCTTTTTTAACTGAGGCAATCCCGTATTAAAGAAGTCAATAAAGATATTTCGTATTTTCTGGATACTTTTAACGTGAACAAGTTTATAATAGTACAATAAGTTTAATCATCTTTGAAAGATAATAAGTTCAATTATTAGGCAATTTCGGTCAACATGGCTATATGTGTCTAAAACCTACAACTTTTAGCAGGTCGGATGCATAACATTTGCAGAACAGTTTTTCAATGTTTTTAGTTTATGAAAAAAGGAATGTTTCTGTTATTATATAAATATTTTCCTTTATATCTTTGTGCCCTGTCTCTAGTGCTAACTCAGTTGCTTCCCCTGAAGTAGTATCTTCCCGTTGGTAAAGGATTTGTGCAATAAAACTTTACATATACACATGTACTGTTATGACAAATGTTGGTTACACAGTTTTATATTGTTGCTTTGATGGTGCATGTTTGTCCAGAATGTCCCGTGCCAAACAGTTTGTTAGTTTGTATGCTTCTGTATTTATTTTGCTATATTTTGCAAAATTTGTTACCATGTGATACTAATCATTATTGTTTAAAATGTTTTAGAGGTAGATGTCTTAGAGACCACATTTCTGAAAAATTATTGATTGTATGTTATTTAAAAACCTAGACCCTGTCATTTATGATTTTTCTATGCATACTTTTTGAAAGTTACATTTATTTTGGATTTTTTAAAATTTAAAACTTTATGCTGCATTGTTTGGATTCTGTGAAATCAAAATTTCTTTTCTAAGTTAAAATTGGTTAAGAATTGTGGTCCCATATAACCTAGGTTCACTTTTAAGCTTGAATCCCTCCCACTTCATAATAGGATAAGTGTTCAATGAAAAATAAATATGCTCCGTTTATATAATTTGTTGTTCAACAGTCGTGGAAGATTTATATTACAACCCAATGAGATTTTGTTTTTAGCAGGTCATCAGAATTATGTTCATTTGAATCAATATTCCTTTGAGAAACATTTTTTTGTGTAAATCAAACACATCCTTAGTTCATTACTTTTCGAACAAATATGGTTGATATTGTACAGACATTGGAAGAATGAGAAAACACGGAGGTGACAAATGAAGTTTACACGTACTGTTAATACAAGGAAAACAATGAAAGTCGTCACATTTGAATATTTATTTTTTGCATTAAACTTTTGACATACTTGAGTTTGGTTATATTATACAAATCATGCAATGCTCAGATTCTGTCAAAATCATTGAAAAGGACAAGTTGTTATTTATATATCCATGTGTTTTACATTACTTATCTACATTAAAGGGAATCGTAAAGGTTAGCATTGAGAATACATGGCCGTCATGGTAGGGATTTTGTACTACCTTCGTATTATTATAGCAACTACATTATTTCATTGTCCTCTCCCGCATAAAAAAAATATGCATGTTGTTTTATTTCATATGTATATTTTTGGGCATATGTTTGTATGATCATAGAATATTTCTATTTAATACATGTTGAGTGAATAGTTTGGTTAGATGGGAGGCTGTAGTAGATATATAACTCTATGGGAATTGTAACACTACATAGACTCTGGATAGTGTCTTTTGCTTTTCCTCTTCTTGCCCTATTCCATCTTTGTGTATTGCAGAGTTATCTTCTCTTATGAGCAGGTATTGATTGTTACGTCATTTGTTTGTGAGAGTAACGTCATCAATTTTTGAGAAAACGACGTAACAATCGATACCTGCTCACAAGAGATGATAACTCTGCAATACTCAAAGACGGAATATTGAACAGATGATCAGTACCAACTTATTTCCTTTCTCTCAATTTTTTGAGGTTGTGAAAAATCTACATATACTCCTGTCAGGGTTATCATCGGTTATCTAATCTCTGGTTTCATTACAAAAGGTTTAAATAGAGATATCTTGAAGTTAGCCATTGTAATAGGAAGCGTGTTCTGTGATTATTAAGTTTCAAAAACGTTTTGCTGTGACTATTATTTTTTTGGCCCGTGAAAAACAGTTCAGTGAATGGATTCTTATCGTAATTCATTATTAATACATATTGTAAAAATTGTAATGAAATAAAAAATAAAGGGGTGTTATTTTTACTCTTTTTATCTAAATTGAATGGAAGGTATGTGAAACAACTTTTTAAAATGATTTGTATGTCATGAAAAAATAAATAAGATAGAAATTCGAAAACGATTTTGTATATACTTGCGCTAAATTAATGGAAGCTAAATTTATAGTAAGTATAACTTTGAAAGTTTAA
Organism: Mizuhopecten yessoensis; assembly: GCF_002113885.1. Classification (NCBI taxonomy): domain Eukaryota; kingdom Metazoa; phylum Mollusca; class Bivalvia; order Pectinida; family Pectinidae; genus Mizuhopecten; species Mizuhopecten yessoensis. The sequence goes on from NW_018404492.1 coordinate 5,280,834, forward strand.
ATATTGTAGGATTATTGTATTTTGAAAATAAGAACAACTCTGATTGAAAATGTATTTGATGGTACTGAATTTAATTCAGGCAGTTAAACTTAACTGTAAGATAGTTGGTTTTGATATTTAAATTTTTTATTTTTATTTTAAAGACATGTACAAAATCAAATGAGTTTACTCCAGGATATCGTAAGTGTAGTATTTCTTGAAAAATATGGATGTCATCAAAGAAAGGGTTATAAAGTCGAACTGCAAACACGAGAAAATATCTAGAGGCTGCGTTGAGTTATGAAGCCATTAGCTAGAATAATATTGTACTAAAACATAGCCAAATATGTAATTATGTTGAATAGTGCTTGTGCATATTTGTTGTTCAGTAGTATGAATGCTTTTTTGACAAATCGAGTGTTGGTAAATTTACAGGGTAGGATTTGCTTACTAGTGGGAATATACTTGACCGAATAATCCAAGATTAAACCTATATAACTGTCAGCATCACTGACAGCTCTGATGCTAAGCCTGATTGATAAAAATCCCAATGACTGCAGATATAAATCTTAAACTATTGAATAGTTTCAATTACGGCCAAATTTGACTAAACCTATATAATTGTCACCATATTTTACAGATCTCAAGCTAAACCTATGAAATAGTCCGCATATCTCGTGGATCTAAAGCTAATTAAGCCTATGAAATAATCCCCATATCTTACAGATCTTCAAACTAAACCCATGGAAAAGTCCCCATATCTTACACATCTTCAAGCTTACCTATGAAATAGTCCCCATGTCTTTTCAGTTCTTTGAACTAAACCTATCAAATAACTCCCCCCATATCTTACAGATCTTCAAACTGAAATAGTCCCCATATCTTACAGATCTTCCAGCTAAACTTATAAAAATAGTCCTAATATCTTACAGATCTCCAAGCTAAACTTATAAAAATAGTCCCCATATCTTACAGTTCTTCAAGCTAAACTTATAAAAATAGTCCCCATATCTTACAGATCTTCAAGCTAAACTTATAAAAAAAGTCCTAGTATCTTACAGATCTTCAAGCTAAACTTAAAAAATAGCCCCCATATTCTATAGATTTAATACTTATTTTTTTATAGAAGTTTCCGTGTCGTAGAGATTTCAAGCTAACCATATATCTTTAAATTTGGTAGGTTTGGTTGTAGCTTAAAAAAAATGGCAAAAGTGGTAAGTATTAAAACAACATGGATGAATTCTCGAAGTAGACTTGATGGGTTACGTCGTACATGACAACTGTAGGAAAGTAAATCGATTTAGGATGGCGTCTATTTGAGTGCATCCGTTTGCATGATGGAATTTCTGGGAGAGATTTGTAAATTGCTGTCTAAAGAGTTTGAAAGACAGGTAAATCTGAATTTCTAATAGAATAGTTTCAACTCATTCGACCCTACACTTTTAAACTAGACTTACCCAGTCATTGATTTGGTAAGGTTCAATTGTGACTTTAGGGATGAGTGGGTTAATGTTAATGGGGCAAATGGACGATGGGGTATGACAATGCTATGGAAATATAAGCAGTTAGAACTAATATAGAACAGGTACGATACGGGAACTAATGGATAAGTCTACGGGATTTATGTATATTTATAGGACAATCTGAATAGGACGACTAGTATTTTGTAGGACAATAGGATTTTTACTATTGTTATTGATGGGATGGGATGGGCATGACTAGATTATCTAGGTTATGATGTAACTATAACTGTGACTGATTTAAGTGTCGTTATGTGATATTTATAGATTCTGTCATTATATATATATAGATATTGAATTGTCAGAAAAAAAACAAATAAAAAAATACAAATGGCGAAATAAATTCAATGGCCTTACCTGGTTGTTGTCTTATTTCTTACTTGCAATATGAACAACTGTTTGACGAGCACATTATAAATGATTTTGGTGGAATACTTACAGAGCAAGACTTTTTTCCGTCTTTGACACGATTTCTGATCATAGACAATGTTGTTGAGCATGGCCCAGGATCATGATATCACAATGCGAAATGAATATTATTTTCAGTGTGAAATAAATGTTTTATCGCATCAACTTCCAAGATAACGCCACACGCGACATTTAAATAACTCAATAACTCGTTTTAAAAATATTTTATTACAAATACAAATATATCTTAACATGTTTTGGAACCAAAATCATTACAATGACTGAGAGTATCGACCTCGCATGTTATGGTAAGTAAACTGCCTACACGTTGTTAAAGTATTTCGCAATTACAAAATTTTCTCTCCGAAAGAAAAGACAAAAAACATGGACATTTATCGAGTGTTGAACTACTGCAGAAAATGAGATGACATTCCATAGAAAATGAGATGGCCCTTCACAGAAAATGAGATGGCCTTCCACAGAAAATGAGATGGCCATTCACAGAAAATCTCACAACACATATATGATACTAACGTTTATACACCTTTACACAGGCAAGCAATTATAAACAGTATTTCATTCTAGCATTTGTTCAATGGAGTAATTTTCAAGAGAGAAACAAATGAAAGGCCTGGGCTAACGCGAAAACAACAGCCAGTAGTTCTACAGGTCTTCATTAGACCTGATCTCTGCTGGTGTCAACTCGTACTTCTCTGGGATGCCGACCACTCCACAGTCTTCAATGAAGACGGTTTTCTTGGATGTGGCGCTGTTCTTCTTTAGTTCGAGATTAGACACTTTCCTGACCACGTCCTTGAGAAATAAAAGGCGAAAAGGGTTTAAAATCGACAATAACACATACCAAAGACAGAATTGGAAATTATGTAACGAAAAAAACCCATCAGTATGTGGTCAGACACCAAATAAATAGGAATTACGAATTACGATATGAACACCAGTAGAAAAATACAATTTTGGAAACCAGGTATTTTGTAAAGTAAGTGTTTCCTCATAACATGAGTCACCTTCACTTAAGAATGAATATCTCCGGTAGAAACCTCTGATTAGGTATTTATTGGTTAACAGTCCGTCTCTATCTACACGCTCTGGCACCAGAGTGAAATATATTGCACACACAAACAAAAAATACAACTTCTTTATTGCCATGATATAATGTAGTATTCAATTATTCATATTATGCTTAGGTCACAGATTATAATCGACAGTCAAAAAATAAAATAGATGTAATAAAATAAAAACAAGTTGACTGGTTAAAAAGCCATTTTTTTCTACGATCACTTGAAATTAATAACAAGGAACTAAATTAGTGTTTTCAGTACTATGATTAATAAAGGGAAGACTCGCTTTTGAGGAATGATAGCAACGACCTAAAGATGAGATGCTGGACCCAAATTTCTTACTATTAACCCTTGGTTAACGATGCCGAGGAACAAGTATTTGAATTACAAAAATAACAATTTACTCACCATGCCCCTGACGACCTTTCCGAAGACCACATGCTTGCCGTCCAACCACCTGGCCCTATTAACGACGATGAAGAACTGAGAGCTATTTGAGTCGGTTCCAGTGTTAGCCATGGAAACATAGCCTGCCGCCTGGTGGCTCAAGTCAAAGTTCTCGTCCACGAACATGGAGCCGTATATACTCTCACCTACAAAAAAATCAAAATGTCATCAAACTTGATCTTTATTCCATTCCTGGACCGTTTTTTTTTTTTCAATACTTGTTTTAAAAGATAAAACCTACATATTCACATTAACTCGATAGTAAGCCCTATTCCGTCTTTGCGTATTGCAGAGTTATCTTCTCTTGTGAGCAGGTCTTGATTGTTACGTCATTGGGTTGTGAGAGTAACGTGATCAATTTTTGAGAAAACGACGTGATTTTTTCACACAAACCAATGACGTAACAATCAATACCTGATCACAAGAGAAGATAACTCTGCAATACGCAAAGACGGAATTATCGTATATTAAGTATTTAATACCCTTATTCCAGATTACTGTTTTCTTAAAGAATAAAAATAATCTAAATATAATTTTCCTTTTACAGTGTGTATATGTACAAGACAACACTGTTCGAAGTCGCATCACAATACAATTTTAATCGGCACCACTTTTAAAGTGAAACAATTCCAATTTCTGATGCAATAAAATGTGATAAAATAAGGAAACAAATAATCATGAGGTATTCCGTCTTTGCGTATAGCAGAGTTATCTTCTCTTGTGAGCAGGCATTGATTGTTACGTCATTGGTTTGTGTGAGAAAATTACGTCATTTTCTCAAACAAATGACGTAACAATCAATACCTGCTCACAAGAGAAGATAACTCTGCAATACGCAAAGACGGGTTACTGATACCGAGGCTCCTATATAGTTGGGGCTATTGTCCGCGAATTGGACAGTGAAAAGGCCAAAATCAATAGCTGTCTAATCCTCGTTACTTCGGGGGTTACATTCACTAACTGTCTCTGCATCCCTTGCATATATCATAGCAAATTGAAGGCAAACAGCTAGCTATTTGATTGTTCTCTGTCAATTTTATCGTTACGCGGGTGCGAGATTTTTTTGATGTGCACCCAAGAATCAAACTAGTCTTCTTGTCTCAACCACATGGTGGCTCACTCTGAGTCTTAGCTTTTGTTCATAATATATATTAAAGGGTAGTGGAGAGAAAGTCAGTAAGCGTAACCCCTGGGTTGTCGAGGATAATGCTGCCCCCATTGGGACATACGTTTTCTTAACTGCAATTTTTCATTGCCTTTCATATCCATGTTATGTCTGTGCATCAAAAGATCAGACTAGTGTTTTTGTCTCATCCGCAAGGTGGCTTACTCTGAGCCTTAGGGTTTTTCGTTAAATAATCAAGGGGAGCGGAGAGAAAGAAAGTGTGCGTAACCCCTGGATTGTCGAGGATGATGCTCCAATAGGGACATATGTACTTTTATCTCATCTTTTCAATTCCTTTCATATCCATATTATTTCTGAGAACATCCATCGCCATGCAAAGTATATGTGCTCTGATAACTTCATATGAAGTAAATGAAAAGCATTCAATCAATGACTGTGTACCTCCAGTGCCATCCCCGTTGACGACGTCCCCCATCTGTATAACAAAGTCTTGAACGATCCTGTGGATGGGAGTATCCTTGTAGTGGAGTTGTTTACGCTGAAAAGGTAAATAAAACAATTCGTATTCATCCAATAAGTTTTGTTTTGAATAGATGGTCAACTCCAACTTCTATAGCCCGAGTTTCCACTGGCCCGACCAGATCTGTCAATATCATAATGTCTCAGTCTGATGTAAGGGCCAGATGGAACTCGGGCTAAGAGTTCTGTAGTTTTAGATCCGTCCTTTTGATTTGTTCGAAATACTGTTCAGAGTTATTTGATTTTTCTTTTTTAGCCAACTGTTCATAAAGATGATAATCGTACAGGAGTGCGATTTAAATACATACTATATTTGGACGTTTAACTCCTTTAGCGAGGCTCAGGAAGTTTAGTGTTGTCATCGGAACGACCTCACCAAACAGGGCGATAACAAATCTCCCATGGTAATCCTCTCCATCTTCATAGTCCTTGATCAACACGTCAAACCACACCTCCTCTGTGACGACATGTGGTACCTAGGAACATAACACAGAGTCAATGCAATGAGTCAACGCCCATCATATCCCAAAGGTCAGTATCATTTAAATACCAGGAGTTGATGTCATTCGATACATGGAATAATCCGTCCATGATTTAATGTGGTTTTAATATCATTTCAGTAAATTTATCGTATAAATAAATGTACAATACGATAAGACAATAGGCAAAGTCTGTTTAAATTTTCTAGAGAGAAATGGTTTTCAAAGACATTCACATACCATGTAACGAATAGAGTGGCTAGACTATTTTGGTTTATGCACTTGTAACTGCCATGTCATGCACTATGATATCATACATGGTGATGTCATATGCCATCTAGGTAATTAACAGCCCCTAAGATTAATTTATAAAATCGGTAGAGTGCTTTATTAAAAAAAAATACATCAGAAATACGAAGAAAGATTAATAAATTTATCAATTTAGTGTGTCAACGCAGAGAGCTAAAATAAATAGGTTTTGCTGCACCATATGGCCATCAAAATCTATATTTAAATTGTTCCGAAAAGTACGTAAAAGTGGGATAAGTGAAGGTGCATATCCCCCCCCCCACCCCCCC
>NW_018404492.1:5287030-5400156 GCF_002113885.1 Mizuhopecten yessoensis
CCACCCCACCCCCCTCTATAACGTTACAAATGTACAACTACGGATAAAGCAGATAGTTTAAACCTAAACTTGTACTTCATAAACGTAAAACGTGCAAGATTGAATTCAAGGCCAACACCTTGGGGTCTGATAGCCCATCAGAAAAGATAACATAACTAGTGCCCACTAAGGTTACAGCCAACCTTGGGGACTGATAGCCCATCAGCAGAGATCACATTACGAGTGCCCACTAAGGTTACAGGCAACCTTGGGGACTGATAGCCCATCATCAGAGATCACATTACTAATGCCCACTAAGGTTACGGCCAACCTTGGGGACTGATAGCCCATCAGCAGAGATAACATTACTAGTGCCCACTAAGGTTACGGCCAAACTTGGGGACTGATAGCCCATCAGCAGAGATCACATTACTAGTGCCCACTAAATTATATTTTATGAAATATAACAATGTTAAAATTTTTCTGAACTATATTTATTAAATGCAATCATAGCATTAACACTTATTTTAATATATCATTACCACCAATTATATATAAAATAGCACAAATGTTATAAAACTTTTGTATATCTCATAGCAATTAGTAAACTAGAATAAAATATTCCTCTATTGATAGTATGTACATGGCACGTATCTAATAACACTTACGTTTTTTTTCGTGTACGTTGCTGTTTTGTCTGCTTCAGAGATGGATACGATAGCACAGTAAACAAAAAACAGCAGGAGACACGAGTTCGCCATCTTTGATCAATATAATGGGTGACACGTCTGTTGAAAAAAGAAATCATTACTTTTATTTAGTTTATCCTTCTATAATTGTTATCTTTGAAACAGATGTCACCACTATCGACGAGGGCGACCGATGTTACGAGCTAGATAAACTATTATGTTGGGAGGACTTGGTCTTCTTTCAATCACTGTAGTATACCGACTTTATATATGGATAATGATTACAGTGCGTGATAGCTGTTGACTGAAGTATATTTTGTTCGACAACAGATCCTTAATCAACATGGTATCGAATACATGATTTACACATTGTATCGAATACATGATTTACACGGTATCGAATACATGATTTACACGGTATCGAATACATGCTTGACACGGTATCGAATACATGATTTACATGGTATCGAATACATGATTTACACGGTACCGGATACATGATTTACACGGTACCGGATACATGATTTACACAGTATCGAATACATGATTTACACGGTACCGGATACATGATTTACACAGTATCGAATATATATTGTATACAAAAAAGACTAACTAGTTTAATATTCATACAGCACAGAGTGTACAATTATAATAAGACAATTAATTTGCTAATAAAGTATTTTTCTGACAACATCAAAATCAAAATTGAAATGTAGTGTGTAAAATTGCAGACATTTACAATTAAGATATAAAACTGGAGATTATAAAAACAACAACGGCTACTACACGCCACGTTTGAATACCTGTTTGATAATAAAAGTCGATTGATATTATATAAACACGAATATGATTTTTTTTTTTTTTTTTTTTTTTTTTGTTTCCAACAGTCATTCTTATGTATAATGCATTGCTCAAGATTTTGTTTTGAAAGTAATATTTAAAAAAGCATCTGTAATATATTATACGTATACCTTGCTTTTGTTTCCTTGACTTGATGTTTGGTCTTAAACTGTTTTAAAATTATTATTTTTGTTAAAAAACACAACATAAGAGGTATTGGTCATCTGGTGTGAATGATTACACGAGTCCTAATAAGATAATTGATGAACGCAGGCATATCTTCCTCTATGTCTATATCTAAGTATACTGTACATAATGGTTACAATCATACACAAATAAATAAAAATATAAGGCATTCTGTAATGTATAGACAAGAAAGTGTTCTTACCTGTTTTCAGCTTGGTTCAAAAGGAACGTTTGTTAATCTGTGTACGTTTTAAATAGGATTCATATTTCGCCACGAAGTCCGCTCGAGGACAGACCAATGATGAGGCTTCCATCTGTGGTACGGTCAATACCACGTACCCATTCAGATAGGAAAGATGAGAACAACTACATGTAATTGCACGTGTACAGTCTTGTCGTAACATCCGTGACACGTGGCTGAGCAACTTAGCTGCAGTAATTCCTTTCTGAAATATGTTTTACAAGATATGAATTTTTGAAATAAATTTCAGATATATATAATATATATATATATATATATATATATATATATATGGGTTTTTGTAGGAGTTCAAGTTGATGTTTTTCTATATAAAAATAATTAAAGGCGATCTCCTGTTCATGAAATTGCCACGAGTGCAATCTTTAAAGGTTTTGTTTGATTGTACAGTGTAATTCTCATCCCCCCTAAACTTAACAAAGTCATTATATTGTAATCCTCATTTCAATAATAAAAAACTTTTCTCATTTTTCCTGCGACACACTGGTGACCAGCTTTATGCAGTCGAGATGCATTCCTCCTATCACACAATCTCTATCGTCAGTACGAACGATTTCGACCTCTACTGGCCATGTAACATCTACGTCAAAAATACCTCCCTTATCCCATAAGCACTTCTTAATAATTGCGGTACCTAGTGTCTTACCCGAATTCTATGTTATATGTATATGTGGCACCCCGTCCCCTCCTAGAATCCTGACCTCTACGGGCCAATATCATATTTATTGTAAATATATCTATTCAGTTCTGGTGAGGATTTAAACCTAAACTCCAATCGCTAATGCCGATTGATGTTGCAAGGTATTAATAACTATCTAAAATGAGCATTTTGATAAAAGTACTCTTAACATTTTGTACAATCTATCGACACCGGTAATGGTTGTTTTGTAATGTTTATACTGTATCTCCTACACGTTTTCAATTACATTGATTCACACAATACAAGATTATCATCTCTGACATGTACACGTATAACGCGTCACAGCTGGCTAGCAAACATATGTTGCTCGGACACAATTAACAACCGGTGTCAACCGTCTGTTTCTAGAACGTCTTCTGATCATCTACTAGATCACAAGTCCTTGAATCGATTGTCCCCTAAAATCCATCACCTAACCCATATAACCCATATAACACGTATTTGATAGTAGAGAAGGGTTTGGGTAGTAGTCGGAGCTTGTCACAATTAGACACAGCAGAGTGTCATGTGACATCCATTCAGAATTACAGATGTTATTGATTTACTCTTCCTCAAAATAGACCTATAATCTAGATGATATGCAACTCCTACCCGACTACAAAACAGCACACACTTTATGTATTATCATTTTAACCTAACAGACAGCTGTCAACATATTTCGATCATTGCAATTCCTGCGAAAACAACGTCTGGGAAATGAGCATTCCAGTGGATCCTAGAATGACGGAACAGTTGTATGATACAGTTTAATTCCTTGTTACATACTGTATCTATCCCCACATTTTCAAGGTACAATCACCTGCGTGTGTTACAGTCACCATTCAACCTACCTATCCAGTTATCTAGCGATATCACATCCCTTGTACCTGTCAACCGACCCATTGACCGATTAATGGGTGCTAGTTGTACCCTGGTATGTTATAATATAAACAAAACATATTGACTTTTTCTTGTTATGTCTTTTTTTCCTAGCATACTAGTAACACAAATGTTGACTGTTTGTGATTTAAGTGATTTTTGCTTTTCAAATCATAACATAAAATACGCACGTCTGTCTGTTTTAAAAAGGAACTGGTAGGCTTTGCCATCACCACAAACATGGCCTGTTTCTAGGTGAAATAACTTAAATAGTATATAATATAATATAACGGAGGGCTGATTTGCTGTATCGATCATATGATGGGAATCAAAACATACAATTGTATCTATATATTAGAACTTTTGTGATTTTTCAACTAAAGTTGAGAAAAAATACAATGGTGAGGGAACTTTTAAAGACATGAAGTATTCTTTAAGCAAAGCTCAGATTTTCTGATATTTAAAATATTTTGTCTTTTGATTATATTTTATCATCAATTTCTAGCATGCCACCATCACAGAGTCATATAACCTGTTTGAATACAATTATCATCGCCTGTAAACCTGAGTAGGAAGTTTTAATCTCTCGCTGTAACTTATACTGTGAAATAAAAAAAAATCGTTGTACATTAAATTTTGTTTATTTCGTGGATAACAAAAATCCACGAAATTGAAACCCCACAAAACATAAACTTGGTATGATATAGATAGGGGAAAATCAGAAAACAGCGAGATGTAATGTCCTTGAAACAGGCTAGTATATGAAGACCACGAAATTTTAACCCCACGAAAATAAATGATTCTGCAGTATGTTTAAATCCAGTGAACAGATTTGTAGATCATATTTGGACGTTTGCTCTCCTTTTGAAGGCCTTGCTTTTGTGTCGCATACTCTATATGAGGTCAGACCAGCACTTTCTAAGGTATGAGGATATAATTTGGTTCCAAGTGTACAAATGACCTCCATATTCGGTACACGCTGGATATGCGCTGTAAAACTCCAACGTCTATCTCTATCTTTGATTCAAAAATGTCAAGTTGGAAAGTTATTTCTTTGTCCGTTAGATGGTATTTTGGTACATTTTTTATTTTCATTTTTTTATTTGATACGAACAATAATTTACACTTTTTATGATGGAATCGCAATAGCCAGTTTTTTAACCGCTTCATCAAATTGCAGAAATCCTCTAGTTTCATAGATAGAGAATATTAGTATAATATAATGTGATCAACAAGCATTACTTTTGCTCTCTGCTAGATCGTGATGTATGTGACGAAAAATATAGACCAAACACACTAATTGAGATATTCCACTGGTGACAGTGTGTTATTTTGACGACTCCCGGTTACTTTTCCCTCTTGTTTTCAGTGTTTCAAAACATTGACTACCAAACACTTAGATTTTGTTGTTAATCCATATCTTCAGACTTGGCTTAATTAATTGAAATATAAATCTTTTTAAAAGTCTACATAATACTACTATGCAGTTCGTTGTCAATTTTCAGTCCATTCATTCATTATTTTAAATTAATGAAGCAAATTTTATCTTCTACATAAAAAGCCAAATTGTCGTTGATCCTCCCTTGATGATTTTTGTGTGAGACATCAGAAAAATCCTTAAAGCTGTCTTGGGTACAGAAAGGAGAAAATGTGATATAATTTATCTATATTGAAGATTTCCCGGACAGTAAATAATGCTATAGGTCAATATATACAATGAGTCGTAAAACAATTGTAAATAACATAATTATATCAAACGTTTTCAAGTGTGATTCTTTGCTCTTTATATGTACATAAATAATATCAAATATAACCACACGGGACAAAAGTTACCCTCTCCATGTAAACAAGTATGTGACGTCACATGAGGGAGGACCTACTTAGATTACTTGTTTTCTTCTATACACGTCAAAATTCTACTTCGTGATTACCTTTCCGTTGTTTAACAAACAACTCTTGTCAGACAGTTCTATCGTCTCCCGGACCTTATCGATCAGACTTTTTTTTAATTGAGCCCCATCATATTTGCCCCATTTTCCACGACTGAGGGATTCTTCTTCATGCAGTTTTTCGTCCTATGGCAATGAGCAATTGGCAATGATACGGAAAAACATGTTCATATGGGATATTTTCGAGAAAGTGTAAATGATATTCATTTAGTCGCACTTGAGAGTAATATAGAGGCTAGTGCAATGCACACTCATATCTGTATTCCCTTTAACGGTTTTTAACTAATTTTCTCAATATACAAGATTGTATCGTTTGCTCAATTTGCTAATGTGTACTACTTTATTCACGATTTGTGTTAATGGTCTGTTGGGATAATTTCGTTTACAAAAGAAGTTAAAACTTAGTGTTTTAATCAAGATTAATGATAATTATGACAATTTGTAACATTGAACTCTATCTTTTGAATAGAATTTTCACCGGGATATTGATATCAAAAGATAAAATGACTTCACATAACCCTTGCCTAGATTTTGCCAAGTTACCACATTACAGTATTTATCTTTGGTCTAAAACGTTAAAGTTATTTCATCTGCACTTACGACCCACGATGTGTATTCATTATTACACGATCAGTCAATTTCCTAGCCTGTCGAACAGGTATGAACATGTCTGCTAATGCAAAGCAGTTCACAAGAACTTTTGTTGTTATTATGCAGGTTTGGCAGCCAATGTCAAAGTGCCTTGTTTATATTTGAAGGTAACGCCCCGTATTAAATCACGCAAATGAACTGCAAAAGGGCATTTCCTTGTCAATAAATATCGAACATTAAAGTGTAATCGAGTCTGTAACAATTTGTGTCCTTGTAGCGCTTAATGTTACATTTTAGGGTCTTTGCACAGACTACACACCACCGTTTATTTATGCATCTATATACGTATTGAGATGATTATCTTCTTACTTAATGCATACTGGTGATTTGTAATTCTGTTTTTGTTTATCAATTTTAATTAATATTATTATCCATATGTTGTAAAGCACTTTAGAGTAAAATTATATAGGGTTCTATTTAAATGTTGTATATTATTAATTAAACAAATTTCACGTTATGCTAATGGTGCCGACCTGTGAACGTTAGGCGTATACTGCATTTGTCATCTTTTTTTTCAGTTTGTTTTGAATTAGAAAGACGAATTGGTAACTTGTTTATCAGGAATATGACACGATTTATTGGCATTGTTGCAGGCGATCAAAGTTTGCCTCGTAAAAGCGTTTCCCGATTTAAAATTGAACTATAACTTTGACAACTTCAACGAAATAAATATTTAATTGGCTGCAATAATTGAAAATTCCTACCAATATAATCCCCATCTTTATTGTTTACAGCACGCAATTAAATGTATTTATATAGATAGACGTCATTCAAATAATATTCTTGCTGTGAGGTCTCTCAACCTGAGCCTTTAATTGCTTTTGTTTCCAACTCTATTTTTATGCATTGAAGATTTGCAATAATCTCATAATACGTCCGGAAAATTAGAGTTCAAAACAGTGCAGTAAGATGTTACATACTCTGTTATTACTAGCAGTAGACACCTGAAGGAAATGTGTATGACGTCAAAACATAGCTATAGGATAAGTCAAAATCAAGTGTTTGATGGATGATGGGAAAGAGTAATGATAAAGACATATGGACACACTTTTAAATGGTTCTATGATTTATCATAAATCACTTCTGCAAAAATCATTACCGATAATATATGATTCACCACATATCGCGTTTAATTAACAAGGACTTTATTATTAAAAATGCACTAGCATATACTTGCGTAACGAACTTTCGAGGTGATTGATTCAATTCGTCACCAAACGATTTAAACTTCTATCTAGGTTATGAAAATGATTTAGCAGTGCTGAATCCTTTACATTTTCAATGGCAGGCCGAACAAATATTCTTGCTAACCTAGTTTAGTAATTGTGACTGAACTGAAAGTAAAAAGAGATTTTTGCATTTTTCAGTGTTAAGTGACCCGAACAAATTTATGCATAAATGCTATTGCTTCGGTCGTTAGGACGGTTGTGTTGTGATACAAAAAACCGCATACACTTTGTATAAAAATGTGTGTGGATTGTACATATATTTATATATATATATATTGATTTGGACAGTATGGACTATGGTCAAGTTTTATGGTCGTCATCACGATCTCATAGGGAAATATTACTTTCTTAGTGAAGTCTTTTTATTATGCCCACTAGAGGGCCTTGTGATTTGTTGTCAATACCCGAATTCTCGATGTGAGAACGTAACATTATTTTGATTTGGCCTAGCTTGACATGGCGGGTGTCGTGGGTAAAGCAGAAGACGCCCACTAATCCGGAACACCTGGTGTAATTTTGCTAATATTATTTTAAAAGTCTCATGTCTGTTTTCCTATTTTGCCCTAATTTTTTGAATTTGAGTTCAAATTATAATTTTGTTGACATTCCGGTATTCTCTAGTTGTTTTTGGTTTCCTTTTGATTCCATTGTGTTGACACCATGTTGTTTTCAAGTTAACAAGATTCAAATGCTGTGACTGCTGCTTAATTAACACTTCTGTCCGCTTTCATGTGTCAGCTATAAAGCATTTACAAATCTCTCAATTTGAAAAAAACAACTTTTACAATCCCACCACAGCATTTTGACAAATAAGTTCAAACTGAATCTGACTCACCATCGGATACATCAGTTAACACCAACAATGAGTAAAAACTTGAATTGATCTTTAATATTATTGATTCTTCCCGTCCGTGTGGAAGGGAATTAAAGACACATACAATAATAAATAAGATAAAACTCTCATTCATAATATTATATTCACAACATCTTGGAATTACACATTGCATAGGCAACCACGTGCTAAAATTCAGAATTTTACATACATACATACATACATACATGTCAGCAATGTGGTATTCATTTAATTGACAAGTGCTTATCCAGCAGTTACTATTTTCGATAGAACACAGATATAGTAATTGATAGTATGATCAATTTGCCACAACTTCTTAGTTATTACAGTTTAAATAATGCAATTTATGAAAAAATGCATTTTCTTTTTGTGACCTAAGAAGACATTAAAAATATAATCATAAAGGACAACGAAAAGCATTAAGCATATATATTTGGCACTTGTCGCTTAAAAGACATAGGTATTCGAATTGGGTTTCAATAACCTCACCACACGACTTCGAATGTAATTGTATGTGTCTGACCACATTTATCTCATTGGAAAAAAAATTAAGAGGTATATGACAGTTTTGATCCACATCACACCAACTTATCACTGAGCTATTTACAATTGAAATAAAATACGTATAACATTATAATCTGAAACATGTCTCAAATACACAAAATGGCAATACATAACATTACTATAATTTTATTTTCGTATTTGATGTTTTTAGATTATATCAATTTTCACAGGCATTGGTTGCTCTGCCTCTCTACTGTCTTTCTTAAAACTCCTTTTAAACATTCTCTGTCTCATGATGTTTTCCCTATCTGAAAACCTGTTGCTATCATGCCGTGACAAGCCCTTATTCAATCCCCCGCGGAAAGCTAGTGTCCCTTGCTTCCATTTTCTATGAATATTTTCCAGTCTATCTTCGAAGATTTGTTGGAGAATAGGTACGTCATTATTCTCAAAATTTCTTTTCTGTAGAACACGTGTTTTACGCCCGAACGTTCTGACGGTACCACGCCGACTCTGGGGAAGAGATGGTAATTCGTCGTAGTGTTCAGTTCCTTGCGATATCCCGTCGTCCTCCTCATAATCTGGCGGCAGTTCGTCGTAATCCGGTGCAGGTTCCATTCTCTGAAGTCGTTGCGCTTCACTGACAACGAAACGCACGAAATCTTCCTCTGTCTGCACCTTCTGGAACCAGTCAATCCGTGTACTGGACATCAGGTGAAGAAAGGTCCCGTACCTGTGGATGAGCATGCTGATGAACTGGAGTGAAATGGCCATAGCAAATACAGATAGGAAGGTAAGAGACAACGGCTCGTATTTGTTGATGATGTAGAAATTCTTTAGTTCATTCTCCATTGACTGCAGCTGCAAAGTAATAATTGTCCACAGGAAGTTGATCATGAAGTATATGAAAACTACGTTGTTCTTAAGGGAAATCAAATCCTCCTTGATTTTCTTTTTGTGTGATTGATCTTCGTCGAGGGGATGTAAATATTTCTTAATCATAAACCTCCAAAAGGCCGCTTCCTCCTCTGATATGTGTTTAACAACTCCATCGCCTAAGTACTCCAGTCCGAGCCAGTAGGGATTGTCTGGATCGGCTTCCCAACCTGTCACATCCTCGGTACGGGACGGCTGCACTTTTTTTACCTCGGGTTGTCGGCTTTGTTTTGAAATCGAACGTTGACTATCTATAGTTTCTTCCGTTTGGACAGATACTGTCGAAGTCTGAACAGCTCCTTGATTCCAGAACAATCTCTTGAGTGCACTTGTCACATCTATGATGAGGGGTGCTAGACCCAGTCTGTTGAAAAGACTTTTGCTGGCCTTTTTCTTTTGTTTTTCCTCTTGTAACTTTTGCAGTTCCTCTTCTTCCTCTTTTGATAATTTCTTCGGTGTTTCTCTAGTTCCCCACGAAACGTTATTGACATTGCAAAGGTAATAGACTGTAAGCAGGATGAAAGTAGACGGGACTGTGATGAAGTAGAGGGCGCCGTACACTAAACAAAAGAATTCTTGTGGATGCAATATTCCTGCTATCATAAAGATGGATGACAAGCCAGTAAGGAAAACAACATTTGGACTGCCGAAATTCTCTGTGACAATACTTATGACTGTCCCTACGGTAGCTACCATCATTATGAGGGAATAGAGTGCCGTAATGACTGCCGCGGCGAAGATCTGTACATCGTTCTTGAGTTTTAGGCAAATTCCCAGATAGATTAATACCGGAAGAAGGGACAAAATGTAGGACTCCCATATGCCGAGCTTCAAAACTGAGTGGTAGGACCCTGTGATCATCAGAATGACGGTAGAGGGAGCAAGAATAGTTGATGCCATGAGGACGAACTGGTAAAGAATATACAAACGACTGATGTTATCGTTAATTCGAACAGTGTCTCGCCAGGAAGCCAATAGGTCCATCATGTTAGCCAATGTCGACGGCGACCAACGACGGCGCTGAGAGAAAAACTCGTTGAACGTTTCCGGTGCAAAGGTCAAAGCATCGGCTCCGGCGCAGTAATCGATACGATGTCCTTGTTGCAGCATGAGCGTGCATAGCCATCGGTCCTCGCCTTAAAATAGAAAGTAATCAAAATACAATACAGGACTTTCTAGACTTTGTCTTTGTTTTTCGTTGTTTGAAAGTGAAATATTTTAGGTTAAAATAGTAACATAGATCACAACATTTTAATTGTTAATTTATTTTTCTATTGAATATTTTACAACATACTGCTTGGACATCGACTTATTAAAACCATGTATATGTAAATATTACTAAAAAAATCAATTAAGATAATATATTCAAATTTCATTTTAACAACTTCAAAAGAATAGTTCCTCGTTGAAATGATCTGTCCTTACCCTGTTCAAACTGGATGTAATGGCGGGCCTCTGTTGGTTTTGTAGTGTACATCTTCAGGACATTATCGTCCATGATGGCAGACCCTCGAAATAGACTGAAACACCCAGGACAGCAAAGCACACAACCGAACACGTGTTCTGCAGCTTTCTGCAGCCAATGACCGACGGCATACTCAAACTGCTGGTACCATACCATAGGACCTATTAAACAGATTGACAGTTGGAGTAAAGAAAGGCCAAGTAATTAAAAAGGAATTAATCTGCATTTAATATTTATCTTTATCATACCTTCATGATAGGCAAGTGTAATTACTCTAACCTCATAGCAAATTGATCTATATTGTAGGTAGTAGACTGCAAATACTCAAGACCTGATACAATATCAATTAATTAATATAATATAGGATAATGAAGTGATTTTGCTCCGGACTTTGTGGCACTATATAACATAAAATTGACGCAAACCTATCATCAATAAAATACCTGACGAAGCATGACACAACATATTGAGTCGTTACTTACCTGAGCCAATAGGATGAATACGCCCACACACAGCTCCGACTTTCCGGTTTTTCTTCATTCTGTCGATTAACAGTTTCACTGAGTCAGGGCGGAAATCAACGTCTCCGTCCAAGGTCAGTATATAGGTGCTCTCAGCCTGGTAACATAAAAGAACGCATAATGTAGCGAAAAGTAAAGAAATTCAGCAGGATATGCTTATCGAAAAGTGAACTAATCTGTTTGAACTTAAGAAATATCACCACCAAATTCAATTTGTTGTAAGATTGATAATTAGTGTTGAAAAGCAAACGTAACAACATATTATTTCCTAGAGGCACCATTGATAAAACAAATGCAATACTGGAGTTATGTCCTTGTTTCTCAACGATATTGTTAGTCCTTTTCGGGGTACTTGCACATCTTCATACGTACACTCTTTCATATTGACAGAAACGAAACAGGTACCCTAGTCACGGTTTTAACATAAGGTATGCAACGCTATTTTGTACTGTGTTACGCGGTTATTCTTTTTTTTTTTGCATACAATTACAGTCCTTTTTTCACTATAATCGCGCGCGAGAGACTATTTAGTTCAACTGGTAGAGCGACAGAATGGAAAGCTTGGGCTGGTGCATTTCCCGATATATCTGCAAGGTGTACAACTCTCGTTATGTCACACGTGCACCACTACATATGAATATTCATAAATGAGTATGTGTGATAAGTGAGATATAATACCTGTTCATATTGTTCCGGGTCCATGCGAGTGAAGAGGGTCTTTAGCGGTCTTGCTCGGTTTTTCTTGCCCTTCTTCCGGTTCCTTAGCTTAGACATGCAACTCTCGCTTTCCTCCGTCATAAACCGGTCAGCTTCCTTACCTCCTAGTAGTTTGAACCCCAGCAAGTAGTAGAGGTACATCACCTTAATTGGAAAGAAAGAAAATGTGAAACAAAACGTCAATAGTCAATTTAAGATTATAATTTTAATATTGTTTTGGATGTAAATGTCTATCTGTTTACTCTTAAAATGACATATAAACATTATAGTTATTAAAAATTATATAAAAAAAAACCCAAAAAATAAATCGCTTTTAGAACTGTCGACGATAATCTTGAGACATTATCATTACATCATTACTATATCTTTGTTTGTAGTCGTACTACAAAGTACATACAATTCAAACAGAGACATACCACCAATTTTGATTGCAGTGTATGGGGTACCATCGTGAAAAACTCACCTGTGACCATCTCTTCCTGTGTCGCATCTTGTTCTTGTTTTTCATGTGCACGACCAGTTTCGTGTGACCAGGCATCGTCCAGACCAGTCGTCCTCCGTAAGATGTCGGTATCTTATCGGGTGACCCCATTATCACTGGGCCCTTCACCACTGACCTATGGAAAATATAGAGGTATGGGTGTTTGATTGATTAAGCTATCTGAGAGTGATGCCGAATTTTTATAAGGTAATGCATTTTAACCTTTTCAATCAAAAAACCATTAGGAGGCGCGGTACTCTAGTGGTAGGACGCCGGGCTCGTGACCGAAGGGTTGCGGGTTCGAGTCACGGCACGGCACTGTGTTGTATCCTTGAGCAAGATACTTTACTCCGCTTGTTCCAGTCTGCTCAGCTGTGAATGAGTACGTAGTTGGGCAGCGCTAGAATTGTAGAATGTTAGCTGTGACTGCCGAAATGGCAGCACCGGCTGTATGCTCCCCATGGAGTTGAGAACGATATAAGCTGGTTGCAAAGGCCCTATAACCATGGATAATAATTTGTGAGCCGCTTTGAGACGACCTTCGAACTAGGTTGTTATAAAGCGGTATAAAAGAACCTCGAACTATTATTTATTATTTTTATCGTAATTTAATGAATCCCCCAACTCGATTTCTGTGTTCCGATATTGATCTGTAAAAATACTTTGAGTAGATTTGTGTAGCAATAAATCGTATTACAAAGAAATTAATCTTTTCCAAGTTACTGTACCATTAAACTGTTGCTTCCTGTTAGGAAGAGTATTTATTTGATTCTTAGTTGAAGTATGTGTCTTAACATGCATACAATGGGTACGTTAATATATGTAGAACTAACATATCACCCACAAAAAGTAATAGTTAAATGGAAACCTAGGGATTCCGTAAAGGTGATACTAAATAATGATATAACAGTGTCACCGAAATACTCGAATATGTTTTCGAATGGGACGAAATTACATGTAAAAGTTCTTGATGCCATGCCCTCATATAGACATGTCGATTAAGTAGGAACATAAGGATGTACAACCGGCATTTAAATATATGGTGTTGTAAGGCTGATTTATATGGTATATTAAACAAAGGTGAACCCGTTTACTTGAATATTTTATCAACACAGTTATACTTTTAGCACTTTTTTCTGTAATAAATGAAAACAATGTTCGTTTGTATGCCTGTCAAACAATAACATGACACGACGTGATACGAATATTTCATACTAATGACCCATTCAATTCGATATATATAAATATTTACCAAAAAAAAAATCAAAGGTACCAATGTGACCCACATTCCATTAGGGCCACGAACACAGCAATTTGATTGGCTAATATGACATTGATAGATGGTGACACGAGCGTAATAACTTGTGTTATCGGTGACATGTCATTTGAAGCATGCTTTGTTAATTCAACATTAATTATCTAAATGATACATTACGATAAAAATTGAACCACTGACATTTTCATTCTTAAAAGTTCGAGATTTCTAGCATTCGACAACACGTCATTTAGAAAAGTAAAATGATAAAAGTACTTTTTGTTGCAATAGGTATGTGGATAATGTTGTTTAACATTTCAGTAAGCTATCAATGACTTCTACAACAGTTCTCTGATCATATTTTAAATTGATATCAATCAAATGAAATCGCTGAATTGTTTTGTATATCCGTGAAATCTTTACAACATATATCATCTACCTTATTATTGATTAGCTTGATTTCCGACAATTTAAATCAATCTGTGATTTCTTTACTAATTATTACAATCAAAATGTAGCATTATATTTATAGAATAAAATAAATCACATACATATATAATAAAAAATACGGTAACGTTATAATATAGAAATACACAAAACAAAATACCAAAATACGGTAGTTATCAATATGAAAATATTCACCTGGCAATGGTTTGTGGGATATTGTGTTATGTTTTCCTAGCACGTTTTAAGGTTCTTGGTCACAATAAATCACATGTGAGTACAGATGAATCATAAATACGCGACACGATTGGTGTCAGCTATTCCTATCATGTCGAGGACAATGATGCACAGTAAATGTAAATGAGATGTGGCCAGTCACGACTTGGTTTACAACACATTTGTCCGTATGTTACTACAACACGTCCGTCTGTTACTACAACACGTACTTCCGTTACTACAACACATTGTCCTTCTGTTACAACAACGCGTCCGTCTGTTACTACAACACGTCCGTCTGTTACTACAACACGTCCGTCTATTACTACAACGCGTCCTTCTGTTACAACAACGCGTCCGTCTGTTACTACAACACTTCCTTCTGTTACTACAACACGTCCTTCTGTTACTACAACACGTCCTTCTGTTACTACAACACGTCCGTCTATTACTACAACGCGTCCGTCTGTTACTACAACACGTCCTTCTATTACTACAACACGCTCTTCTGTTACTACAACACGTTGTCAGTATGTTACAACAAGACGCCCTTCTGTTACTACAACAAGTTGTCCGTATGTTACTACAAGACGCCCTTCTGTTACTACAACACGCCCTTCTATTACTACAACACGACCGTCTGTTACTACAACACGTTGTCCGTATGCAACTCCAACACGTCCTTCTGTTAATATAACACGTTGTCCGTATGTAACTACAACACGCCTTTCTGTTACTACAACACGTCCGTCTGTTACTACAATACACCCTTCTGTTACTACAACATGTTGTCCGTATGTAACTACAACACGTCCGTCTGTTACTACAACACGTTGTCCGTATGTAACAACAACACGTCCGTCTGCTATTACAACACGCCCGTCTGTTACTAAAGCACATTATCTGAATGTTAGAACACATTGCCTTATATAATAAAGAGAATTGCCCTTTGTAACTACAACTCATTTAAGGTATTTTACTACAATACATTGACCGTATGAAACTACAACACATTGTCCGTATGGTACTTCCACACATTGCCCGTATAATACTACAACACATAATCCTTATGTGAACTACAACCTATTGTCCGTTTGTTACTTCAACGCATTGTATGGTAATTCTACACATTGCCCGTATGTATCACAACACATTGC
Source organism: Mizuhopecten yessoensis (assembly GCF_002113885.1). Taxonomy (NCBI): domain Eukaryota; kingdom Metazoa; phylum Mollusca; class Bivalvia; order Pectinida; family Pectinidae; genus Mizuhopecten; species Mizuhopecten yessoensis. The sequence continues at coordinate 5,302,920 of NW_018404492.1, forward strand.
CCGTATGATACTACAACACATTGCCCGTATGATACTACAACACAGCATCCTGATGTTACCAAAACACTTTGTCCGTTTCTTACTACAACACTTCGTCCTATGTTACTACAATACATCGTCCGTATGTTAATACAACACGTTATTCGTGTGTTACAACACTTTGCGTATATAACTTCAGCACTTTGTCCTAAGTTACTACAATACATCGTTGACTGTATGTTTCTACAACATACTGTTCGTTTGTTACTATAACACATTGTCCGTTTTTTATTACCGTACATTGTCTGTCTGTACTTAACATGACCGCCTTTGCAAAGATATACCACGTTGTTAACTACCAACACACACACACATCGGAAATACGCAATGTCAGAGTCAAAAAATCATTACAAGACGACCACAACAGGATATGAGAAGTCACACCAAAAAACCCACCCGAAAATGTATGAAGATATTATGCTTAACGAAATCAGGTGTTTGGCAGCAGCTGGACGTCAAAATACAATATATGTAACCTCTTTTCTCTAATCAATGATGGTCTTTCACTTTAAGCTGATGTATATTGCGATGCCTCTTTACAAAATACGACCATGATATGAGATTCACAATATATCCAACAGTTGATATTTCCGTAAGGTAAAGTCATGAGTTATGTGTGGGACTTACAACTGATGGATCGACTGAACTGACAGTGCTACATATTCATGAATTATTTATGGTAAATTGACATCAGTATCGGTTTTGTTCTAGTTCAAACAACAATATTAATATATGTAGTAAAAGTTACATGTTGTAATTAATATTTTCTTCACTTGTACTTGATATGGCTTTAAGTTTAAAATATCGATATAGATTTAGTTATTCATCATTCAAGTATTTTATGTGACAAACCATTTGGCGAGTGATGAAAGGGTAAATGTCATGACTCAATGGTGTCGTTTTTTAACCAGATGGTAGTTAGTTACTGTTAAATTGGATGTTTTTGCGTGTGGAAATTTTCGCGTTGACAATGGTGCTGAAATATATATACTCAATAAACCTATAATCAAGATGATTTATAAATAAATATTCACGTTATGATATTTCAAGCTCATTTAATCAAATTTTCCACCCCAAACATTCCCAATGGTTTCAAACGGAACAAACTCGTGAGCAGCCTTTGGAACGTTAATCACTTTTGTCTCACCACGACGAGGTAGCGGAAGCGAGACTAAGGTGTTGCTTTTTCGGCGACGGCGGCGCAAACATTAAGTTTCTGCGTTTAACTTAGGTTCACTGACAGTATAAATGCTGGACCAACCAAATTTGGAACATAGATGTATATGAGGTAGTACATCCGAACCCATGCATAAAATCTATGCTAACACTGTGTTACGGCCGTAAGCATGACCTGATGCCAAACAAAGAGTACAATGTGTTTGCTGCCTCATCGATCGTTCATGGCCTACATAATTTACCGGATTTCAAATTCCGTTTATTTTGCTGGAGTAACTGATTATTGCTCCAACGCCTTGACAATAAATCGTCAATAGTATTTCGATTTCACATCCTCTTTACAAATTTCCCGTCATATTTACCTTGCAGCGTCCTCCATACAATCCACCAGCTGTCTCACAAACATGTTAGGGACATATTTATCAACGGTCTCGTCCAGTTCAAAACTGTCATCGAAAATGATGTGCACTGGAAAACAGAAAGAATCATAATGAACGTGATGATTATTAACGTTTAGATCAATTATCTTTGATATGTATCATGAAAGGTAAGAGTGTAATGTGATGACCATTTCTGATATATACTTACTTTCCAGGTCAAAGTAATCTGGATCGCGGATGCGAAATTTCTCCTGTGCCAAGCGACTTGCACAATGGACGTAATCCAACCTGTCCATAAAGAGAAAACATTAAATAATACTCTTTGGAATTCCACTCATTAACAACTGTAGATATTTTTCTGGTCTGTAGTTAGTTTAATAACATGTAAACAGACACTTCCATGGTAACTAACAGTGCAATTATAACAGATTCAGTGAATACACCCACGTCATATTTTCGCGTTGGCGTTCATGCAATATTTCTTATTGTGACGTATTATAAACCCAAGATGGGAAAACGTAAGACTTCATAAATGTCCAAAAAATGCTTGTTATCCGCAATATTCACATAGACTCTAGTTCAAACATGTATAATAAGATAGATCTAAAATTCGTATCCATTTCACATGAAACTGTTGGAACTTGTCACAATTATTTGAATTTCAACTTGCAGGAGGATTGCTAAATTGAACATTCTCAAACTTGAATAAAAAAATCACATTTAAAATGGAATTGATGTAAATACTGTATTTATAATTTACTCATAATGATATGCAGTGTATCATATATTTTCACACATATATATAAGAAAATAAAGCGAACATTTTTCATATTTCATACTGAGACGACAGTCATCTACACAGCAATATGCGAAAGCAGCATGTGCAAATAAAAACAAAACATACATAAGAGATAAACCACCGCCAATACCAAATTAGAGCAATAATAAGATGGTATACTTGTAATATATAACTAATATATAACTTGTAATATATAACTAATACATAACTTTTAATATATAACTTGTAGTATATAACTAATACATAACTTGTAATATATAACTAATACATAACTTGTAATATATAACTAATATATAACTTGTGATATATAACTAATACATAACTTGTAATATATAACTTGTAATATATAACTAAAATATAACTTGTAATATATAACTAATAAATAACTTGTAATATATAACTTGTAATATAACTTGTAATATATAACTAATATATAACACTTGTAATATATAACTAATACATAACTTGTAATATAAAACTTGTAGTATATAACTAAAATATAACTTGTAATATATAACTAATATATAACTTGTGATATATAACTAATATATAACTTGTAATATATAACTAATATATAACTTGTAATATATAACTAATACATGACTTGTAATATATAACTTGTAATATAATGCATATTGCAATAGATTAACAAAGTACCTGAAAAGCGATTTGAGAAGCTGTGTCATTTCTTGTCGTGTTTCATGCCACATAGTTGCACACACATACACCTGGGGTGTGACATTGATTCCCGCGTAAATGTCATCTCCTGTAGTGTAAGCATCCTCGCCCACATACCGGAACGTGTCGAATCCTGTTAATTTGATTTCCTTATCGTTGCGCCTCCGCCGGAGTGTTAGAGTGAAGTCTGGGAATAGAGCATCCATGTGTGGTGTAACGAAAAGTCTGCAAGCGAGAAGAAAACGACCATTTACATTTTGTCTGTCATTCAAATCTTATTTTGCGAAATTGATAAGGAAAACTGCATATACTTAATAACTTTTTTTTATTTTATTAAATTGATAATAATTATGGATTCGCCCTTTTACAGCTTTGAGCACAAGACATTTGTTGTAAACACAATAGGTCAGATACACTGCGTCAACATACAACGAAAAATCAGTCTTAAGTCAATACTCAAAGATTAACTGAGGGAACATAAAAAAGAGAGATAAAAACTGCACGATATTTAAGCACCCATCACATACATCAGCATAATAATGATATTTCGTGATTATTTCAATTAAATGTGGTACTTACTTTTCTAGTTTGGCCATTCGCTCGCTCTGAGGAAACCATATGTGTGAGACTGTGATGGAATAGGACAGCCACAACAGAAAGGAGCAGATCAGTGGAACTAGCATAGTTTCCAGTTCATACCTTCCACAAAACCAGCCACCTAAGTGCCAGTGGGCCGGGAGAAAGTGATATTGGCACTGCAGAAAAATGACGGCCAGGGACACGGGTGGTGCAATTATCAATGGAAGAGCAAAGGCTGTTCTCTGCATATGGAGTTTGCACGCGAGTCCCGCTAGATAAGTGCATATTATTCCAGATCCAATTTGAATGAAAACCAAACTGTATGAAACGCCAACCTCCTCGATTTTTGAATCGAACTCACTCGTTGTTTTATTAAAAACACTGGCAGCTGGTACAACGAAGTTGGTATTGTTGGTGAGAAGACGAGCAAACAGAACAGCAAGACCGACTTTGAATGGCGCTACAAGGAAATATGAGGTTTCTCTTGTATCCTGTAAAATAGACCGCCATTGTCTGAATGGTATAGTGATCCGTCCAAACACCGTCCACTCTCCAGAGACGTAGTTCTCCCACCAGCCGATTGATATCAGCACCAGCGCAACCGGAAGTTCCCATTCTCCATTTGTTGCTTTCTTAACCGCTGTCGTTACATATGTGGTAGCGTTATGGCCTTCAAGGAGTGTATGATTTCCCTCCAACATGAATTTTTCGGTGGAAAAAAATGGAATGGACGCCACTTGTACGAGAAAAGCGGCAATGTTCATGATGATTGTGACTATTTCACTGAGACTGGGATTCGGTCTCTTTTCGTGTACAACTACTTTAAGAAGACTGGGAATTTGACAAACTGCAAAAGTCTTTATTAGGCCACTAAAGAAGTCTGTAGAAGGCAACACACGGAACAGCAGAAGACACAACCCGAATGTTTGCATACTCTCCATAAGAAGAAGCTGAAAACAGAATCAAGACAATTATTTTGACATATAAATGAAAATGATCAAAGACACGTCCATCTGTATATGAAAATAAGTAATTCAACGGTACGGTGAAAGAGCGAAATGGTAAAACGTTAAAACATTACGACAGATTCCGAGGTAGATAATGATCTAACAATCACAAACACTTACCAAAACAAATGTCTTTATTGAAGGCCATTCCTTGCCACCAAATAGGATTTTCATAAACGCCATAAACCAGCTCCAACCAATAGGTAAGCACATACAAATAAGGACCATGAACAGGTGCTCCCCACGGGACTCGGCGTCCTGTCAAAAACAATCAGCGGGAATGCTGCTTTGAATTTTTTTATTTTTTTTATGTACAACTTACATAACCAATTTTATTTCATCATTAATATCAAATCAAATAGTATGCTATTTCTCTACATATTTATCCTATCAATACTTTAAAACTTGCTAAAGAGACCACCGGTTTTAAGAGACCACGTGTTTGCGCACAACATTTTGGAACTCCCCAAAGCAAAACATTTAGTGTTGAGTGAACATGTATTAAAATACCACCTTCAATAGAGACCTCTTTATGAACGGCCTTGAGGTTGGGTCAGGTTTGGGTATATTAGGAACCCTTACTTGTAAACTAGTTTACTGCAGATACAGACAAAGGCAACACAGTGACACTTTTCCTTGCCATGTTATAGTCAAATTTTACCTTACTGATCCCTGATGTTAGAAGGAGGAGTGATATTTTACTGGCCACGGCACAACTGAGGATGATGATGACGAAAAACACATATAGGAAAAGTCGAATGCCCTTCAGGATTTCTTTGAATATATAATCGCTTTCTTCAAACTCTCGCTCTGATACTTGGAAAATGTCATACGGTTGCCTGTAACAAGAAAAGGGGTTCAAGCGTTAAATACAATTAGTCGATTTTTTACAAGACTGTTTTAAAAGTAAACCATAGTTTTGACGTGATAAATTATTTTCCCATATGAGTGAATTACAAATAATATTAATAATAATAATAATAAACTTTATTTATTGAGGATAAAATACATGTTTAGCCAAAGGCTAAACTTCCACATGGTCCTCTTGTTACTAAAATACGTGTGTTAGATAAAATAACATATCTACGCAATCGATATATACCTAAATACATAAACATGGTTATCTCGCTAGTAAAATATATGTGCTAGTTAAAAGTTACATATATATTGATGCAATCGACATATATAAGGTTATATCACAGTTATCTTAGTTAAGATTATCACAGAATGCATAAAGTTTCATGCAAATGTATTTCATCAATTAAATGGCATGTGCCTAATATACATACATGCTAATATAGCAAACAATAGAAATTGACATAGTTATACGCTAATATAGTATAATCTAAAATATTGATATAATTAGATAAGAAGTCTATTTAGAAAGTAAGAAGTTTTGGTTACATGGAGAAACAAATTAAAATCCAAGACATTGATATACAATATTTAGTAAGTTTTCGTTTGAAAATGGTGAAATTATATATTTTCTTTATGTCACTGGGTAAAACATTCCAGTCGTTGATACTGTCAATAAGGAGGGGGCTGGAATAAAAAACAGTTCTATATTTTGGCACTTTGAAATTATTTTCCCTAGCATATCTTGTATTCCTACTCCTGCATCTCGCACAAGAAACACATTATTTGATAAATATTCAGGCACAAACTGACGATGACATTTATATAGCATGCACAACCTTCTGTATTTATAGTATTTGTCAATCGGCATCCATCTAAGGAGTTCAAACATTTGCCTAGAAGGTGTGTCAAATGGTACATCTAAAATAAATCTAGCTGCTTGCTTCTGAGTCTTAAGCAGCCTGCCCATTTAAATTTTGAAAACACAAGAATGAAAAATATTCAGCTTTTCTTCCGTAGGTATATATTGGCTTATACGTCTCAATAACCTTATTCTTTGCCTTATTCTAGATAAAACAGATGTAACATGACTTCCCCATGTCAATCCATTTTCAAAATGTACACCAAGCAGTTTTCCACTGCATACTTGTTCAAGGGGTTCATTGCACATAACTAATTCTAAATTTTAAACAGTTTCTTTTTTGCTTTTGTTTTGAGGCACTGCACATACATTTTGTTTTCTTGACATTTATCATCATTTTATTTTCAATAAATCATTCACAAACATTGTCTAAATCAAACTGCAATAGACTGTTGATGTTATCTAACGACTTATCAACATCAGATAAGGTAGAGTCGTCGGCATAGGTATTAGTGTTAAATACAACATGTAGGGGCAAATCGTTTATAAAAATTAAAAACATAAGAAGACCTTCAGGGAAAATGGTTGTTGTTTGTCAATTTTGGTATGATGTAAATTTGTACGTTAACAAATAACAATTCACGGTTTACACGTTAATATCATTGGTCGCGCATTCGGCTATAAATAGGGGTACAATATGAACCCGTACCAGTGTTCTGTTGGCTCTTTGTCTCCTTCGACTGTCGTCGTGTTGTCCGTACTACGACTATCTTCTGACTGAACTCGACTGTTCTTTTTCGGTGGAACACTGACACTGTCGTCTATTTCAACTCCGTCAATGAGAGGAATTTGACTATCTGAGAATGGTGCTTGTGGTTGTTTATAAAGACCGTTTTTCTTTGCATAAAAGTCTTTGAAAGGTCCTGTCCTTTCCCTGGGACTACTTGTCATGTCCAGACCACTGTCAGCCGACTGTCGCGGTGTACTATGCAAGTTGTCTGTTCCCTCTGACAACAATGACAGCAGTGACGCCTCCGACTGTCGACGTCTCATCTCCTCTCGTCTGACCTCCTTTTCTCTCAGCTGTAACAAATAGGAATATAATTATGATACAATGAACCGAGAGACCACATCATTATTATGATACAATGAACCGAGGGACCACATCATTATGATACAATGAACCGAGCGACCACATTATCATTATGATACAAAGATCCGAGTGTCCAGATGGACCACATTATTATGTTGATGTAATGAACCGTGGGATTGCATTATTATTATAATACAATGAACCGAGGGACAACATCATTATGATACAATGCACGAGGGACCACATCATTATTATACAATGAACCGAGAGACAACGTTATCATTATGATACAAAGATCCGAGTGAACAGTTTGACCACATTATTATGATGATGCAATGAACCGTGGGATTGCATTATTATTATAATACAATGAACCTTGGGACTACATTATTATTATAATACAATGAACCGAGAGACCACATCATTATTATGATACAATGAACCGAGAGACCACATCATTATCATGATACAATGAACCGAGGGACAACATTATCATTATGATACAAGGAACCGAGGGACCACATTATCATTATGATACAAGGAACCGAGGGACCACTTTTATCTTTATTATACAAGGAACCGAGGGACCACATTATCATTATGATACAAAGATCCGAGTGTCCAGATGGACCACATTATTATGATGATGCAATGAACCGTGGGATTGCATTATTATTATAATACAAGGAACCGAGGGCCCACGTTATCATTATGTTACAAAGATCCGAGTGAACCGTTGGACCACATTATTATTATAATACAATGGACCGAGGGACAACATTATCATTATGATACAACGATCCGAGTGAACAGTTTGACCACATTATTATGATGATGCAATGAACCGTGGGATTGCATTATTATTATAATACAATGAACCGAGGGACCACATTATCTTTATAATACAAGGAACCGAGGGACCACGTTATCATTATGATACAAAGATCCGAGTGAACAGTTGGACCACATTATTATGTTGATGCAATGAACCGTGGGATTGCATTATTATTATAATACAATGAACCTTGGGACCACATTATTATTATAATACAATGAACTGAGGGACCACATTATTATGATGATACAATGAACTGAGGGACCACATTATTATAATGATGCGATGAACAAAGGGACTACATTATTATTATGATACAAGGAACCGAGGGACCACATTATCATTATGATACAAGGAACCGAGGGACCACATTATCTTTATAATACAAGGAACCGAGGGACCACATTATCATGATGATACAAAGATCCGAGTGAACAGTTGGACCACATTATTATGATGATGCAATGAACCGTGGGATTACATTATTATTATAATACAATGAACCTTGGGACCACATTATTATTATAATACAATGAACCGAGGGACAACATTATCGTTATGATACAATGAACTGAGGGACCACATTATTATTATGATACAATGAACTGAGCGACCACATTATTATAATGATGCGATGAACAAAGGGACTACATTATTATTATGATACAAGGAACCGAGGGACCACATTATCATTATGATACAAGGAACCGAGGGACCACATTATCTTTATAATACAAGGAACCGAGGGACCACATTATCATGATGATACAAAGATCCGAGTGAACAGTTGGACCACATTATTATGATGATGCAATGAACCGTGGGATTACATTATTATTATAATACAATGAACCTTGGGACCACATTATTACTATAATATAAGGAACCGAGGGACCACAATATCATTATGATACAAGGAACCGAGGGACCACATTTTTATCATAATACAATGAACCGTGGGACCACATTATTATTATAAAACAAGGAAACTTGGGACCACATTATTATTATAATACAAGGAACCGAGGGACCACATTATCATTATGATACAAGGAACCGAGGGACCACATTTTTATTATAATACAAGGAACCGAGGGACCACATTATTATTATGATGCAATGAACCGTGGGACCATATTATTATTATTATGTTCTAAATATATTTAACGGATCATTATGACGGTTTGAAAACCATTTAAGTGAACGTTTTATTGCATTAAGATGTATTCACAATTTTTGTCAATTTCAAATTCAAACTTCATTTTTTGATATATTTATTTAAACACTGAATGTTTTTTTTATATATATGTTTTCACACTATATAAGGCCAGTTTTAAGACAGGATCCCTCTATTGGTATGTGTCAAATCAAAATTTAAGTGCACCTACCTTTTCACGAAGAATTGAATCCAAGTTATCCTTTTGCCAACTTTTCATGAAAATCTGTTAAGAAGAAAATATGCATCTTGTGAATCCCTATAATATACATATCCAATAGTGTTTTTAATGATTTTGAATAATTATGCAGACATGATATGTGCTGAAATCAATATTCCGATGACATAAAATTTGAATCATACATTCCTATATCTGCCCTTATTTAGTATCAAGAATCAAATTAAACCAGGTCACGTCTGAATTTTCATAAACGTAGTCTCATCATCAGACAACTATACTGAAATTTATACTAACAACTTAATAGAGGGTGAGTAATTGATGTTTATGTTAACATGCGGAATAACATAATAGACAAGATATATTTATATATTTTAAAATAGTAGGGGGTCAAAGGTCTACACATATATCTTCTTGTACCGCTTCTTAAATAACGCACTTTACCCTATACTGGACCCCAAAAATAGAGTAAGAGTTTGTATTGGTTTATCAACTGTGCAATTAATAATCATAAAATGACGTCTTTACCTTTGACCTGCCCATTTGAAATCCCTCTATATTTGCTGTTCGGAGTATCTCTATACAGGACTCCCGTTCGCTTGAGACGTCATTTGCGTAATCACATATATCAGAGTATCTGAAACAAAACATATTGTATATTTATATTTCACGTTCGCATGCATGACATTGAGTCTTTTTATTTTCAAACTTGGAAACTGTATTTAAGCTAACTTTTTTATGATATATTATAATTAAGCATTTGAATACGAAGAATGTACACTTGTTTATATTTCAAAGAAGAACACCAAAGTAAACAAATACATAATTTCCTATTCAAAATTTGTTTACTGATTCATAAAGCAGACATACAGATAAACATATCTTCGAGTCTTGTTATGTCTTACTTTCTTAGGAAATCGTCATATTTAATCCTGGTCGGATACCCATCTCTCCTTAACTCTGCGATTTCCATGAGGCCATTGCAAAGGAGTTGTCTGCGGATTAATTCTACGTCAAACTTCCCTGATATCAGTGCATTGTTTGGTTTGATACACCTACAAGACGTTTAAAAGATCATCATAAAATTATGTAGCATGCTGAAATGAATCTGTATAAATTTCAATACAACAAACATTCTACCAATGTTTTAATCCTTAATTTAAGCAGCATCAAATGGTATTCAAGAAAAAGTAGTAAACATCATATGGTAAAACTGTTTTAAGTATGGCTAATAGCATCTAGTACGTTTGTTTTAATATTTAGCTAACAGGCACACTCGTTTAGCATACACAGGCAGGGCACATTGAAAACTAGAATGGTAAGAAAAGGCAGTTGATCTATGACACCGTATTTTCCCACAGGCATTGTAATAAAACTGAACAAATATCTAATATTTAGATTGATGTGTTCCATAATTATTTATATTTGAATAAAAATACTTATTAAAGGCAAGAATGACACAAGTAAGAACAAATGTTAGAGTTAGCTTGTTAAATCATCGCCTGAAATATTGCTCAAAGGCATTTATGTTATTGCAGCTTGTGTCAGGAGGTTATCAGCAGTCGCACTTTATCACCAGATTTGTATTTGACGACCTTTAAAATATAAATTATTTATCAATAAAATAACACGACTTTAAGAAAACGTTAGTATATTATCTAACAGTAATATATTATAATTTATACATATACTGTAAAGATGTTTGCTTGATAACGGAAACAACTGTGTTTGTGACAAACCACAGGTAAGCCAACTGATCAAGTGTAACTTAATGCTTACAGTCATATAGATAAGAGTAATACTTATTTGCACTTGTCAAGACAAAGGATATATTCGCTCCGTTTGTTTCTTTATTTGCTCAAGATTATAAACACTGGTGGTAATTTACATCCCTATTTAAAGGGGAGTATATAGTGTCTCTGTTATGCGCAAATGCGCGAGTGCGTGCGTGCGTGATAAGTGTTTCCATGTCATACATCTCTTGTATGGTGCACGATCATGGTATGAAAATATATTTCGCTCTTCAAAGACCTATATTTTCAGCACAACTGAGCATCAAAAGACATTTCCCCTCTTAAATAGTTACTTCACACAAACATCTAGGTTTACGAATTTCGTGCAATATAATACATGTATCGAGAAACAAAGGTATAATCACACACTATCACTACGTCAAAGCGACCTATACTTTTACTCAACTTAATATCAAAGACATTTTGTTTAAAATGTTCCCTTGTTTCTTTTTCATACATTTTTACCAAACTTCATTTGCTGTTAAATTAAGGGTCGCACACCTTAACTTTAGCACAGTGACCTATATTTACAGGACACTAAACAATAATTGAAATTCTTTGCGGGACTATAGAAACATATATTATGGTCTTTCTAGTGATTTATGATATTCCAAATTAAAAAACCCCAGAAAAAACAACAGGAAAGAGCGGAGGAATTTATTGAACTTTGCTCTGTAATATTTACTGTTTAAATGAAACAGCAATAAATATTGATACAAAGTTGATAATTATATGAGGTCGTCCTCCGCTAAAAAACTGTATTGAAGCTGAGGCATTATTAATTTCTTAATGCCTCATCTAATTATGTTGTCTGTGGAAATTGTATTTATATTCATATTAGTTGATTAAAACGTCTAACGAAAAGAACCAGAGAAAAAACTATTAGTTTATCAACTCGTTGTTTAAAATTAAGAAATCAGGTTTGATACAATAAGTAGACAGCAAAACTAATGAAATAGAAAATAACTTACCTTACAAACAGAGGCTGTGCTTGAGAAAGCTTTGTCATGAGATCTGAGAGGGACCTCTAAAATAAATTAAGGAAATATATGCATAAAATATATAAGGATCGTGATAAAAACATCAATTCATTAATTAATATTGAAGCGGAACTGAAAACAACAAATATTACACTTATATCCTTTATACGGTATGCGAACAATAATGATCATTAACAAAAAGTTTCAAATTGTGTAATGACTTGTGTATATGTTCTTCAGGTCTATGACATCGACACACGAGGACGAAATATACAACAGCGTCAATTCAAATTCCAAAGTCTTTACAAGAAGGCAACAACCGTAACCAACGCAAAACGAGAACAATAACAATCTATCGTAAAAATACAAAGAATCGAAGACGGACGCAGGATCTACAAAAAGTGTTTACTATATGTAGCATTCACCACGTTTAACTCCATATACATAAAGTATGTGGGTCAGCAACGTTGCACTATGTCATTACAGCAATACAGTTTAACTTAGAAGCAATTATTCAATTTAACATATATGTACCTTAAAGTGACGTGTGACAGTTGGAGAGGTCTTCCCTCCCAAGGAACTAGCGACACTGTCTCCGGATAACCCGCGACTGTAAGAAATACACAAATGCTTACAAGTGGAAACATTCAGGTACCTGACGCAAAGTATCCCCTATATATAACGATTAAGTATTATGACACGTCTTTATATGTTACGGATGCTATGCAAATTTGTGTGGTCAAATTTGGCATGATTGTTTTAACTATAGAAATGAGTCAAGAAACAAATAGGTTATACGCCTACCTTACTAAAAAATCTTGCAATTACCTATTTGTTATAGGAGTGGGAGGTTGGAGGTTGACACGGCTATAGGTAGCCGCCCATGTATGTGGTTGTTTCTAAATGTTTAGCTTTAAATGCGTTAATGCGATTTTCAATAATATAACGCCCATACTCAGTGGAAAACAATATATCTTAAACAATGATGTTATTATTGCGGTTGGTAAAACATCATCTTTATCCTTGAAAAGAAGAGTTAGATGACGTAATTCATACCTCCTTCTTATCTTGAGCGACGCCTGTCGTGAAACACTTTCCCGGAGTCTTTCGGGTTCTATAGCTGACGGCCATACACTAGGTAGGCATGGCCTAGATGTGCACTTACTGGCAAAGCTAAAATAAATAAACAACAAATAGTTAAATAATTTATGTGATGATACAAAAAATCTTACAGAAATGAAACTATAAATGAGCAAACCGACAGTTATTCAGTATTACCTTCCGTTCTAATCTAATGTTTAAATGAAATGCGTTTTTCATGTCTGTGTCAGCTTTTTAAGAAACGTTTTAATTAAACAAAAGTGTACCCTTTGAAAAACCATAGACTCCTACTTCACCACCGATGTGGAAAAAATAATGAAAGTATAGCCCTTATGACACGTCCCTATAAACCAAACAAACCGGACATATACAATAATGCTACATAATTATTGATATTCACCAGGCATTTGTTTTAAATATCATTGTATGACATTTGTGTAGTAGGCGTTCTCATGTCACGCCTACGTTAAATGATAAATAGAATACCATCATTGTTAATTGTATATTAAATGTGTCCGCATTAGTATCTAATGCTCTTATTTGGTAATCTTTAAAATAGATAAGGATATGAAAAGTAAAACAAACAAATAAAAAAAAACACACGCCGGAACCGGAAAAGATAAAAATGTCGTATACACAGGTAGTCATGATAGTAATAAATTATGCAAAATATGTGGTCCATGCAGTCTGCATTTAGATATAACTCGTAAAAAAGACAAACATAGATATACAAACGCGCTAATGTATAATTAACGTAAAGAGTGGCGTCCGTCAAGGATATGATGTACATCCACGTTAATCTTAACAATATCTCTACTTGCAGTTTTTTGTACAAATCATTTGGAGTAAATTCTTGCTTATTTTCAATTGAACGAGTAAACAAGAAACTGTACGGCACATAAACAAAATTCTTATTATCTAACTATATGCGTTAGCTTGAATCTTCCATCTTTAAGCAGACAACAATTTCTTACTATCTTTGGATTTGGTAGTTTCCTTTAGGTATGGTATATTGTTTTAAAATGAACGAGACAATTGTGGGTGAGGTAACGAAATGATACAAAAAGAATTAACCATATACTATAGTAATTATTGTATTTCAAAACGAATACAATTGATAAATGTAATTCGAATAAGAATGGGGAAATGTAACTTATTGATTATTTGATAAATTAAACAGAACACTTTATTACAGTATTGCACAGTGAATTGTTAACGGCGCAAGTATCTTTATAATTTATGCTGTCAAAATGATGAGCTATAACTAGAATTAGAAGCACAAATATATAAATGTATATACAAATAGATACCTGTATATAAGATATGAAGTGACATCACAGGGTGATGGTTGACATAAAGTTCCGTGTTAATAACATAGTGTTGTGACTAAGTGCTGAAGTGTATCATGTATCGTGGTATGTCATGTCATCACCATATAACAGTCATTCAGATATACACATCATACAAGGAGTAAGTTGATTAGGTCATAATAATATCGAAATCATAGCCAGGCTGTAACTTGGTCTTACTTGTGTTCTTAATTCTTATGTTATTTGATATAGAACATAAGTTTTCTATGAACTTATGTCTAGAATTAAGACCGTAAAAGCCTTATAGCATCGTTTTAAGTTAATATATCGATATGGTTATAAAGTAGCTAAACACTGAAAAAATCAGCGCTTTTGCAAATAATGTTTTGATATCATATGCACTAGGTCACCACAAAGCTGTAATATACAAAATCAGTAAAAACGATATATGACGCGAAAAAATGACAAAAACAACGGTTCATATCACACTGCTTTGTTTATATCATGTTAAATGTACTTACTCAGATATGGTACCGGTCGGGGACATGGAGGCCGAGAAGAGATCCTTGATGAAGTCGTTGTTACTGTTGAGGAGACATGCAATGAGGTCTTGACTGAGAGTATCCCTGTTCCTCTCTAAGAAGCCATCGGCATCGTACATCACCTGTTATACAATGTTTTAACATATTCCAATTGTAATTCCCTTCGTAGTGAGTAAGTATATGAGGACAGTTTGAAACATTTTTATAACATGGGCTATCAAGGAAATTTTCAAAAAAAATCCTAACTCATTTGATTAATATTTATCAACAATGGACTTATTTAGTAAGACAATATGAGGGAAGACGTACCTGTTCGGCATAATGGCGGATTCCAAAACTTGTCCGCTCTCCCATGGATTTCACATATCTGTGAGTATCCTTGCAGTACTGATTTAGTTTCTGTACTAACGTTACATCTGTCGACCTCGGAAAAATAGATTCCTCGTCCAGTAACGATAGAACACCGTCTGGTCTCTGTAATAGTACCATTTAATAATTATTAAGAAGACATAACTGGTTTTCTTCAGGCATCGTAATTCTTGAAAATGTATGCGATATGTTTTTTTTTTTTTTTTTTTTTTTTTTAACGAATACTGTATAACACGTTATATATTTTTACAGTGCTAGACTATATTTACTTAAGAAATAACTTTACGAAACAAGTGTTAGAACGGATACAAGTTCAGTCTAATAAAACCCGGAAGTCATGCCTACCCTGAATACAAGTTCAAGGACGTCATCGTTAGAGTGGTAGACGATGTCCCTCCACTCGACTCCCTCGAGCTCGTACTCTCGGCGTTCTCGCGGGAAGATGTAATCCATGAAGTACTGCTGTAACTTTTCGTTGGAGATATTGATGAGAAACTGATCAAAGGTGTTGGTGCTGAAGTTCTCAAAACCGGACATGTCCAATAAACTGATTGTTAGTCCTCGGGTGAAACTAAAAAAATGTCATAAGAGAGTATTAGATTATACACACGATATAAGCATTGCTTACAATATCTTTGTTTTTGTGCTTCGATAGTTGCTCCGTTTGAGCTTTATTTATTTAATTTGCTTGTGTTAATCATATTGATAGCTAACCAGTTGCAAGAAAAGGTGCCTGCATTATCTTCAAGAATTCTTACTGTTTTGCACATTTGTTTTGCATGTTGTCTCATTTATGGTATATTACACAATGTAATACTGTTCTACCCTTATCTGTGCATGCCACTTATCAGGTCCTATCCATCCTACTTACTGAGATGTCTTGCCATCTCGCTGAAGCCACAGTTTTCTGTTCACCTGACCAACAATCCACCCAAACAACCTGGAATATAGGTCTTTAACGAGGGCATCACGGCTGTCGTTTGCTTCCCTGAGATTTTTCCAGGACTGAATCCGTTCTCCTGTAAGTAAACATAATTTCGAAATTTGTTTAAAATGAATAGGGCATTGTATCTGCTGAAGTGACACAAACAACGGTAAATAAATTAGTAATAGATTTTTTTACTTTTTTCTCTCTCGAGTTGAAGATGTGTAAACAGCACGAGTTCTCATTTGGAAGGAAAAGCCTTCATTTGCAGACACTGACGTTACGGAACCGACATTAACTCCAGCAAACCTACCGATGATGAAGTAATGTGACGAATGTTATTTCCAGTTAACGTACCTTTGATGAAGTTAACGTTAGAGATAAGGGCCTCTGTGAGTTCCACCTCGTCCTCTATACCCAGAAGTTTGGCGACCGCGTGGAGAGGGTATTCGTCAGCTACAGTCACGCCATCTGTTTCCTCACACGGCATGAACACGATGTTGGCTAAGTGGAGCACGGATGCCAGAACGAGGAAAATTACAGAAATATGCTGCAAATTTAATAAACACAAAACTGGTATTAATACAAAATCGCAAGTCAATAAATTAGCTTCCAAGTCCCGCTATATAAACTTTTATCATATGTTTTATTTATTTTTACTAAAACGTTACATCATTTATTGACACTGCAATTTCTGCATAAAACAAATGTATTGCCTACTCCATGATATCACATATTATGTTTTTATGAAATTTATGGAAGGATGGTGTATCCTTAGTTTCCATTGCTGTTTGGAATGGAAATGTTAATGGTATACAAGCAGTTAAAGGAGTATAGATATTAAATTTGAATACTTTAGTTATTGTTATGCGTTTGATATTTTATACTTTGTAAAAGTACGGTATATGTATTTGTCATGTTGATGTTAATGGATCAATGCATGACATGCTGATTGAAATTACTTACCTCATCTGAAAACCCTATGTTTGACATAATCACTGTCAGTTCACCAAACATATTTTTGTAGTATTGGAACTCGTCAGAATCCCGGAACACCCCACATGTCGGGTCACCATCACGCATGATTCTGCAGAAATATATTAATGTTTTATGTTTTATTATTTGTAAAAGTTAATCACATTGTCAAAAAGTCATTCATTTGACTGTTTTCGCAAGTTGCAGGATGTAAAACATATCGTATTTTTATGTTGAATATCTTATTATCTTGCTCATTCTTACCTATGACAGTCGGGATCCTCAAGAAAGTAGTATAAGAGGCGATCCCTGGACATACCAGCGAACAGAGAATAAAACACGTGGAAGTTCTTCTCGCCCCTGTTCCGGTACACCACTCGTGATTTCTCTAGTATGTAGTCATCGATTTTGGCTATAGGAAAAGGAAGGTTAAAACCATTGACCTTACCGTATTGGTTAATACCTAGAATTTCTGCAAATCTGTCTCTTATCTGGAGTGGACTTTTGTATATTACGTTGGCTTCTTGTGTAAGGCTATTATCGAATTTTGGTAATTTGGAATAAAAGTTTGATTGTCATCAAGTTGATAATTATCTTATTCTTGCTACACTTTGCTGCAGTGTCATGATGTAATTGTGAAAATTTGGTGAAAATCATAAACAAAGTGATATTATACATGCATGATTTCTGTGACTATTTTAACATATATGCTATGTTAATAAAAAAAATTCAAACGATGTGATGTTAAGAGCATCATGCACTTATTTACACAGCTAAACATAAGATAGGAAGACTCATATCTGGTGATTTAATTGCTCATTAAATAACAATCACGCAATGTATGTACTAAGAGACAAGCTGATCAATAATGCCCTGACAAAGATTGATAATGATTAAAATTGACCTTTCTCATTGTCGTTAATAAGACATAGATATTCAATTAAAAATCAAAAGGTGTACACTTGTATAATGTCACACAGTTAAATATTTACCTTGTGCAGTGTAATACAATTCTCAACAGAAATGTAAGCAGTTTTGTTTTTGCTAATTTTGGCAATCAATTACGTTAATTCCAAAATTTATATTCGTCCTTTGAAAGGCCTTTTGTCAATAATTGGAAAGCAAAAGACCATCATTGGCTTTTGATCCCAACGTCATGATTAACGTCATTGTTGTTATGACGTCATACTCACCGCGCCATATTTAGGGTTGTTCTATATCTCATAGTTGACTATGAAAGTATTTATATAGTGGCAATGCAGAACAATTAAAAATGTTCAAAGCATTTAACTGCATTCTTTGCACAGTCATAAGGCAATGTCTTAGAGTTATTCCTTATAGAATTCAGAAGTACCGCTGATGACTATACATAACTAAACATATCGAATCCTGCTTAAAAGACAACATAGACAAAGCTTGAACATGGCTGGGATAAGTCTTAAGATAAAACCGGTAAGAAATGAAATACGATTCATATTCTCAAACTTACAACCAGCCTTTTTGTTTTTACTAATCAGAGTTTGTCTACTGTCTCACAGACGGTATTTCTGAGTTCAAAGTTCGATGGTTATCATAATACATAATAAGCGTTCACCATAGCATAATCATGATGTGACATAAAGCTTTGAATTAATTTTCATCGCAAAATAAAGTTTTGTCACTGAAATTCATATCCTGTGTTTTTCTTCAATTGTACTTAAATAAAATATGCAAACAGTTAGTATGCCACATAAAAGTGTTATTATTATGCTAATTAACTAATTAATTATTAATACATTATTAATGTAGTAGTAATTATATCATGATATATATGTTATAACTATGTAAACAATGTGTTGTGTATTAACATTCAAGGGAACCTATACACAATCTGATATGTTTTTGTAATTCCTACCTCCAAGAAGCGACCCTTCTTCTGTATAGTGAAGTTCTATAAATTTTCCAAATCGACTGGAATTTCCGTTGATAACGGTGGAGGCATTTCCAAAGGCTTCAAGTAAGGGATTTACCTATAACAACACGAAAAAACGAGTACAGCTAAAATATTATTTGATATATTTGAAAGGTGCTATGATCAATTGTCAATAAAACAATTGAAAAGTTCGAAGTTTGGAGGCATGGTAGTCTAATGGTAGGACGCCGGGCTCGTGACTGAAGGGTTGCGGGTTCGACTCAAGGCACTGTGTTGTATCTTTGAGCAAGATACTTTACTCTGCTTGTTCCAGTCTACTAAGCTGTAAATCAGTATGTGTTTGGGCAGTGCTAGAATTGTAGAAGGCTAGCTGTTAGCGCCGAAATGGCAGCTCCGGCTGTATCCTTCCCAGGGAGTTGAGTAAGGTATTGGCTGGTTGCAAAGGCCCTATAACAACGGATACTAATTTGTGAACCGCTTTAAGACGACCTACGAACTAGGTTGTGATAAAGCGGTTTATATAAGAACCTCGAATTATTATTATTATTATTAAAAGTGGCATTTGTTGATACCCTGTTGTATGAGTTAAACAGTAATGCATTATAGCATAGCGTATGCCATTATAATTCTGGTAGAGTTTCGTGCTAAACGTTGGCTTTGTAGTCCTCTAATATGATGTATTTATGTGTTATGTGATTGATGAAACAAGTCATTGGTCACATTTTCATATTGATATCATGCTTTAACCGACGAAATTAATACATTTCAATATCAGATATACATGCACAATAAAAAACGGTGACCTTTTTTGCCATTAAAATATTCAAAACATCTCCGCTGCATTTTTTTCTTTGATATCTTGGGATAATATATGATTGGTATTAAATAGGGGTTTTGCCAAGTATTTTAGTTTTATTGATTAGTTTAAAGATCTATGCTTCAGACTAATGAACATCTGTAATAAACCCTAAAATAACAGAATATGACATGTTGGGGAGATGACCTGTCGCAAATCGGGTTCTGACCTAGCATTTGATATAAATGCCCGAAATGTGCAATGTGCATATATTTCCTGCAGACATATTTATTACTTTGTTAGACTTATGTTAATCATATACACGGTCATCGTCTTCGGTTCAGTGTATGAACGACTCATACCTTGATATATATATTATCACCATGGTAATTAATGTACGATAAAGTTTTGCATACTTTACATATATACATGATGTTTTAGAGAGCTAAACACGGTTGTGCTATATATCGAGACAGGCGTGATTGACGGTCCGGTCTCAGATAATAATGACTTCGGTAGTCATAGACAAAAGATATACTCCGTCACAGGTAATGAATGACCTGTCACCCCCGGGACAGGTTATAATAGGAACAAGTCTCCCGGGGCTATCGGTCGCAGTCGATGGCGCGTGGCCATGGATCACTTATCTTAGTTAGGTCATGGAATAGTGCTAAAGTATCGTGTCTTATGGGTTTCTTAGATCATACTTGAGTCATGATTTTTTGTTGATAACATAACAGGATAAACATAATTGTAATCACTTCACATGACCTATGTAGCAATTAACTGCATCTTAGTTTATTTTTTTCATTTATTTCAAAACTGATAAAAATGTAATCAATATACGTTTTATTTGTTTAAGGAATAACACTTATCTAGATGTAACGCATTTTTCATTCATTTAAATTTGATAACATCTTTAATAACTACATGTAACTGTACATCTGTCTTTTATGAATAAACATGATATCGAACATAAATAAATTCTATTTTTATAAGGATATATATCACAAAAGCGTTACTTTATTAACCGGCCACTTTCAGATATTCTCAGTTCAAATTCTCAATTAGCGTTTATATAAGCGTTTATGTAAGCGTTTTTCAGTTTGGTGGTCTGTTAGACTTAATTTGCATAACTTTTCGCTAAGGCATGTAAATATTATGAGATTACAAAGAACGATAACTCAGGTGTGTTAATGGCTTAATCATTCGTATGGCCAGAGACAGAACACAACCATGCTCCCCAGGGAGTTGATAAATATATTGGCTGGTTGCAAAGGAACATCGAATTATTATTATTATGACTCTGATAACAAGGTACTGTATGCCCGATGGCGGAACATATGTAGTGTCTGTAATCAGATAATAAAGGTATCCATCTTATTGGTAAAAATACTTTTTAGAAACTAGAACAAATCTACATAGCAGATCCTAGTTAAGTCGTTTGGACCACGAACATTACTTCGAAATGAACATAATATTCCAACTATTACATATAACCTAATTACCATGACTACGAACTTATGAGTTCTATCAGATTTCTGTTAACGATATTTGCAGGGAGACAATTAAATTCTTATCAATATATCTGACGCTACTTGCATAATTATTTTCTGTCTATTGAATTTCGTTGTTCATGGACGATCTAACTGCCAATCATAGGCCAATAATCAAAATACACATTTGCATAATATTTGTATACAATGCATAAATGTCATATTTTTCGGTAAGAAAAAAGAACAAAATTGATAAATTGTTTGTTTGATAAACAGAATGAGTAAACACCCATGTTGACGCTTCGCCTAAAACATATTTGAAAGACGGCCTAAAAAACGACTTAGATAACGTCTTACTATTTTTTATGAATACTTACAAGATAATGGTTTATGTAATTATTGACAATGCCAGTAAGAGCGAAATAATAAACGTTACTCGAAGGGAAATATAGCCTAAACACACATTTAATATGTGAATAACAGCGAGTAGGATTATGCGATATATTTCAAAAGACAGACACCTTACTCATCAATTTGTCAGGTATTGTTGTATTTATTGAATATGCATGTAAGGTATTTGCACGTATTAATGAATCCTTCAGCTTGAAACATTATACGAACTGTTAGTTTCCTGCTGTCGAAATATGTCACCTCATTAAACAAAAATATTTCAAACTAACATTTATCATTTCAAACTTGATTAAAGTGAAGTATCGCGCTCATTAACCTAAACAGGAATTCCAGTTTAAGATATATAGTTCATATTCCAAATGATTGACAAGCTAGGTATATTGTTCAATATTTATAAGAATAATCAAAGCTTGAATGTGATAAAATGATCTCGAGGGTTTATTAAAGTATGCTTTAAAGCATCATATTAAAAGAAGTATATTCATGTGACAGATACATGGGCATCGAATAAGTGTAGTGCATCAGTTCAACATACAAAATATTAAAAGAATCCTGTTAGATTTAAAACATCATAGAGCACAGACTAAATATATATGCAAAAACAAAAGTAAATTAAAACAATACTGTCTTGTTTTGTGAATAAATTATCGGATGTTTATACAGTGTTTTGCAAAACACCAAACAATGCATACACTACACTTTGCAAACTCAGTTTGCAATGTGCTATTTTGGGCCGTTGTGATTTTTTTAGGGTCCACGGTGTTATCAAAACACCAACAAAATGCGTATCTGTAATTACACACAACTTGAAATGGGCAATTATGTTCTTTGCACCACCACCAATGTCGTGAAATAAAGAGTTTGATATGTTCACACGTCAAATATCTAATTAAAATATCCAAAAGATAAACCATGGTTTATTTTGATTGATCAAAAGGTGAAATCGATATTAATGGTTAAATCTTATTAGGAACGTTTACCATCTATTTATACGTTGTATGTATTAATTTTGATCAATATATATATATATCAAAGTTGACAATGGCGTACGTGTTATGATAACATATTTGACGTCTATATAATTTTAAACATCATAATACGGGCCATTGCGTAATGATCATAATTACCATTCATATCAGAATCACATAGGAAATGCATTTTACGATGATATCACAGTTCAGAAGAAATTCGGTATTTGGAGATGAAAGTCGCATCGTCTTATTGTTTGTCTTTGTATGAATAAAAACAAACTAATTTTTCAATGATAAAACCACAAGCATTGTAAAAGCAATACCATGATTTTCTATTCTGGAAATGTCAGAGGTATAGGTCCGAAAAACTCGAATATCTAACAAAGTTCTCTATCAATGACTGTACACACACCAAGGTGATAATTACCTGTACAATTTTGTCGAGTAGGTGTTTATCGTTACTCGGACTGATCATCATGAGGTGTCGTATCATGTACTTTGTACTTTCTGTTTTTCCAGCCCCGGACTCCCCACTGACCAGGATACACTGGTTCCTACTGGTTTCCAGTAGTGCCCTGTACGCGTGGTCAGCCACCCAAAACAGGTGAGGGGGCTTCTCAGATCGGACCAGCAGCTTTGCATACTCCTCATGGTTCTGAAATAAGGCAACGGGTATTACTTTCATGCGATTACTTTCGTAAACATGGTGTATCGTTGAACCTGCGAAGCATGCTCATTTTGCAATGTTTGATAATATGTATCACAGTCATAGACCAATAAAGCAAAGACATAAAAATCTACATAAACTTGTATGCTACCTTTTATCAAGACAATAGACTATTTCTCAAACGTTAATCTAGGTAGATATTTTCACTTTTCTATCGAAATGAAATTGAAACTTCGTCAAACCTGTGTGTCATGTTTTCATGATATAACATTTTCAGGCGTGTATGTAATTGAGTAGTTAGACGTTTCTAAACAACTGGTACCAAGTATATAGCAGAACAGCAACGACCTGTAAAAGAGGATATTTTCTCTCACTTTTTCATTAACCAACGCTTCACAGCTGAAAAGCAGTCTAACTTAGCAAATTGTATGTAATGTTAATGAAAATCACGACATTTTCTAATTATAGTTTTTAATAACGGCTAGATCACGATGATTGATGGTTTTGTAGATAAAAACGGCCCGACCTGTGCAAATGATTATATATGCAGCTGTACCATCAATTCAGATGTTGAGGTTGATACAGTCAAATAGTCGTTTCTTACCGTTTTCTCGAAAAGATTCAGAGGTTTACATGGATTTACAGCCACTAGAATATCGCCGATATATGTCTGAAATAAACAAACAGACAAACAAATAAGAAAAATATTGCTTCGCAAAAATTACAACATTCAGAGCTATTATACAATTGTTATAGTGTAGGAACTATGGTAGAAATGTTACATGGTATGTTCGGGAAAGAACTGTTGCAGTACAGCTATCGGGAAAGAACTATTGTAGCACAACTATAGGGAAGGAACTAATGAAGCACAACTATAGGGAAGGAACTAATGAAGTACAGCTATAGGGAAGGACCTATTGTAGTACAGCTATAATGAAGGGGGTAATGAAGTACAGCTATAGGGTATAAACTAATGAAGTACAGCTATAGGGAAGAAACTAATGATGTACAGCTAAAGGGAAGGACCTATTGTAGTACATCTATAGGGAATGACCTATTGTAGCACAGCTATGGGGAAGGAACTAATGAAGTACAACTATAGGGAAGGAACTAATGCAGTACAAATATGGGGTTTAAACCAATGAATTACAGCTATAGGGAAGAAACTAATGAAGTACAGCTATAGGGAAGGACCTATTGTAATACAGCTATATGGAAGGACCTATTGTAGTACAGCTATAGGGAATGACCTATTGTAGTACAGCTATAGGGAAGGAAGAAATGAAGTTCAACTATGGGGTTTAAACTAATTAAGTACAGCTATAGGGAAGGACCTATTGTAGTACAGCTTTAGGGAATGACCTATTGTAGTACAGCTACAGGGAAGGAAGTAATGAAGTACAACTATGGGGTTTAAACTAATGAAGTACAGCTTTAGGGTTGGAACTAATAAAGAATAGTTATCGGATAGAAAATAATGAAGCACAGCTATAGGGAAGGAACCAATGAAGTACATGTAAAGGGAAGGAACTGATGAAGTACAGCTATAGGGAAGGGGTAATGAAGTACAGCTGTAGGGAAGGAACCAATGAAGTACATGTAACGGGAAGGAACTAATTAAGTACAGCTATAGAGAAGAAACTAATGAAGTACAGCTATAGGGTAGGAACTATTGTAGTACAGCTATAGGGAAGGACCTATTGTAGTACAGCTATAGGGAAGGACTTATTGTAGTACAGCTATAGGGAAGGGAGTAATGAAGTACGACTATAGGGAATGATATATTGTAGTACATCTAAAGGGAAGGAACTAATGAAGTTCAACTATAGGGAAGGAACTAATGAAGTACAACTATAGGGAAGGAACTAGTGAAGTACAACTATGGGGTTTAAACCAATGAAGTACATCTATAGGGAAGGAACTAATGAAGTACAGCTATAGGGAAGGAACTAATGAAGTACAACTATAGGGAAGGAACTAATAAAGTACAGCTTTAGGGTTGGAACCAATGAAGTACAACTATAGGGAAGCAACTAATGAAGTACAGCTATAGGGATGGAACTAATGAAATACAGCTATGGGGTCTAAACTAATGAAGTACAGCTATAGGGAAGGACCTATTGTAGTACAGCTATAGGGAAGGAAGTAATGAAGTACAACTATGGGGTTAAAACTAATGAAGTACAGCTTTAGGGTTGGAACTAATAAAGAATAGTTATCACATAGAAAATAACGAAGCACAGCTATAGGGAAGGAACCAATGAAGTACATGTAAAGAGAAGGAACTAATGAAGTACAGCTATAGGGAAGGGGTAATGAAGTACGGCTGTAGGGAAGGAACCAATGAAGTACAACTATAGGGAAGCAACTAATGAAGTACAGCTTTAGGGTTGGAACTAATAAAGAATAGTTATCACATAGAAAATAACGAAGCACAGCTATATGGAAGGACCTATTGTGGTACAGCTATAGGGAAGGGGTAATGAAGGACAGCTGTAGGGAAGGAACCAATGAAGTACAACTATAGGGAAGGAACTATTGAAGTACAGCTATAGGGAAGGAACTATTGAAGTACAGCTATAGGGTAGGAACTATTGTAGTACAGCTATAGGGAAGGACCTATTGTGGTACAGCTATAGGGAAGGACTTATTGTAGTACAGCTATAGGGAAGGGGGTAATGAAGTACGGCTATAGGGAATGATATATTGTAGTACATCTATAGGGAAGGAACTAATGAAGTACAATTATAGGGGAGGAACTAATGAAGTACAACTATAGGGAAGGAACTAGTGAAGTACAACTATGGGGTTTAAACCAATGAAGTACATCTATAGTGAAGGAACTAATGAAGTACAACTATAGGGAAGGAACTAATGAAGTACAACTATAGGGAAGGAACTAATGAAGTACAACTATAGGGAAGGAACTAATAAAGTACAGCTTTAGGGTTGGAACCAATGAAGTACAACTATAGGGAAGCAACTAATGAATTACAGCTATAGGGATGGAACTAATGAAATACAGCTATGGGGTCTAAACTAATGAAGTACTGCTTTAGGGTTGGAACTAATGAAGAACCTATAAATGGTAGGAACTAATGAAGTTCATATATAAAGAAGGAACTTATGGAGTACAGATATAGGGAAGGAAGTAATGAAGTACTACTATGGGGAAGGAACTAATGAGGTACGGTTATAAGGATGGAACTAATGAAGTACTTTTATAGGGAAGGAAGTAATGAAGTACAGTTAAAGGGAAGGAACTAATGAAGCACAGCTATAGGGAAGGAACTAATGAAGTACTGCTATAAGGAAAGAAGTAATGAAGTACAGCTATAAGGAAGGAACTTATGAAGAACAGCTTTATGATATGAGCTAAAGTAGAACACCTATCGAGTGTTCTGTTACAGGGTTTGAACTATTGTTGTAAAACTTTATTGTGCTACTTTGTAGGCTAGGAACTGTTGAATAACTGTAATACAGATAGAGAAGCAACAGTTGTAGTACATGCATAATGTAGGGATCATTGATGTACAGATATGCGTTTGAAGTTATTGTATTTTAGTTCTTTCCACCAATAATCTGTTGTGTTTCTGTATATCTGCGTGATTCCCTAAAAATCTTGTTCATAGCTGTAGATTTTCCTCTTTTAACGTTAATTGTAATAAATGCTAATTCATCATATTTTAGTGATAGCGTTAAAAATAGAAATAAATGTTTTCCCAATCTATAGTTTTTGTACATGATATTTATAAACCGGAATATAATATCACATCCATAAGATGATTAATCAAGTTGAATTTAAAAAAAAAAAAAACAGTTTTTACCTTCTTTTCCTTTTTATACCTCAGTGATAAAATTTGTTTATGCATAAAACATATTTCTATAAACGTATGTGTTTTTACTCACATAATATTTATCTTTATGGAATCTCCCTCTCAGCGCCTGGACAATGGTATTCTCATCCAGCACCTCGAGGTGGCTAAGGTCATCTGGCCTCATTGCTAAATGTGTAATCCTACGTGTTGATCATAGTAACTGAAAGTAAGATCGCACAGTTCTTGAGTAAACATTAATCCAGAGAGAATTGTGTCTATTCTTTACCATAGGTAATATTTCATATCCAGGAAGCCACAGGATGGAAACTAAATGACACACGGAACCTCAAAATTGTTTACAAAAGATAAATCCAGAAACTGATGAAAAATCCAAGAATATCCATGTAATCTCCCAACCTTAGACCTGATTTACTTTCTTTTGCAATATGTTTTCATTACAGGATATGGCATACAGGTAGAGATGAGAACAGATTAGTGGAAGCCATTTTGTTGTGTGGAGCAGACGACTACCCTCTCTGTTCTGAGAGCCAGGTTGGGCGGTGCTTTCCTTGTTCACACTTTCGGCTATGTCACGTGGTTTCTTACCTGTGTTTTATCGTCGTTTTACCTGATGGATACCTGACAGGTGAAGGGAGCCATGATAAGTTTATCGAATAGAGAGCCAAAATACGTCATAACTTATTGTACAACATATACATTTGTTACTAACATCGCAATTTTGGGCGCGCTATGACACGTAATTTCAATTATTGAAAATAACTTCAAAAGTAGGTTAATAAACTGATTTAGTTAATAGCCTATGCTGTACTTTGTCATGTTGTAATTTTATTCTGCTTCGTGTTTTCTAAGGTCACTGTTAACACGGACGTAGTTATGTTTGTAATGGGCGTAGAATACATATTCCTGAAACCAACAGCAAGATAAATGTCTGTGTCTTAAACTGTCTCTCGCGCGTAATGTAGCTATACAGGTCCAGTGTCGTTTTCTCTATTAATTAGAGCAGGAGTATTATGTCAGTTTCACTAATACAAATTGTTCATCTAGTATATGTTATGTAGAAATTGAAAATTACGAACAATAAAACAAGTAAATGTTAATACTTAAACTTAAAGTGCAGGTACATTGGTAGCATTTCTAAAAGCAATTTTAATAAGTTAACTGCGTATAAATAAAACAAACAAACATAAATAGTCGTAAATATCATGTTCATGACGATATAAACAATGTTCTGGTTATATTGATATTATGGTTTTAAAAGATAATAACAATAAGATATATATAACTATTTAAAAAAATATATAGTGATGAAGTATACCCATGAATGAATGAATTTGAGAATGAATGAATGAATGAATGGCATACTATGAATCTATGTTTAAAAAACTAAATAGAAGCTAGACGATGACATTTTTTACAAGGGTCTATCAATAGAATTAGATCCTTTGACCATTCGCGAATCAGTTCTATTGACTGACTCGTAAGAAAAAACTTTACCATATAGGCTGATACAATTCAAAATAATGATGAAAAGTAAAATGTAAAAACGTCTGAAATGTCAATATTTTCGAAAACATACTATAAAGGTATAAAATCCTGAATGTATCGTAAGGGAGATTACTAAGTTTACCATAAACTCTTCGAGAGTAATTAACATTAAAAATGAAATACGACTCAACATAAAACCCACTTCCTGTAAAGTTTCGATTGAATTTAAAAAGGAACATCAGAACTTCTTATTCCGACATTTGAATAATATAATGATATAAATGTTCCATGATTTATTAAGTCTGAATAGCTTCCTTGTTTTTTGCCTAAGCTATAATGACATAGCTCATCTCGAAACCTTCAATAATTACTAATAAGTATCCCAGTATTCCATATTATAAAAGGATGTTTTAAGTTTGTAACACCTTCACAGCAGACAATTTAAAAACGAAGTGCTTAAGGTGCTATGTGTATCAAAGGAGAGCTATCAAATCTTAGGCGTGAAGATTGATTGTTTCATCGCTTGCATCTTAATATCATTATCAAATTTGAAAGTCAATGTATCGTGTACCAATGATACGAATTGAATGGTTATCTATTGTGATAACGTCAGTACAAGCACGCCACAGAAATGTCCAGTAGATGACAGGCGCATCCATCATATCATAGAAACAGCAAGCATTCACCTGAGCTATATAGCAATACACTAGGATGCTAGATATTCGTCACCATATTGGTGCTTTGTCGGAGGTATTACTAGGTTTACTCCCATGCCACGTCGCATCACTGACTTTCAATGACAACGATAGCGCTCAAAAGTAAGGAATGGACGCGTTTTAACGGCTGCTGATAAGTTTAACAGTTGTATCAGTTTTCTTGAAATGTGTTTCATATATTTTCATTTGTGTTGCCCGCTTTATTCAAACAAAATACAAACGCTCTCATTTTTAAATTTCTAATAACCAAAGCTCAATAATAGTATCTATATTCTATTTTCATCCTTAAAGTAAGCATAGTGGTAGTATTTTGTAAACAAATGGTTTGTAACCTACATCTAAATCAAGTTTAGAAGAATGATGAGGACAGGGCAATATTACTCTTAATAACTAATGTTCCTTGATGTTCCGTTGTTTTAAAAACGAAATATATTACTAGAACTAATCCTAGCTATACATAGCGGGCAGTGATGATGAAATATAGACGCTAACCATTCCGGAACACCTGGTCTAATTATCATTATACTATGCAATGGTCTCTATTTAAATATCTCCTTTGTCCATGTTTTGCACTGGTCTTAACGATTTCTAGTTCGAATTATGGTTTGGTTGACACTTATTCTTTGTTGGTTTTAAAGCTACATGCATTCACTATGGATGAGTCTGAGGCGTGTACCTGCTTTCCTGTGTTATTTGTTTGACCTTTTCTGGATAATGAAATATCTATAATAATATCGCTTTTGAAGCAGGTTATTGCCTGGTGTGATGCCCTCTCTGTGTGTATAAGGGTTGTTCTTACATGTTCTGACACCTATCATTAGTAGATGCCGCCGTTCGAGCCTCGGGCGATACATGGTGATCATTTAATGGCTGACATATATTATCGGGCACTGTGGACCACTGCACACCGTGACTCTGCCCCTCAATAAAAAACACTATCGTCCATAGTGTTGACATCACAATGTTACCTTTACCTACGCATGTGAAGAGGTCGATGAGAACAAGTTAAATATGTACCACCAAAACTATTTATGAAATAGTATTAATTTAAGGATGAGCTGCTGCTGACTTTTGGCATAACCGCCATTTCTTGCCTATTTTATGCTTCGTTACTTTCCTTGGACACCCAATACAATCGTTTATATAAATTTACAGAATGCTAATCAGGGTAATTTCCCTTGAATTAAGGTATCTGTTTTTATAATAAACTAACATTTATGATTGCAATCATTTAATATAGCTAATAATAAATATCGAAAAGTAATTAACAATGTCGTCGCAATACCGATAGCCGTCGTTATTTACTATAATTTATACATGCAAGGCGTCCCCGAAAACTCCTTGTATATTATCGCTTAACATAGCGACATATTCCAAAGGTTTCTTCATGAAGTTAGGCATGAGCGCTGTGGAAAGCCATCTTAAATTGTTGAGGCAAAGTAATATCGCAAAGCCTAGGTGAAATATTGTAAACTATGGGCACGAACACCGCAATCGGAAGACGGAAGGAAGCGTTGAAGTTGATGAGAAAACTGTCGGACATACACTCCGGGTGGTCTGACTTTGATGGTTGGGAATAGACTACAATTGCAATCCCTTACTAGCACTTTTTTGGTGTATTTACTTTCCATATTAAAATCTTGAAACTTTGTACAAATTTGAGGCATTTTTGTTGATAATTGGTATGTGTCTTCAATATTTGATATCAAAGACCATATACATAGTCTTAGGTTTTTAAACATTTCAACAACTTGGCAGTAGCCTGTTTATTGAGATTGCTCGTAAAGGTCATTGGAAGGGGAAACCGCAAAGCATGTGGTTAGCACACAAGATTTAAAGGAAAGGTGCAACTGCTGAATAACAGACGTAAACCAACTTAAATTAAAATATTGCTGCGCTTTGGTTCTTTTCAAACTCTTTCCTTGATGTATTACAAACTGTAAAAATGCCCAAATTATGCAAGGTACATTTTTGTAGCAGGCCGAACCTACTTCAGAATAGGTAAATAATAAAATGCCAGTGCTTCGACCTGCTCAGTAAATGAACTAGTAAATAACTATTGTCTCCTTATATTTAACAGAGTCAATCAAAAATAGTTTGAGAGGATAGCTAAAAGATTTAGGATTCTTATATCAGACAACTAACTATAAATCTATTATTTGGACGCTTATCTCAAATTTTGTTATTTTATTTGACGACGAAAGTGAAATTTGGTAAATTTATTTATTGGTTGAAAATTATCATAACATTTTCCATCTTTGAAATAGTGAATTAATACCGAAAATGTACGGGACATGTCATTAAAACAGGTAAATGTAAAGATGACTCCTAATATTACATTCCTTTTTATTGTTTATACTGTTTGTTCAAATGCAAGTTTGCTTTTGTCAGATGTAAGGGGGAATATTCACTATTAGAGTTGAATATTTGAATGCATCATGAAAGATTGAGAAAACTCACATAATGAAATATGTTAAATAATGCTTCTGGCACAAATTAAAATAGATATAAGTCAGCGCTTCAACACAAAAGGACGGAACCGGATTTCAAGATCTGAACGATGTGTTTGCATCACGTGCTTGAATTATTGGCTATTAACATTCAAAAGTGACCTTTACAAATCAGCCCAAAACACTGCTATTTTATTATTGTTTTAATAAAATAGCAGTGCAAAGTTAGTATATAGTAGATACGAACCGGTTTTATAACTACTGTTAAACGCTTATCTAGCAGTCACATTAAATCTAAAATTGTCAGTAGTAACATTGACATTACTTGTTTCCCTTTATATGTACCACAGGGTAAAATATCGATCATCAATCGATTTCAGACAGACAGTTTAATATTAAACGTGAAACATTTAACTTTGAAAACCCCCCACTAAATTTCACATTTATTTTATAATAATTGATAAAAATTTGAAGAACACTCTATCATTTTCCTATCGACGTGACAGGAAACAATTCTCTATTAAATTGTTTTTTTTTGTTTAAAATTGATAAGAACATCAATCAATATTCGTTTAAACAGCCTTACATGTGATAGATATCGCCATAAAGAATATTTATTACTGTAGACGACATGAGATAAAAAGATGGATGTATCATAATTTTTAATCATGAACATGGGTTCAATGATGTTTAAGGTTCAAATTGTAAAGTAAATACAGCACTTACTTTAGTACAAGTAATGCTAGTATGATAGGAGTACGTGTCTATGTCATAAATTTCCACATAAGATCCTTTTTAAGGTTAATATGACGTTGACGGATAGTTTTATGAATAAAACAGTAGCAAAGAAAACAAACACGCACTGTATGAACACAAATAACAAAATAATATTTTCTATGATTATAAATGGACCGTAAAATAAACATAAAACAAATGAAAACAAAGAACAATACACTTGGTACAAAGCTAACGGCAAGTGAATATCCTCTGTCAGCTAGGTGATGGGAGCCAGCTGATCTGGCGGTCAACACAGTGACGTCATAGTCCTTTCTGAGACGCTCTCGCTGCCATATAGAATGTGTAAACACTTGTATACCTCTATGAATATGTGGGTGTTATTATTGATTTAAAAAATGTGCAATCTACGACATTGAAATAACCCACCAATGATCATTATACAATACAATAAATAGGATTGTCAAAGAAATCGATATTTTTTCATGAAATTTGTTTTTACAAGTTTTGTTCAAATAAAGGGTCTTCTATCAGTATCTGTTGACATAACGAAATCATGTTTAAATTGTTTTGAAAAAATAATTAAAACATGCATTATCAATATAAGACAATTTCAGGGGTAATATTGTTTTTCGACAAGGCACATTTGAATCAATGTGGATTTACACAAGCGGTTATGCATTGCAATAACACCATCACATAATCGCATAAAAGTCACAGAGACAAATATTTAAACGACCTATTATCAAACCTTGTGCACGTGTTTTATTTAATGTAAAGTGCTATGAACGTTGCAATAATTTTGAAGGTTTATATAATATACATACAGAGCAAATGCCAATATATATCTGACTTAATTTATTGGCAGTAGATGTAGAGATGTGTTAAGTATCAGGGCATTCATATAAGCATCAATTTCCCAGACATAATAAGGAATGAAAAATCAAGAGAGGAATCGAGCGGTGAGAAAGTGCAACTTTCGGGCATTCGGAACCTTAATTCCAGACACAAAACGTCGGAACTTGATACAAAATGATACAATTATGAAAAATAATTAAATCCGCCAATCATTCTTCATCGCATACAGCTTCTTTCTTCAATCTGCTACCAAGTCCAGATAAAGTTGATAGTTCACTAACAAACTAAGACAACAATCTGTTGATTATTACAAGCACGAAAATCCCAAAATAGGATATGAGGAAAGTGATCATAAAACACAACCCATGTATTCTCATAATTTTCAAAACTCTTCAGACATGATCCTTCATTTTTGCATTCAGTGTCACTGTTGTGTCAAAAATGGACGAAATATACATAAAGTCAATAAGTGTTTACGCCTTTCTGCATCAACAAAAACAATTAAACAGGTGCTTTATTTCTTCCTATATGTTATGATTATTTTGTTGTACTCTATAATAATAGCCAACACTCCACAACCAATTGTTAAGAACTGATTTTATACTATTGTCATATAAATACCACGTAAATGATGCACGCTCTCTTCAATAGATACCTTCTCTCACAAGAAAACTGACTACGTTTTGAAGCATTTAAATGATGCATGTATCATTAATCAAGTGGATGTATCCAATTTATAAAATGATACAGCATGTATTGTTTGATACAACTAGTATTGTTTAAATCAAGAATCAAGAATCATACATGGTAGATTGGCATTAAGAATAATTAAATATTGAAATGTTGACATGTGTCCAGTTTGATGTTTTTATGTGGTCTAGTCAATAGGCACGGTCATGTTTATTATTTATAGATAATTAATTAAAATCAATTAATATGTGGTTTTGAGAAGTTGCTTGATGGATCTAGTGTCGGAAATTCTACAAAGGTTGATTAATACTTATGACATGTCAAACGCCAGGAATTCTGATAGTTATGGAAATACACGTATTATTTAATCGGTCGACGTATGGTTTGCCCCTATTTACTTATTTTATTACACCTACACAGATTCAGAGATAAGTAGTTACTTCCGGCATTTTACAAAGAAATAAAGTGTGAATGCACAAATAACAATACCCTACTTGCATTTAATATTTTGGAATTTTCATAAGCCGGTAAACGAGGTCTACGCAAAACGCTGCCGAGCAAAACAAAATGAAAAATGATTAGTGTTGAACCGTTTTAACTTTTTTATTTATCTTAATCCGACGTCACATTACTATCTTGCAGTTGTTTATTTTATTTCGTGTCTACTGTGGTCAATATGACGATATTGAATGAGGCAAGTTGCACCAATGTGACGTGAATGCATTCACCACATGTAGTCATGTGATACAACTATATCTTATAAATAGAGATTTCATCTTCACATTAAAATCTTATAGTTATGCACATCTTGGCGATATTAAAATGACATCATCTTATTACATGTAAAAAGAATGGAATATGAAACTGTTTATTGAAATCTTGAATATCATCGGTTTTACAACGGAAAATAAAATATTGAATGCATTTGTCTACAAGATCAAAATTGACCAATCAGTGGCCCGATATAAAATCAAAACACCTGGCGTCGTGTCAACATAAAAGAAACAAAATCAGACCACATCCAATTCGAACTAAAACGCTAAATGATACAGACAGGCTCAAAGTAAACTCTTAAATCAACAGAAACAAACCACGAAAGCCACAGAAGCAATGGATGGCGAAACCCCCATTTGATGTTTTCTGTCTGACAAAGATAAGCTAGTACATGTAGGTAGGCCACTAGCGGCAACTGCACTCATATCTATGAGATCTGCCGCAGTAAATGGAAGAAGAAGAATATTATCTATGATAGACACTGACGTTTTTGAAATTTGTTAATAGATATCCTTTCAGCTATTGCTCAATCATCCTTTCGGAAACATTAATAGAACGAAAAAACGAATATAGAAACCCTCTATCAATGATTCAGATTAATATTATTCATATATATATATGCATTAAAAAGAATGTGTTTACTTTCGCATGAATTTATAACAAGGCACAATTCATAAGAAATTGCACACTCTTCTTACTACAGTCCATTTGGTTGTTTTTACATTTTTATTCAACTGCAAGTTTGTTTTTGTCAGATGTAACGGGTAATATTCACTATAACTGTTAATTGAATATTTGTATGCATCATGAAAGATTGAGAAATCTCACATAATGACATATATTTAATAATGCTTCTGGCACAAATTACATAGAAATGAAGTCAAAGCTTCAACACATGAGGACGGAATCGGATCTCAATATCTGAACGATGTGTTTGCTGAATAAGGTGCTTGAATCTAAAAGTGACATATTCCGTCTTTGCGTATTGCAGAGTTATCTTCGCTTGGGAGCAGGTATTGATTCTTACGTCACTTGTTTGTGAGAGTAACGTCATCAATTTTTGAGAAAACGACGTAATTTTCTCGCACAAACCAATGACGTACCAATCAAAACCTGCTCCCAAGAAAAGATAACTCTGTAATTCGCAAAGACTGAATAAAAATCCGCCAAAAACAAAGATATATATTAAATTCTATAACATAAAATGTTGAGGGGGTGTCAGAATTAAAAAAAAAAAGTTATGAAGAAATGTAGGTTTTAAAAGAATGCTGGCTAATGTTTAACGCGGAGCTATCCGTTAAGGTAATGCTAAGAAAAAAGAACACACATTAATCTCTATTCACCTCTTGTAATTATAGCCTAACACCTTTAAGTTCTGTACTCACTAACCCACATTTAATACACAATACTAAGCTTTGGCACATCTTTCTCAATTCTAATATTACGGACAAAAGCTCTGTAGAAATTACGTCATAACGTTTGCTTTGTCATGCACATCAGTACGTAAGTGGTTTTTTTGTGATGAATGAGGGCGACTTGAATGTTTTAAACGAACAGGCGGCAGTATTATCCGGTTGATTAATTTTAATCCGTAGGTCATTAGCTATTCATCGCCTTTCACCGTTTTTGTTTTCGTGGCTGACGTGCACATTTTAAACAGTTTGATAGGTAAGATTCAATGAATTAGAAATATAACATAGCGACAATATAACAATGTATCATACATGTATTCCCAATATATTTACAGGTGAAATAGGTTTTATTATTTAAATAAAAGGCAAATAGAGTTTTCATTACTTAACTTCTGTATAAAAGGCAAATTACTTTACATTATTACTGTCTTTTTTAAACAAATATGAGCACCGTCACGAATTAAAAAGAAGATGGGTTCCAGCTAGGATAATGAATTATATATCAATCATTTAAAATTGCCAATTTAAATTTATATATTATTAGGATACTAATAACTACTGTTACAATACATTTATTTGGCATTGGCCAGTTGATATCATATCATAATTTGATTTTAACTGATCAGATCTCATCCGGTGCCATGCAGAATGATGACTTCTATTGTAATTCTAACTTACTAGTAGAAAAGAGAACTACGACAAAAGTCACAGCAAGGGATCATACAAGATTGTCAGACACCAAGGAATAGTGATAACAATAATAAGTCACACTGATATAAGGGAAACTACAAATAGCAAGTACATGTTAACCAAATAAACATCAAACACTGCAAAACTGCTCGGGATTTTGAGAAATATTTTCGTCAAATAATCCTGTTTCGTATCAGAACGCTAATTGGTCAGTGCTATCTGATGACGTTCATTGGTTAAAAAACAGGACATTCTTCCATCACACTGCGGACAATCTCAAGTACGCTTAACCGTTTACATGAATTGACTAAGCGGATAATATATGTTTCTGTCTAGGATTGTTCTGAAAGTTTAGTTTCTGACACATGACGCTTGAGTAGGTCAAAGGTCAATGTCTGATTTGCATGACTGCTCCAGACAAAACGGATAGGTCATTAAAGTCCACATACGTTTGTTAGATTCGTCTTGCTTGCATGTTTGCATCGACATGTTTGACCATTGGTCAGTGAACATTTTGCTTTATAGCTTGTCCCTTTTGTGGTAAAACACATGTTGATGACAGGTAATTACCATCCTGTTCAAGGTAGACGCCATGTAATCTTTATACCTTTACATCAAATACTTGGATATGTTAAGTCTCTCAGAAGCAACAACTTCGTGATTTCATTTCTTTTCCAGTGTTCATGTTTGCAGACTTGCTTACTCTTTCTTAGCTCGTTCGTGACCTATATACAAAGATAATGTACTTTCAGAATTTACCTGGAGACAACATGATGAGAGTCACGTTTCACCTATCCGAACCACATGATATGGCTTCCGGTAAATTTATTGAGATGCATGTCTTTCCGTTTTTTGTATGTCTCGTCTGTTTTTTGGGGCATTGTTTTGGAGCTCCGATAATGACCAATGTGTTAAACGCTGTGATATACTACCCTGTCTTATTTAAAATAGGGAAGCATGTGTCTACGAGAATGGCTCGACATATACAAATAAGGCATTTGTTAATAGCAATGTACGCCTAAAAACATTAGTAAAAGAATCATAGATAATACATTAATAAAAGGTAAGAAAATATACAACAGGTGAAATAAGGTTGTGTAGACTCTTAACATTGCTTGTTTGAAACAGAAAACGAAGTGTTGCGGTTCACAGTAATTGTTGTATTTTTGACGACAACAGGCGACTTCATACCGCGATTAACAGTGTATCTACATGTCGTCGTTTCCCATACAATCATTAGCCAGTACGACAAGGACAAACCGCACATATAACATTTGTTTTGGCGTTAATAAAAACACCACAACCACACATTTTGCTGAATAAGTAGCGAGGCGGACAGTTAGCGTGTGTTCAGACATACCACATGCTGTAATACGTACATAAATATATACTGTTGTTCGTATCATGTTTGGCTTCCTGGAATGAATCACACAGAACGTAATGAATGAGTTTCCTGTACAAGACCACGTCCTATAGATCAGATGGGATCTCACTCATAATCATTTGTATGCGAACTAGTGGTTACTTTGTATAGTATTGTTATGAGAGGAAACATCATTTACTACGAATATATCGTTAAGAGAGGAAATGGGTCCTTTTTGATGCTTACCAATAATTCATATCTAAAACAATAGTTGTTTGTGATATCGATCAACTGCCAGTAAAAAATTTATGGGACTAAGCTCTTTTTGCGGTTAAGTATAAAATGAATTTTAAGAATAATTTATTACGTACAACAGGAACATGAATCATATCTTTGAAATGTGATTGTGAAATATCTTTTTTGCCAGATTTCAACCTCATAGCACATAACAATATGATAATAACAATAATATTATAATAGATATGCTTGGATTTGCTCTTTCATGGTTTACATGAAATACTGGTTTTATAATAAATTATGTGTATGTCAAATTTGTTAGATTTTAAAATAAATTTGATTTCATTAGACCTTTAGTACCTATAATGAGTCGTAAATAAAACGAGTAGCCCTATGATGCAGTCAATATTTAATTAGAATAGCTTTCGGTTTATATAATGTAGAACGGAATTTACAAGACCTGTTACTTCATCGACAATGACTTTAATCCACACACAAAGATATTATATTGTTTTTTGTTTGAGATAACTTTATCCAGTATCTTGCACGCCTTACCTCTTGTAGAGCAGGTAAGTGTTATGATACAATAGCAATTTGCTGTTTCAATACAAAATCTTAAGATCTAAGTATCATAATGGTCTTGATACAAGTAAATACGTCTTGTTCATCAGTATATTTATGTAAGCACAGCTTTCAAGAGAGGATGCTTTAATGTAAGCTATATATATGTACTACTGTCGTCATAAGCTGATCTTTACAATGTGATTTACGTATCCTTACATGAGTAACAAAACATATATGCTGTTTTTATAGTTGTGCCCTACAAAAACAAAAAACGTTTTCCCTTCCGAAGCACCTGGCGTCGCCTCCATTTTATTTTTTGTCCTGCCTTTTGTTTTGAGGTCTCTTCTTTATTGTAATTTAGTATCTGGTTTTGTTCTTGTATGTTGTTGCATGATGGTGTCGTTATATTTCATTCTATTTTACTGATCGAATTATGCCCATTGTTAGAGACAACACCTGATGACCAGATTTCTATAACATTAACATGAATAATTAGCTCAGTACGAGGATCGCATCTTGTTACAAACGTTACATATCTAATCTCTAGGAATAATCTGAATACGCATAGGATTTAACTACTCAGACATTTACCATTTATTAAAAATGTAGCAGTTTAATTTCCTGTCTAAATTAAACAAATTGTCTAAATCTATCTCTTTCATTAAATCATTAATAAATTCTCAATCAATTATGGACATCTGAAGATTTAAAATATTTCAATAAGTCTATTAGCATTTATATCTTACGTACAATTGTATACCTATACAAGACTTGTTAATTTTTACATTGTACCTGACGGCCTTTGATTACAATTGTCGTGCTTTAAAGAGAATGTCGCCAAACTCAATTACATATGCAGTTAATTCTACGTTATGACACCTAAAACAAAGGATGTATGTATATTCATATTACGAGTGTGATGACTGCCGAGACGGTACGTAGGAATTTTGACATGGAGAATAATATTTTAAATGTACAACATACATATGAAAGACTTATTTATGAGTTGTAAAAGGGTTTCTCCGCAAGAGCATTTATTGACAATATGATATTAAGGCAAAGAATTATGCTAATATTTTTCGTTATGATCTCAATTTTGCATACATGTTTATTAAACGCAATATTATGAATAGGTAGTAGATGTGAATAATCTAATATAAGGGTTTTAGTAGACACAGACAATAGCAGTCAATATACACAAAACATCTAACCCCCTCGCGCTAACCCCTCCCTCAAAAAAAGAAAGGAAGCTAAACACAAATATTTGCAATAAGTTAAATTAACAACACAGATATATGGTTTAAAACAATAAGATAATGTTGTGATAATGATAATCAGCGGGATAAAACAAGAGTTCATTACTACTATGCTGATCATAAAATTAAGATGATATTATACAAACTAGGGGGAACACACAACATTATAGGTATGGGTACTCTTGCTAATGGGTCTTTGTGTGTCCTGTATATGATTGATCTATGGGTGACAACTGATCGGGGAACAATACATATGTAGATTATATTTACGTTTTGGAACATATCACATGAAACAAAACTGGTTTATTAAGTGAACACATACATGTACCATCATAGTAAGACAAATATTGGGCAATTTGTCCAGCTATATCTTCAGCGAAACAAGTGAACGTTTTCATTAGAAATTCTTACACAAAATATGGCAGCTACCTATTTTTCATAAAATGATTGTTCATTTATGCAAATCGTATGTCATCTTGTCGCTTCTTTCATATATGATTTATGCGTTTGTTTACATAATAAATATGTATCATTACCCAGATTCCTGCCGAAACGTCACAGCAGCATTATGGTCCCACGATGTGTTCTTCCGAAAATGTTCTTGTCGCAACTAATGAGGTTCTCAACCTTTCAATGATTTGTTTATCCTTGTAATCCAAGTTCTCAAATTATGTCAAAACTGACGTATTGCAATTGCTTCCAGTATTACGTGCAAGCAATTAGTTCGCGATTCCTTTAGCTACACCACACTGTATACTAGTAGTGAAGACATAATGACATTTTAGAATATCCTCTGTGCATTATAACAATGTAAGTTTGATGTGAATTCTTCATGCCGTGAAGTATTTACTAACTGACTTGGTGACGACGTTTAATCTAATTGTGACGTATTTCGTGCAAGAATGATGAACGATTACCGGTCTCGAGAGGCGGGGTAGTACCGGTAAAGACCAATACTTCATTGGACAAGCCCCGACTACACACCACAACAATTAAACATACTGCAATTTTAATGTATGACCTCACCTGTGCACACCTTGAATTTATCCGCATGTGTCCTAGTGTCGTCCTACAGTACAGTCCAGTAAGACTCCCAAACTTGATAATTTGAAGCCCACATACAAAATTTATTACTTTACGTTCTTAAAGTGATACATTGTTTACACGATCTTTGATTCGTTACCACATCACATTCCTCACGTAACCTTACTAGATATGGTTGGTGATATAATTAGTATATAAACACATGCATATGATCAGGTAATACAATAACAGGGCAGTTAGAGAAATCAGCCAAGTGTGACGGGTTTAAGTGTGACAAACGTGTCCCCATTTGTCAGGTGATATGTTACAGGACTTTGTTAAGTTCTTAACCACCATCAAGTATAAGTGATCTACATAACACCGTATGTATACAACTAATGTTTTTACATTTTTGTTATGGTAACTTTGGGAACATTTATAAGTAGTGTTTTATTGCTTAATGACTTAAGCATGCATTCTCAGTAGTCAGTTCCATGATTTATGAATTTTGTTAGATAAATTAAGAACGAAATATCTACACCTTACAAGAACAAACTTGGAACTACATGTCAATAAGACAATAGTAAAACTGAGGAGATGCTATATGCTTTGAAGGGGTAAAGCTTTCCCTATCATATAAAGGCACGTTATGATGATATTTCCTATTAAATTAATGAAAATATTAAAGTCATCAGCCAATTTAGACAGGGTAAACATGATAAACACTTAACGTCTAAAAGCCCAAAAGCAGATTTAGGTCATGGGGAAGATAAATAAATGTCGTAAGCATATACTGAAGTAACTTAGGTCAACGCCCCAGCTCTGGAATAACGCATTAACTGTGACATGTAAATGTATGTTCAAAAAGGTGGGGAGTATGAAATCCTACTACCAAGGAAAGGAACATTCACAATCTTGAAATTAAAGTCGTCACGTAAAATGTATATTATTATTTAAAATCAATATTTAAATTTGAGCTCTTGAGGATGTATAAGAAGCAACAGTTCATCTCGGAAAGTCTTAGTCACAATCCAACATAACCGTTATCACCGAAACTAGAATAAAGAACGCATCGAAATTCCTCTTATTAGCAACAAAACATCATCAATATATCTGACAGTAGAATTAAGTATATGGCAGACATCTTATAATAATTAGGTAAACTTATTGGCTTAAATTGGATCACAGTAGTACATTGAAGGTTCTATCATATCCAAAAGAAAAGAGGTGAACCAAATCCTGTCTCATGGATACAGCCATTTTCTCTGTTAGCAGTTTGATGCATCAATCGTATTGAAAACATGCTGTTTTTGTGGTTTTTACCACTTTCAGTTCAGCCTGATTTTTTTAAAATATATAAACTTATCTCATCTTCCAGATGAAATTGTAGTGTAGCACTTTTAATGTGTAGAATAAAGAAGTTTTAGAATATTAATGTGTTTAGGGTTTGATTGTAACTGTAGCTGAAACGGGGATCTAAAAATGAGTTAAAATTAAAACAGAAACTGTTGGTAAAGGCAAACATTCCTATACATTCTTAACATGCTTATCACCTTTTCCCATTGTGTTTGTTTCAAGGCGTCTTGTTAATATCGTTGTTATTTGGTTCGATGTAGAAAAGCCTTGCAGAAGATTGAATCTGATTTGTAATGCAATGTATAAGAAAAGTAATATGGAGGTAATGCGAACAGTTTTCTTTTTCTTGATAATTGATATCTAAAAACTATTGTGTTAGCTGTATGTGTGTGTGTGTACGACGTTTCAGGGTTTTGGATCTGCTCATTTTATCTGTAGATGTTCATGATATGTTTCCTTTTTTTTTTACATTTTAGCTCTGTATTTTTTTTATGTGTTGACGCTGTGGTGTATATTTGTGACCTGTTTACTGTATTCCACACCACGAAGTTTAATCATCCATCCTTTACCCATGTCTGCATCCTCAATTTAATACATAATTCAGTTCAAAATGTTAAAGAAAATGCTTATTTGTCTCTTACTAGGTAATGAATTTGATGATGTCTTTTGTACTTCCATATTTTTTACTTTAAAGATGCTTGAAAACCGCAACGATGTAAAAACATATATAAGAAAACGTTGTGTGTTATTTTTGTCTTATATTGCCCAAGTAATACCTCGAGAATAATGAAGCACTTTTAAGTAAAACTTAACAAAACATATTTGTTTGCCCCAAAGTAAGACACTTACTCCTTATTATTAAGAGGATGTGTAGCAATCCATGAAGAATTTGACATTACTAGTAGCCAGATTAATGCTATTGTCACTAAAACAGAAGTGCTCATATTTTTACGTAGCGTAGGATCATGCAAGACACAATAAGGAAAAAGTGAAAATATGAAAAATTTAATTGTTACCACAAAGAAAGGTTGAGGTATTTTTCCATTCATGAGTGCAAATGTCAAAATGTCATTTTGTACTTGTTAATATTAATTACACCTGTATTCTGTGTGGCGCCAAAACTGACAAAATTCCACTTTTCTTTGTAACAATAAGTGTCTGTGGTAATTATAATGAATAAAAAATACACACCTGTTCAAAACCTACTATTCTGCAGACAGTTAATGACTGTGTCAGACTATTAATGTTTCTACTTTTGGTAGCTATGAAAATTATCAAAATTTATTTTTTCAAT
Source organism: Mizuhopecten yessoensis (assembly GCF_002113885.1). Lineage (NCBI taxonomy): Eukaryota > Metazoa > Mollusca > Bivalvia > Pectinida > Pectinidae > Mizuhopecten > Mizuhopecten yessoensis. Next base: position 5,347,607 of record NW_018404492.1, read on the forward strand.
GATGAGAATTCAAATTATATTTCTTTCAATTCATCTCACTTTTTTTTATAAATCGGAAACTGTCTTTAAACAACCTAATATTTGTATTTGATTTACTTCTATATCTGTTATTCTGTCATTTATTAATCACCATTTCTGAAAGAAATAACTAAATGATATGAGAAACCTTATTTCTTTTGTGATTTTGCAGTCACGAGGAATGTTTATTAACCAAAATATGGCCAATGCACAAGTAGACGTTTGTTGTTTTTTAATTCCAACAATGGATTTTCGGTGTTTAACGTTATGATGGACATTTACGATCATTCGACACGAGGCAGCTTGGTACATTGTATATAGCAAATCATTTCGAGTCCTTTTTGTGGGAGCTCACGCAGTTATTTTTTTTATTTGATGTCATCGGTTCCTGCTCCGGTTTATTTTTAATTTTTGGGTCCTTGTGTATTGGCGCTTTGTTATTTTATTATTTCTATGTAACTGTGCCAATGATGAGTCATATTAAACTTATAAAACAAACACCATAATAGAAATCTATTCAGAATATATGTCAGAATTTGTATTCATTATTTCTGTGTTTTTTTTTTTGCTGAACACAGTTTATTACCGCTTTCATCATAATCTGTAATGTGTTTACCATTGATACCAAAGCATAACAAATACCTGACTTGGTGATACATATTTTATTTCAACAAGTTGGCTTTCTCTGTAAACAGGTTTGCACATTGAAAATAAAGTGTATTTTAATAATAAACATGCATAAACAAATTAACGACAAATCCATGAGCAGTTGAACTATAATTTGTTGCACATTTCTTTTCCTGTGCATGTTAAATATCAATTTAAGTAGATCTAAGTGTACATAATACATATGCAAATATTTGACAAGAGCTAGATGTAGGCGTGAACACTTTACTCCCAACTAGAATTGTGTTGCTGCCAAATGTATTTCTTTTAACTTGATTAACTTATATAACAGAAATAAAATGTTTCTCGACTTTGTTTTGCAAAATGGAATTTAGAACAATTCTAAATAGTTTGTTGTTAATGAATATATCAAAATGTTATTTATTTTCAAAGATCTTTTATCATATTACATGTAATCATGGTTATATATGCTGTTTTAACAAAATAAACAATATTCAATAAGTCACAATAACAGAAATTCTCGTTGTTAAAGAAATATCTATTTATTAGTTTGATATTTATGGTACACAACATGTAAATATAATACAAAAAAAATCAAAACGTGTTTGCATCTTATACAAACAGATATGATAAAAACAAGGAATACAGCAAAAAATAAATAAAAGTGATAAGCACATTTTCAAATAACGTTTCGTTGATTTAGATTTCATTATTAAAATTATTTCTGATAGTCGCTATAAACAAAAACAATGTAGCACTTATTTAGAATTAAGGACTGTGGAAATTAAAATAAATATTTGCTGCACCATATGTCCATTAAATACATTTAGCACGAAGATATATTCCTTTTTTGGTAGGCTGTCAGGATAGATAAGTTAAATGGAATCCTGTTCTGGTTAAATTAAGTATTTGGAGATTCAACATTTCAACGAATTGTTTACATAAAATTAAAGTTCAAAATCATTTTTTTCTGTATTCAGCTAGGAAAATAATGAAAAAATATAATTTGATATGTCATTTATTTAGCTGGCAAAGTATAACACAATTTGGACTAGATCCCTGTATCACGAAAGTTCTCAACTTGAGAAATATTTACAATTATTAATGATTTTATTCGTGTTTAGATATCGCCTAAAAGGCAGACGAATAACCATATAGTGGAAATAATCATGAATATGTTAAAATTTAGAATAATCTAATTAGAAAAATTCTAAATGTTAAATAGGAAGTTGGTATTTAGGAGGCATTTTGTACAACAAAGCCAATTAATGAATGTACTTCTCATTTATGCATGAAATTGTCTACATAATTGTTTACTTCACATTTTAGCTCATAAATAGGGAAATCAAATAATTCTATTGAGTTAGGTTATTATGAAATTAGAAAGTAAGACTGGTATAATATCGGACACGTCCCTAATCCTCTTATTAAATTCCGATTTTTTTACATTGTGATAATGAAAGAGCCGATAATGACATTTATCTTTTTTTTCTTTCTAAAAACAGATTCATAAAACAATTGTCACTCTAATATCTCAATGAAATTTTAATTATTCGTGAACAGTACTCGTGATCACCATATTATAATATGTTCCTTTTTGCCTGTATATTGATTAATATTTCGATTATTCATTAGGCAGACTATTTAACATTTCAATGACTACGAACGTCAGGATGTGGATTATGTCTAGCAAGTGATGAAAAAGGATGTCAGCAGTCTTCTCGAAACGTAACGAACTTTTAAGCATCTGCGTATTCAGTACGTATATAGTATACCTTAATGTTCTCTGGTTCTTATTTCTTTGATAAACTTTGTATCACACTAAAATAAAAATTGATTGGGGGCAAGGTGAACGATATTTAATAGCGTGATACGTGATAGAAGACGTGGGTTCGAATCCATGGGTTCTTGGGCTACATATATCGGACCTTTGAACATGCTTTAAATATAAATTTATAAAAACGATTATATCAAGATCAAATGCTCGTCTGCCCTCGAGTAATAGAATGTTACATACAAGTATGGGATCTTACATATAGTTAATTCGTATTTTATCAAGCTACAATTTATAAGACATCGCTGACTCATTTTATGAATGATCTTTTGTCTTCTTTAAAAGACACATGCGTTTGTGTTACAAATTTATTACATATAAATAGTGAAAATTGCCATCCATCAGTAAAATCGTCGTGTCTTACGAATATTTTTAATAACGATTTTTTTAAAACCAGCTTAATGCTTTAGGACATAGCAGAATACTTTTTAAATCTTTTAATAAATTCGTTGATTGCCGTTTCAGTTTTGTTGCAAATATAAATATGATCACATCTTTTCTATAAACAATTCATGCCACACAGATCGAGTAAGAAGGAAATTGAAAAATATTGATTGACTGGCTGGAGATTAAAATACTTTCAAATTTAATATGGGCAAAGTGTTGACTTTATTGATCTATACAATATTCAATTTGAGATTCAAACTGTGACTTCAGACAAATAATCGATGTTAAATGTATATTTCGATGACAGATGAAATAAATAACGTCAAAGAGATATTTTACAATAGGAACAAAGGAATAAATCTATTTAAAATACACACTAACGTACAATTTAAATTACATTCCTTATCGACATAATAGGTACCTTTTAATTTAGCATAGATATTAATGCAATAACATTGATTTTTTTTTACACATTTACATATGAATCCCTGATTAAGTAATTTAATGCATATTTTATCCTATTGTAATCATATAACAATTTTGATATATACGTATTGCCAGATATTTTAGCGGCTCTACATTTTCGGTCAAAGATGAACATTACACACACAGGTGATTGCACTTTTTAAAACTTGATACAGTATGCGAAAAAAATAACACTGCAATACAAAGCTGTGTCGTCTTTTTACAACATGTAAGTGACATCGGTGATCCCAGTGGCCAAAACGTTGGAAATTCAATTTTACAAGCAATAATATTTTGTGATCCGCTGATCTAAGAAAAAATCCCGGAAAACATTCAAAGATGTATCTCGATTTTCAGTAAACAAAGGCGACACTACTGTCTGTTTTTAGTATATTTAGAGACATCCATTTATCATCTGTACCCAACTTATAGTAGTACACAAGTCCTTAAGACACAGTCTTTGTCAAACAATCGCATGTCTGCATTACCACATCATATGAGATAAGCTAGGCAAATGCTAATGACGTTACCGAAGTAGTAGTGATACAAGTCTGCATTGCGGTTTATATCACAGTTTAAATGTACACGTGCCAAACTAACACATGTATCAAAGTACCGCATTCACGATTATACCCTGTGAATGAGCAAAAATAACGAAAAAAATCCAGTGGAAAAAAGTGGTTATACTTCAATCACGAGTGATATTTAAACATAATAAATGTGCTTAAAATCATAAAACCTTATTCAATAGGCCGCTTAACGTACGGTAGGACAACACACAATGAGTGATGTAAGTTTACGAGATACAAAGCTGAATAGGTAATTTAAATTAAATAAATAAAAATAAAAGTGTGTGAATACAAATTCAACTAAGCATGTACGACTGACATGAAAAATTAACAATTGATAACAAATTACATATAACAAAATAATCTTGACACAAAGGATACAAGAATTGAAGGATCACTGCCGTACCGCAGGCAAAACTCCAGATAGTTACTCTTAGTTGTTGTATATGCAGTAACCTCCCCTTATTAGATTTTGTGTATATGCAGTAACCTCCCCTTATTAGTTTTTGTATATGCAGTAACCTCCCCTTATTTCGTGTTGGCTATACTACACGTAACAGGGTAGACCAGGTACAATTGTAGCTCACTTAATGGGACAAATGTCTAATGATGGGTGGTTTAATCTTAGTCTGGCCAGTATTATTTTTATACTCAGAAAAATGTTGCTGAATTTTTGTTAAATTTTATCTTTATTGTATTCTCATACATGTGACGCAAGTCATTATTTTCCTTTCCGAAATGATCTGTCAAACATATAGTGAAGCAGGAAAAAAAAAATTAAAATGTATATTTACAGTTTTTGGTGGATTTGCGGGGATCCTCTACTCACTCAGTTTAGATTCTTGGTAATAACCCCAAGGTAAAGAATGATAATTTAATTTGCCTGTTCTCTAACCCAATTTAAGCTTCTCGTGTCTATAAGTATGCGAGCACGACAACAAGGATGGCGGATTAATTTCGCCTTTGTCTCTGCCGCTCTGCATGAATGTATATCAATACTAAAAAACATTTAGTTGTTCATATAAATATCACATTAGTTGATTATTAAATAGGTTCTTGACAATCGTGCCAATGAAGACACAAATACAATTTGAATAAAATTATTTATTAACAAATGTATATTATAATTACAATTTTGCCATACCTTAGGCTACCAACAATGTGAAGGTTGGGAGAATGTAAGCAAATTGTTATACAGTTTAGTTAGGATCGACCTTTTGAACTGTTTTAATTATGATATTGAACACGATGGTATACATATTATATTCAATGAACATGATAATTATTATTATATTTGCCTTTTGAAAATATTTACATCTTGATCTGATTAACATCGGGTACTTTTTAAACCATATTGAGAGCGTGAAAAACCTGTTACAAAATACATACATCTCAATGATTACATTTGAACCTTAGCCTTTTACCTTTGGTGTAGCTTGTGTGACTCGTGTAGAAACAAGGGAGATAAATGAAGTTGGAGCAAAGAATATAACGAAAATACGCTGGAGGACGGAAGGAAATATAAAGTTGGCGGAAAAAGAATGCAAAGTGAACGTACAAGTCGAATGTTGAAAAACTAATGGGAAAAGCTCCATCGGTCCACAATGTCTTTCACGATTACAAAATTAAGGTCAATGTGGATTACAGTATATACCAAATAAATACGAGCACGGTGATTTGGCTTCACTGTCTCATTAAATATTAATATAGGGATTGAATCTGGATTTTTCCAGTATTCATGCAAGTATGAACGGGCGGAAATTAACTAACACACCATATGAGCGGTCGTAGCGAAGCGAATGCCGTTCATATGAAGTGTGTAAGTAAATTTGTACCCGTTTATACTTGCATGAACACTGGAAATATCCAGATTCAATCCCTATAATTCCATATCACTATCAATGGAAAGGAAAACAAAAAACATCATTTAAACATTTTTTCATTCATTCATAACTTTAGTGTAGTAAAATATGACGTAACATCGCAACGTCATTTCAGGAATCTCGAAACTAATTCACGTGCAAATTTTTCAGTAGCTAGACGTTTTTTGTGTCGTGGATCATTCATGGATAAATAATATGAAAGAACTTTAATTCGTATGTCATGGAAGGAACATTATGTGTCGTAATTCCAACCTTGGGTTCGGTTGTTTGTAGTCTCGGCCTTGCTATGTGCGGCGTGTGTAGGCCTAGGCTTAGAGTTTACATGCTGAGTGCGTCATGTTCATGGAAATTCATGGATAATACAGTATATGTGTAAGTAAGTTCACCTCAGTTGATACTTTCTTATGTTGGAAACATCCAGATCAATTCCTTATATTGCCGCTTATTTGACCCATATGTGAAATATTGTCAGTTTGAGCTTTATCAGTTTGATATCGTCTAAGGAGAAATCGGATCACCAAACCATCATTTTATTCATTCATTGAAAATTCTGAGGATGAATTATATTCATTTACTGAAACACTTACTATTTGTAGACAACAAAATGGTGCATGGTTATCTATTCTAAGGATATTTCAAAGTATTTTTGCAAAAAGTGATCCGATTTGGGTACTGATCCAATTTGGGTAAGACGACAGAAATTGTCACTGCTGAGAGTATTATCAACAGTAGATTCAAGTTATTTCTTTTAAAACTTCTAATACTTAAAATAATGCAAAATAAGACAAGGATACAATATTAATGATAAACAGTAGATCTTGCAATTTTTTTCACGGCGATTTTAGTTTTTGCAATATGAGACCACTAGAAGGAGAATACGGCAAAATGGTGATTTGAATTTTTTTAAAAGTAGCCTCTTGGAAAAATAGCTTTCCATACTAATACATGTAGTAACAGCTGTTTTTTGGGTCACATATGCTACTATTAGCCCATCACAGACCCTATAACAAAGTGCAAAATGAAATTTAGAATTATATTACAATGTATCACAGACACAGCTCACCACTCAATCGATTTAAATACAATCGATAAAATAGGTTTCATTAATGGAATTGATTAAGGAATTGAGACAATTCTTGTTTGCCTCTGTCCCAGTATCATATGAAAATGTAAAGAAAATGTATTCAAGTTTGAAAATCATTTTTAAATTCACAAAAATGTTAATTATATTCATGCTCTGAACGTAGTTTTAACTAATTTTTATGCTTTCAAATAAACATGCCAGCAAATATTGTGAAATTCATTATTATATGATGTATATAATAGTTGAAATTAGCCAATTTTGAGGAAATTTACCTTCAGTATTTTTGTTTTGCTTATGATAGTGGGACAATTTAGAGTTCTAATTAGGTATACTCGGGTACTGTTCAGTTATATAAAAGGCAAAATTAGACTATGGTCTAAGCGATTACACTCTGTCGTCGTTTCATTCCCCTTTCAAGAGACCGGTTGTACAGAGCCTCCCGTCTACTTATGTTTGTATTGTTAAGACCATTCACCTGACTCATTCGTCTCTGGTACCGTTTCTGGTACATGTTTCTCATGGTCTCAAACCTCTTCGAGAAATTACGTTCGTAAGCGTTTTGGTAACGGTGATGGGGGGTTCTTTCCTGTTCCCGATGGTCATTTGACGGATAATCAGGTTCCAGAGCCTCGTAATCTGGTTCTGGTATGTTACCTTCCCATCCACGAGGCACTGTTGTGGCAGGAAGTATGACCGACTGATCGTCATCCGGGTAGTCTGGTGGATCCTCCGGAATGCCGTCACATCGTACTAAAGTATTGCTCCTCGAGGATCCACCCTCTGTGTCACTATCAAGATCTTCTATATAATCTGGTTCTGGATCCCCGGTTTGAAGTCGACCCGCTTCCTTAAAGGCGACTTCAGCATATTCTTCTTCAAAATTTCGTGTACATAGTCCTATGCGCGTGCTAGACATAAGGTGAAGGAACGTTCCCCAGCGATGAAGAAGCATTCCGACGAACTGTGTCAGAAGTACAATGGCAAAGACGCTGAGAAATGCCAATGATAACGGCTCGTATTCTCCTAAAATGAAGAACTCAGACAGTTGTTCTTCATTTAGTTGCAACTGAAATATTGCAATCATGAATAAAAGATTCATCAAAAAATACCCAAACACTACATTGTTTCTTAGACTAGTAAGATCGTCCTTAATTTGTAGTTGCTTGTCTTTGTCTTCGTTTATTGGCTCCAGATATTTCTTAATTGTGTACTGCCAAAACTCCTCTTCCTGTTTAAAAATATCTTGAACTTTCTCGGTTCCAAGGAAATCAGCCTCACCCCACGCTCCTGGGTTAATCTCAGTTTTTACCGGTTCTGGTTCGGCTGGCTTTGGTTGTGGTATAGGTAGAGTAGGTCGGCGTTCCTTTAGTCGCTTTACAATTGCTGCTTCAATTTCCTCTTTTGGATCTGATTTCTCCGACACAGTCTTTTCTTCCTGTATACCTCCTAAGGCGTGTTTTATCAAAGATGCAGCTTCGTGAAAAAATGTCGATAAACCAAGAGCACGGAGTAATTTCCCACCTTTTTTCTTTTTCTTTTGTTTTTCTTCTTCTTCCTCTAGTCGCTTGCGTTCCTCTTCTTCAGAGTCTACTCTTTTTGGCCCTTCTCTTGTACCCCATGATACGACGTTTAGGTTACACAGAAAATAAATAGTTAAGAAAATGAACGTACTTGGAACGGTCAAATAGTAGATGATGCCGTGAACAAGACACAAGATTTCCTTAGGGTGAGATATACCAGCAATGCAAAATATCACGGACAAGCCAACTAAAAAGATAACATTAGGACTCAGGAACGATTCTGTAGCCATGTTGAGCACCATCCCGACCGTCACTATTACCATGACTACTGAGTATACGGAAGACAACAGTCCAGCAACCATGATCTGGGTATCATTTTTACACTTCAGACATATTCCGATAAAGATAACGACCGGGGTCAGGGACAATAACAACGCGTAGTACATGTTGATACTAAAAACAGAAGCGTAAGATCCTGCAATCATCAATGTCACAGTCCCGGGTCCCAAAATACTGGAGCCCATTAAAACCAACTGGTAGAATATGAATAATGTACTGATGTTGTCATTCATTTTGACAGTAGAATTCCAAGATGACAGGAGATCAAGTATATTTGCCATGGTAGATGGAGCCCAACGTCGTCTCTGGACGAAGAATTCCTTGAATGATTCCGGGGCGAATGTCCAAGAATCTGCGCCTGCACAATAGTCAATTTTCCATCCTTGTTGAAGTAATAGAGTACACAACCATCTGTCCTCACCTGTAATACCGATGAATTATGAAATATTGATGTTTCAATGAAAAGTTCATGAACAAATATATATATATATAACGTTAAGGGTCAAAGAAGTAATATAGAATGCTGTATTTTCTAAACTGATAAGGTACATTTCATTGAAACATCTATACACTGTTGGAATTACTTCTTTGCCCCATATATATAATCGTTGTAATACGTTGCAGGTATATTATACTTACCTTTACATAATTGAGCTTAATACATCTTACAGAATATTTAAATCATTCAAAAAAAAAAAAAAAGATTTTACACTTCGTTCAAGAAGTTTTGTAATAGATGCTTGACTGTATTTTACCTTGTTCAAACTGGATATAGTGTCTGGCCTCAGATGGCGGGGTTGTGTACATTTTAACAACATTGTCGTCTATAAGGGCGGCAAATCGAAACAGGCTGAAACATCCGGGACAGCAAAGCACACAACCAAATACGTGCTCCGCAGCTTTCTGCAGCCAATGACCGACGGCGTACTCAAACTGCTGGTACCATACCATTGGACCTGCCAGCAAAATGTGGTGTTAATGGTTTTCATAAAAATACATTTCTCTAATAGTAAATGCTTAATGCCACTAATTAGGACAACATGACACGTCATTATAATATCACATTTTCATATTGTAATTTCGGACACATGGTTTCAGTTATTGTACATAAAAAATATCAAGTAAATGAAGTTCCTCTATATACATTATCAGTTTAGAAAATACAGCATTCATTTTTTCAAGACCTTTTCACTATAAAATAAAGTGAAGAGTCGACTATGTTCTTCATATTTTCCATGCTTAAAAAATCTATTAGTGTGTCTCACCACTCCCTATGGGATGGATACGTCCACATACAGCCGCAACTTTGTCGTTTTTCTGCATCCGATCAATAAGAAGTTTAACAGCGTCGGGTCGGAAGTCGACGTCGCCGTCCAGAGCTAAAATGTAGGTATTATAGGCCTGAAAGAGAAAGTGTCAATTGTAGCATGTTCCAATGATTGACACAGTGCAAATCGATGGATAAAGAGTATCTTAAACAAGATCCCTATATAATGTTTTTGAGTTTTCTAATGGGACCAGATTTAAAATCGAAATGCTCAACAATATCGTGCACATTTCAAAAATAATAATTAGACCAGAATCAAAGCAAAACACCAGCAAGTGTGCCTATGCCGTGAATTAGTGACGTCTAAGAATGGATCTTTGTGACGTCACATATGTACAAGGGAGATGTTACACATATTGCATACAGACGATTCCTAATTGGTGTCATTACACTTCGTAACCTGAGCACATGATAATGTGATATGTTCAACTAACCAGTGTAGATATACCTTCACTATTTCATCTTCCTTTGATGTGTTATCTGAATAAGTTTGAACATAGCATCTGTCATTGAGGTATTGATATATATATATATATATATATATATATATATATAATTAAATTATCTGTAAAACGTCTTGAGTTTGATCACATACCTGTTTGATCTTGTGTGGAGGAATTTTATTTAGGAGGGAAGTGAATGTCTTCACCCTTTGACGTGATCTCTTCTTATTTAAAATGTCACTTTCATTTCCTACGCCCATCAATTCAAATCCGAGAAGGTAGTACAAATATAGAATCTGTAATAAATACAAGAGATTTGTATTCATGTTCTGATGATGTGGAATGCCTGGTTTATAATTATATTTGATCTATTTAATGCATTGGTAATTTTATATACACTTCAAAAGTCACATTACCGAGACAAATCATCCATAAATGTATATCATAAGGTCTTGTTAAAATGATAAAATAAAAAGCAAATCGTATGATTTATAACATATGACGTTAAATTAAATCCTTATGTAATAAGTGTTTGTAATATCAACATACTTTTAATGTTGTTGTTATTAAAATTTGAAAATATTGCCACTTCGCTGACCGGATTTCGGTATCTCGAATAGATTAAACATTAGAAAAACGTCTCATTCTTCCTTGCTCATAATTTAGGTAAATGGAATTTTAATAATTCTTTTCAATGCATACCTGTGACCATCTTTTTCGGTGTCGAACCTTAGTTTTGTCCTTTAAATGGAAGAACATAGGAATACCTCCTGGAAGTGTCCACTCAAGCCTCGCACCGTAAGGAGTTGTGAACTTTTTTGGATGGTTGTTCCAAAAAATCCGGCCTTTGGCAACTGACCTACATACATCAAAGTTTATAACGTTTATAAAGGCTTGTTGCTTATGATAGTAAAGGCTCGGTTAGAATGTATACAGGAACATAATTTAAGGCATGATCTATACATGTCTTAGAAGTGTTAAGATTTTAACGTAGGTAAGTTACACTGTTTTTAAAGATTGCAGTCGTATCTCTATTTTCATTACTGAACACAGAGGACATTGCTATTATCGTTATGAGTGTGTGAGTAGTACAAGTAAAAAATACGAAAAGCATTCAATCAACGAGTGAAAAATAACTGTTACTGCTATGTATTAAGAAATTCTTTACGTTTTTATTATCCCTTTTCAGACATTGGCTTCCACAAATAGATGCTATGTCACCAACCATAACATATTTAGACAAGCAATGATAACAAAACCATCAATGAGAAGGCGTGAGTGATGTATCGCAGAATTTACTTATAACGTCAATTAACATCACTTGAAAATAGCGTAGGTGTTAGATTAATATACAAAAAAATACACCCCAGAAAGTATCTTTCTTACATCGAAGCTTGGTCTATGCATTCCACAAGCTGCTGGACGTATTCATTTGTCATTCGTTGTTTTGTTTTGGGATCAATGAAGAATGCATCATCGAATATAATATGAACTGAAATGAATAATGACATGAACTCTTTAACGATGAGCTACGAAACAATTTCCCAGCGATAGTACAGGCAGAATAAATGTTCAATCCCTTGTTTTTTTTACAGCAATTACAAAGTAAATTATTTCACTTTATCAAATGCATTTGTTTTCGTGATATTGTATAAATATTGTTGTTGTTTTTTGTAAAAATTATCAACGTATTCAAACTTTTCTTATTTCCTATCTTTCTATTTTAAAAACAAATTAATTTACCTGAATAGGTTTGATTAATTTGCGTTTTACAATCATCATATCAATAACAATTTATATATCAACAAGCGATGACAAATGTTCACCGTCTGGACCAATTGAAACGAATTTTCGTTTTAATCATAACCAATGCCTAATTGAACTCGCCTCTCGTTTAAAGACGAAAAGAATGAAAATACTTTTATTGTTATGCAGTACGCTCCTGTTATATATTATGATGCTGAAGAAAAAAAAGGAATTTTGCTTTATGACAACATAATGCAGATGATTATTTCTGATTCAGTACTTACTCTTCATGTCAAAGTAGTCCCGTTCTACACCAAAGCCCTTTTCTGCATTAATGTTTTGTGAGTAGTATCTATCTAACCTGTAACGATACAAGAATTGTGTTAATGTTTTTAGTCAACACATTGGTGTCCGCTCTGACGAACAACATTAATGTTTTATGAGTAGTATCTATCTAACCTGTAACGATACAATGATGGTTGGTGTCCTCTCTGACTAACCACATTAATGTTTTGTGAGTAGTATCTATTTAACCTGTAACGTTACAATGATGGTTGGTGTCCGCTCTGACTAACAATATAAACGTGTTGTGAGTAGTATCTATCTAACCTGTTACGTTAAAATGATGGTAGGTGTCCGCTCTGACTAATACTATAAACGTGTTGTGAGTAGTATCTATCTAACCTGTAACGATATAAGGATGGTTGTAAATGATAACTGTTACCAACATACAGTGTGTTGTTCCAAACAACATTAATGTGCCTGTAAAGCAAGATTTTAAAATTGAATCGATATGAATATAATACGTATATGAAGAGGAACAACTCAATGAAAACATATTACTTTGTCATGATCAAATTTGTAACATTGTATTATAGATACATTTTATTGTAATTATGCATTTGTTGTGATTCCCGGAAATTTAGTCTCACCAAGCAGTAAGGTACAGGGTAAAAACGTAATGACCTTTAAATTAGGTTAAACGCTAAAAAATGTCTTTCTTATTTAGGAATATTAGGATAATTGGTGAATAAACGTATATGGACCAATGGAAATGTCTTGCACTTATAGACTGTCAACATTCTTACCGGAAAAGTGATTTAAGGAGCTGAAGCATTTCCTGTCTGGTCTCGTGCCACATTGTCGCACAAATATTGACCATAGGGCGTGCCTTCTTCTCCTCTTTCGTGCGAGAGCCAACCCTTTTGCGTTCGGTCTCTTTCTCCATCAGATCATTTTTTCTTCGCAACAGGACGTTAAAAGCGGTGAAAATGCCATCCCACATCGGAAGGCAGAACAACCTGCGGTCAAGTAAACAATAAAATTAGTTACTATATTATTATATTTGTTCGTACAAATACATCTAAGGCATAATCGCATCAAACCAATGATGAATGTACTTTACACAAGCGTGATCGCAGCTATTCATTTTTTGAATAGATACTGAATGCCAAAAATGAGTAACAATTCCCCATACAGCTATTTGGTCCTTGTAGGACCTATCGGTAATGCTGGGGGCAACAGAGGTTGAAATCAAAACTGGTCTAACTACTGTTAAAACAAAATGCGCGGTGCTTAAAACGCCCAACTTGAAATAATATTGGAGACCAAGTCCTCTCCAATTCCGATGTTATTTCGTCAACACATTTGGTTGTTTTTCTTTAATGAGGTTCGGTGGACCTATTCCTTTTTATGACAGAAAAAACTATCAATTCTTTCATCACAGAATTCCACTCAGTTTTGTTATTTTCTTTCAACTCTGGTTCTGATGTCACGCCGCAGATTTCTAGCTAATTGTGAGAATTACCCACCTTTATAAATACATTTTGTATGTCAATCATTGTAATTAACCACGTCTACCGATCAATTTGTACGGATATGAAAAACGAAAACGAAAAGAATATTTACAAAAATATTTTTTCCGGAATTAAATGATTCAAAGTAGTATTTAACTATCAATGATTAGTATTTGTAACTCCTAAATAAAATAAAGATATTATATATGTTTGAAATTCAAAAAAGCATTGTACTGTTTCATGTGATAGATGAGATTATTTCAGTTCAGTTTAGAAACGTCTCCCTCCTTCATTTGCACTATGCAAATTGTGATGTTACGGTAAGGGATTCTCGAGAAAGAATTTCACAGATATATATATTCCTAAACAGTAGCAATGTTGACAATTCATACTTCCCTTTGTTTCTGTAAGAAGTACGAGAGCACAGCAAGCCTATATCCAGATTATTTAGTATCAACAAGAGAACACCGAAGTGCAGAAAATATAATACGAACTCTAAATCGATAAAACTAGGGCAAAATTTGAACAAAGAAAGAAATTTACATGTAAATACTTGAAAAGGTACAAGGAGAATTTGACCATGTGTTCCTGAAGGGTAAGAGCCAAACTATTAATGTCGTTACTATAAGTCGTCTTCACGGTCAAGAACCAATAAGATAAAAAAGAGCCTCTATCCCTATTCCGTCTTTGCGTATTGCAGAGTTATCTTCTCTTGGGAGCAGGTATTGATTGTTACGTCACTTGTTTGTGAGAGTAACGTCATCAATTTTTGAGAAAACGACGTAATTTTCTCACAGAGATCAATGACGTAACAATCAATACTTGCTCCCAAGAGAAGATAACTCTGCAATACGCAAAGACGGAATAAGCCAACATCCTTAAGGTAAGAAATGCAACCTTTGATAACTGCTCGTATAACATATCTAAGAGACATGGGATATATCGTTCATAATGTTAATCATTAATCTTTCGAGAGAAATGTTATCTCAACTTTGAAAATCTCGTCAATATTTTAAACGATTGAATATGAACGAGAGTTTTCTATGACATACCTTTCCAGCTTCGCCATGCGTTCTGTTGACGGAAACCAAACATGCAAAGTTAACATCACAAGGGACACCAGCAATGCAAGAGCAACACCGAGTATTCCTTTCAAACCATCAAATGAGAGATTAGCCGGACACGCAACAGTTCCTTCCAAAATCGGTAGTGACTCCTGACCTCCAATACACAGCCATATGGTTAAACCAATGGAAAGCATCGGGACAAGCAGTAGAGAAAGGCAGAACGAGAATCGTTGCATGTGGATCTTACACGCTATTCCACAAAGATAACTGCACACGTAACCGGATGACACTTGTATCAGGAGCAGGGTATACCTGTCGAAGAACGACTGGGTCACAGCCGTCTGAGCAACCGTCGTTTCAGTACTGTTTGGTACTGGAATATGTGTATCAGTGTACGTCACTGGTAAGGGAAAAGCAAACGTCACATCGGGCACTAGCTGATGGGCACACAGAAAAAATATTCCAACTTTAAGTGGACATGCTAGAAAATTTGTTTTATCTCGACATCGAGATATTTGCTGTCTCCATTTTTTTAACGGAACATTCATACAAATGATGTCAATATCTTCTCCAGCAAATGATTCGCACCAGCCGAAAGATACAAGAAAAATAGACACTGTCAGAAACACTATATTTTTAGACGTGGAATCTGCTGGCACAAATATTTCTGTTACATAAACTATTGGGTTAAACCCGAATTGTATGAGGCTTGCTATGATAGAGAAAGTAGCTACAAGTAGTCTTTTGAGGAACTTCAACTTTAATTTTCGATGCCTGAAAATTTGTCGATGTATATTCAGTAACGTCGGTAGCTGAACACAGGCAAGCATTAGTGTTATTCCCGATATGGTGTCATACTCTGGGAGAACTCGATACACGAGGAACCCCATGCCACAAGCTTGTGCTCCATTCAACAGCAATGCCTAAAATAATAAATGTTTTGTTTGAATTTTAACACTATCAACCATAATTCTGATTTTCTTGTATTTTTTCTTTTTCAGTTAACAGCGAAACAAATTGTGATCAATCGCGAACCGGTTTAAAGTAATACACCGTATATGTGATGTTTTATACATGCATTTACTGTATTTACAATTGTTAGAGAAACCGGGAGAGAAGACAATTCAATCATCGACATCATTTTATTGATAAGAAAATAAATCACATAGTCAAAATGATTGAAAAAAGGAATAGACTCTACATTCATTTACTTACAAAGAATAAATATGATAATTTTGGCCATTCCTTCCGACCGAAGAGAATCTTGAGGAATGAGACGAGACAGGTGATCCCTTGTGGTATACTAAAGCAGACTAGAATCTCTGTGGTCAGTTCGGACTTGTGGGTACTGTCCTGTTAATATAAAACATACGGTAAGTAAATAATGATGTAAGTTTAAATTTAAAAAAAAAAGATGCAAAATACAATTTTCAGATACTATAACTAGTGTCAATATTTGAGAGGATACATTGAGTTAAATGATATAACATACGCATCCCCCCAATATTTGGTTATTTGATACATTTAAGTTGGAAGGCTCAAGAAATATACCGACTTCAATGTAACCATTGTTACCTTGACAGCCGATCGTGGCCTTGATTGTTGATATATCGATGTGAATTGAAGTTGGACAATTTCGCCGTTTTGGGAACGTTAATTCGGAACCTGCATTTTCATTTGGTTTTATTTTTAATCAACAATATCCTCTCAACAAATTCATCAATATAGAATGAACAGACTTGTAGAAAAATGCAAAATACTGTTGGCATGTCTGGTGCAGACAAGCCTCGGACGCTGTCAACAGCGTGACGTCATCGGTATGTATGCATTGCAACAGCGGACTTGGGCACACAATTAACTCCTATGCGTACATATCTAAATTGCATGGCAAAAAGGTTATGTTTTACACTAAGGTTGGTAAGAATTAAAAACTGCTGAAATATGTAGGCATCCAATATTATTTCTAAACAGCAATGTCATTGCCATGGTTTTGAAATTTCATCAATAAAGGTAAAACAATAAGAAACTTACCAATCTGATACCTGATGTAAGCATCAAAACTCCCAACAGACTTCCTGTTCCGGTACCCAGAATCCCCAGAAACAAGAGAACATATGTAGAAAGTCTCATAATCTTCAGCGCACGTTCCTCAAACACGTTTGATTCGTCTACGTCTCGTTCTGTAATCCGGAAAACGTCATAAGCTCTGAAAGTGATCAACACCAATGATTTAACATATGAAGAGAACCAACGCCAGCATTTCAAGCACCTAAATCATTCAAAGTCGTACCGCACCAAAGAGTAAGTCCGAATTATTCTGACGTTTTATCGACTTTTTTTTATATCGGTCTGTCGTCGATAAACGTCAGAACTACGGCCTTCTATAATATGCGGGAAAATTTTAGAAACAAATCGTCACCTATACACACATTTCGCACATGGATCGAAAGATCTATTCTTTATGCACAAGATGAACATACATAACATGCCTCAAACAACCAATACAATCACTAAAAACATATTTTTTAGACGTTAATCGACGAGAATCCGATATAAAAAAGCCGATAAAACGTCAGAATAATTCGGACTACAAAGAGTGTGTTCAAATATTTACTCAAGTGAAGCATACGCTATATGAAGCGATATAAAAAAAAACGTTAAACGCTTCAAATACTTACGGAAGGTCTTCCTGTAATTCGGAGGGGTTGATGGATGATTTCTTCGGTGGCAAACCACTTGCATCAACAGGATTCTTTTGATCTGCTTCTATGTCCGAGAGAGCAGAATATGACGGTGGTTTTTCAATCGACCCCTTGCCGTTAGAGTGCGTTGAACATCCGGAACTCACAGAGCCAGCTTCACTTATTGTGTCTAAGTTATCATCATGTCGCTTGTAAGACCCCTGCCTTTTCCGTCTTTCTTCTTCTTTTTGTCGCTCTTTCTTTGCTTCGAGCTATTTATGAAAATATTTCAATGTAAATAGAACATGCGATACAATCAATAGACTGGTGCATTACAGAAATAAAAGTGTAAGATATCCTCAACTATAGTGTACCGAGCCAAAGTGAGATTTATGCTATGTAAAGTAGACTTTGCTACACTGTACGTATCTATGTATCGTATCAATGTGATACATACCATTGCAGCTAGTGTCTTCTCTATTTCATCAATTCCATTTTGTTTCAAGAATATCTGAAAGTAAAATCACATAGCACTTGTCATTAATCTTTACCTGCTTTTTTAATTATTTATAACATCAAATTGCCCATCTCATATCAATACCTTCTATTTATTAAGGACTCACACAACTAAACCAGCCAATCAGCAAGTGTTTCATACGTTTGTAGTTATCATCATGTCGCTTATCTGAAATAAGATCCGGCTAATTACTGGGCCACTGAAGGAGTTTAATAAGGAACTGATGACAGATTTTTAGATAAATCAAATGTTCAGGTATTTAACTTTTGCAAAATATATACTTATGATATATTTCCATGTCTGTGTGCGGATTTGCACAGGGGCAAAATGTCTGGGAGCATTTCTGTTTTGGGTCACCGGTTTTGCTTGTAAACTTTCGGTTGTCAACTTCTTGCCGCTGTGACACTCCAATATGCGACTTAACCTACCAAAAAGTCATTTTGTAGCCTTTGCAAGGTATATATTTATGAATCTAGACAGTTGTCACTGGATTTGAACTTCAAATATTAAAATGATTTAGTTGTGCGAGTCCTTAAGCTGCATCTCCGGCTTGTTTAGATGTATACCTTAGACCGGGAAACTATAACCCAAAAATCATCACCATACACCGGTATAACACATAAATGATACTTTAGATATTGTGTTCTGTAGATTGTAAAATAGCATTTGTCGTCGTGATGAGTTTGTTGTTATTACGGAGGGCGCAAACGGCGAGAAATAAACTGCGGTGAACATTTTACTGGAAAACATTATCAATGTAACGTGTCTACAAATGAAAAATAAAATGGTTTTGTGATTTCTTAATATTAATCGACTTTCATTACTCAATAAACGATTTAGTAAACAAAAAAACTAACACAACTTGTTAAAGAGCATCAACACTGATACAACCATTTTGATACTACCTACAAATGTATGTCTCAAATTTCTTTAAAAGTGGTATAGAAAAAGGAAAGAGTAATACAAAATCGATCAATCTCACGTATTCATTATACATTGTCAAAATCAAATACACCTTATTTCATATTTTGAAACATACATACATTGTACTGTACTAGATTTTATACTAACCTTGGACTTTCCTATTTTGTAATCTTTGACCCCACAATGATGCACGATGACCTCAGCAGCCTTCTTGCCGTCCTCCTCCTCCAGATGTATGTCTTCGGGAATCACGTGATATCTACAATATCAGGGGAAAAAAAATAGTATGGAGGGAAAACAGACGAAGTAATGAAGGAAATAATTTCTTTCGATACAAAATGTACTACTCATAAAAAACAAACCTTCTTCCTTTTCAATACAACTGTTACTGTTTTGATGTTTAAAAGCATGACATGATTTCATTCAAAGTAATGTACTAAATATTTTAAACTGCGAACAGTTCTAACCTTTTCCGGAAGATATCGATCTTCATTCTGACCGGATATCCGTCTCTCCGAATCTTAGCAACTTCCAACAAACCGCTGCTAGTGAGCTGATCATTGACCAATCGACGATCAAATTCGCCGGAGGTGAGCGCCAAGTTGGGTTTTATACATCTGCAAAACATCATTAACATCTTTTTAACATATCATTAAATATTAATATTATTTGGTTAGATTTTCAATATAACTTTCATATAAACACATAATTCTATTAACTTGTTCTGTGTATTAACATTGTTATCAAAATTAATTAATAAACAATAATATCAATAAAACTAGCATAAAATAATATGCATAATATATTTAAATGTTGCATATGGTATATCATGCAACGTTTTAAAGTATAACATTAAAAATCTCTCTTACTTTATGAAGTTTGGCTTGGCAGTGGATATTCTGTCTATCAAGCATTTCAGTGATTTCTAAAAAAAAGAAAAAAAGAAAAAATAGAACAATTTACCTTTACCAAAGAATGTACTGCAGAGTTATTCTGAATCTTATACATATAAAATCAGTGATACCAAGAGAAATGATCAGGCTTTAGAAATCCCATGAGTATTTTCGTCACTTTTAGCTCATATGCTCTCTGCACTTAACAAAAAACGGGAAAACGCATCAAGTAAAACTATACTTAATGAAACTCGTTGTATCTATTTTGTGAAGTGTTAAAGCAATTAATTAAGGAAGATACTCTCACATTATTACTTGAGTTGTCTCCCTTTAATTGTTACATATCCAATAAAAGTATAAATGAGACTTCTAAATAAATGATTGTATTTATGAGAATTACATATTGGAAGATTCGTTTTTTGAATTGTATTTCAATAACAATTATTGAACTATTGATTGAAAAAAATGAAATATCTACAGCTTTTTGTTGATTTAAATACAACTTAGAAGCACATGCGGCGCCCTTCAGGATGTCTTTTGTCATTTAAAGACTAGGTCATCAACGATTTAAACGGCGTTAAAATGTCTAGAACAGTGTACTCTACATGTTGTCCTACCTTGTACTGAGTGGCTACGCTATCATACATTTTGTTGCCACTGGTGTTTGTCTCTAATTTTTCTTCGCCGATAGTGCTCAGCCTACAACCAAATCATAACGATATTGAATAAAAATAAATCACATAAATAAGATGCGCATAATCTATTGGTCTTAAACGAGCTTTATGTAGGAAGACGTCAATCTGAAA
This sequence comes from Mizuhopecten yessoensis, assembly GCF_002113885.1. Classification (NCBI taxonomy): domain Eukaryota; kingdom Metazoa; phylum Mollusca; class Bivalvia; order Pectinida; family Pectinidae; genus Mizuhopecten; species Mizuhopecten yessoensis. Next base: position 5,368,533 of record NW_018404492.1, read on the forward strand.
GTTTGTTTCAGAACTCATATTCTAACGAACTTTCTGCTTTTTTAAACCAAAATAAAATATTTACTTAGGTACTCATGCAAAGTAACTGCAAGTTTTATATCTATTATTTAGTTAATATAATCAACACAAGATCGCGGCCGGTTATCCCTACAGGTAATCGATAGACATGTGATTACAAAGTATAGATGTCGGGTAAAAAAACATAGCTCTAAACAGGTAGGAAGTAAACAGTACGGAGTGTCACAGTAATATTTGATATATACATGTACAACCCCACAAAGCACAATTCATGTAATCTACATACTACGTTATATGGTTCATTTTCTTACCGAATGCATTTGGAAGTTTGTGACAAAAACACCCCACAAAACAATGAACAGAGAACACAAACTCACGAACCATAAAGTATTGAGAGACTATAATTCTGTGAGCGATAACTTAATAAAAAATAAATTAAAAAAATGCACACGGGAATTACTTTTTTCGCAGTTACATGAATACTCGTCCCCGTGCAATAAAGTAAGTGATTGTTTGTATTTGATATCCGATATGTTATATAAATGTTTATACCTTCCTCTTTTCTTCTTTCCCTCTAATCTAGACCGGAAGCTTCCTCTTAAACTTCCCCGTCCAGACCTTAAATGAGAAACCGTTGAATTAGTGATTAAACAAAACGCATTCCAATATTAATGTTTCATTAACTATAATGGGAAGGATGCTACATATTATGCAAACAGCCACAGAGGAAAATTAACGATTCTCATCTTCTATTCATAAATATTCAAGGCAATTAAATGACTTATTACTTAGACATCAAATTTAATATAACAGTTAGCAGTGTGACGAATTTCTTAATATAACGGTTGCCAATATATCAATATGTAATTTCTACAAGTTTTTAAAATCGCGATAGAGCAGTTCCAGTATGTCAAACCCAGATAGTATGGTTACCAGTATGTCAGATCCGGATAGTATGGTTACCAGGATGTCAGATCCGGATATTACGGTTACCGGTATGTCAGATCCGGATAGTACAGTTACCGGTATGTCAAATCCCGATAGTATGGTTACCTGTGTCAAATCCGGATAGTCCGGTTACCGGTGTGTCAGATCCGGATAGTCCGGGTACCAGTATGTCAGATCCGGATATTACGGTTACCAGTATGTCAGATCCGGATAGTACAGTTACCGGTATGTCAAATCCCGATAGTATGGTTACCTGTGTCAAATCCGGATAGTCCGGTTACCGGTGTGTCAGATCCGGATAGTCCGGGTACCAGTATGTCAGATCCGGATATTACGGTTACCAGTATGTCAGATCCGGATAGTATGGTATCCAGTATGTCAGATCCGGATAGTATGGTTACCAGGATGTCAGATCCGGATATTACGGTTACCGGTATGTCAGATCCGGATAGTACGGTTACCAGTATCTCAGATCCCGATAGTATGGTAACAGTTATGTCAAATCCCGCTAGTATGGTTACCTTTGTCAAATCCGGATAGTCCGGTTACCGGTGTGTCAGATCCGGATAGTCCGGGTACCAGTATGTCAGATCCGGATATTACGGTTACCGGTATGTGAGATCCGGATAGTACGGTTACCAGTATGTCGGATCCCGATAGTATGGTAACAGTTATTTCAAATCCCGCTAGTATGGTTACCTTTGTCAAATCCGGATAGTCCGGTTACCGGTGTGTCAGATCCGGATAGTCCGGTTACCAGTATGTCAGATCCGGATATTACGGTTACCGGTATGTGAGATCCGGATAGTACGGTTACCAGTATGTCAGATCCCGATAGTATGGTAACAATTATGTCAAATCCCGATAGTATGGTTACCTGTATGTCTCAAACCCGATAGTTTGGCTACCAGTATGTCAGATCCGGAAAGTACGGTTACCAGTATGTCAGATCCGGATAGTATGGTTACCAGTATGTTAGATCCGGATAGAAGGGTATCCAGTATGTCAGATCCGGATAGTATGGTTACCAGTATGTCAGATCCCGATAGTATGCTAACAGTTATGTCAAATCCCGATAGTATGGTTACCTGTATGTCTCAATCCCGATAGTTTGGCTACCAGTATGTCAGATCCGGATAGTACGGTTACCAGTATGTCAGATCCCGATAGTATGGTACTAATTATGTCAAATCCCGATAGTATGGTTACCTGTATGTCTCAATCCCGATAGTTTGGCTACCAGTATGTCAGATCCGGAAAGTACGGTTACCAGTATGTCAGATCCTGATAGTACGGTTACCAGTATGTCAGATCCGGATAGAACGGTTACCAGTATGACAGATCCGGATATTACGGTTACCGGTATGTCAGATCCGGATAGTACGGTTACCAGTGTGTCAGATCCGGATAGTACAGTTACCGATATGTCAGATCCGGATATTACGGTTACCAGTATGTCAGATCCGGATAGTACGGTTACCAGTATGTCAGATCCGAATAGTACGGTTACCAGTGTGTCAGATCCGGAAAGAATGGTTACCAGTATGTCAGAGCATGATAGTACGGTTACCAGTATGTCAGATCCGGATAGTATGGTAACAAATATGTCAAATCCCGATAGTATACATATAGTAACAAATATGTCAAACCACGATAGTACAGTTACCTGTATGTCAAATCCCGATAGTTTGGTTACATGTACCAGTATGTCTAATTCCCGATAGTATGGTTACCAGTATGTCAAATCCCGATAGTTTGGTATATGATATGTCATGAAAGCGTTAAAAGATATCAACTATTGGGGAATACGTTACAAACGATTTTTTGCAAATTGAAATTGAAATCAATGTAAGAGAAATTGAGTAGAAAGAAAGAAAATGAATAAGAAAAAAATAGACAGAGTGAGGAAGATGAGCGTACAAAATAGAGAGATTCAGAGAATGAATATGCTACATGTACTATGTACAGGGATCAGGCCAGGCCCCATCCTGGTATTCCCTATTGTATTCGGGATAATAAACCATAAAATAGAAAAAAAGACGGGTGTACACCAGGGTCTCATACATGTTTTACCCAGTAGGGTACACCAGGGTCCTGATCATGTATTACAGACTAGGGTGCATAAGGCATCTGAAGAAGTATGACATGCACAATGTAGTGCTTGTCCATTACTTCGTTTGGAAAAAAACTTGTCACATGAAATGAGTTTGATAATGTTGTATAGTGTCACGATTTTTCTGATAGATTCCTTCTCTTAATTAGTGTTTCCACTTGAGTTAACTCAAAAAGTTTTAATTGAAATTAACAATAAACAAAATGTACTTTTAAAACAGTCTGAAAATGTATCGGTGTTGATCAAAGATTAATTAAACATACAAAATTTGCTTGAACTAATGAAGTCTGAAAAGGTTCGAGTTCCATCTACACATTAGGGCTATGTTTGAGTAGTGGTTTATGGGGGAGATTGGCACTTGACCATCAAATAGTCACATCTTTATAGGTGAGCTTTCTTTTAATTAAGGCACTTAGCATTTTGCTGGGTTCTAAACTAGCTAATCATTTGAAATGATCTGGTATGGTTGGAGAGGGTAGGTATAATTAGAAATAGTTCAATGTGTGTATTATCGCCAGCAAATAGATGAAAAGGCACTAAATGTGTTTAGAAAATGCTTTTGTGTCAATACATGCTTTGAATAAAATAAAAAATAAATAATGTCATATCCCGATAGTATGGTTACCTGTATGTCTATGTCTAAATCCTGATAGTATGGTTTCCAGTATGTCAAATTCCTATAGTACGGTTACCAGTATGTCAAATCCCGATAGTACGGTTACCAGTATGTCAAATCCCGATAGTATCGTTACCAGTATGTCAAATCCCGATAGTATGGTTACCAGTATGTCAAATCCCGATAGTACGGCTACCAGTATGTCAAATCCCGATAGTATGATTACCAGTATGTCAAATTTCTATAGTACGATTACCAGTATGTCAAATCGTGACAGTCCGGTTACCAGTATGTCAAATCCTGACAGTATGGTTACCAGTATGTCAAATCCCGATAGTATGGTTACCAGTATGTCTAAATGCCGATAGTTTTCTTAGCAAAAATGATTTCTCCTTACAATTAGATATAAAGTAACTAAAATACAGTAAATGACAATAATTCAAAATATCTTTCTCATCGAAGTGACCAACTCCCCGGATATTATAGGTAATACAAAAACGAATTACTTACTCGTTTCGGAACAGGAAGTTTTCTGTGAAATAGTTCTTGACAAACATATTTTCACTTGAGAGGAAGCAGCCACGGAGATTTTTGGACAATGTTCCTTTGTTCTTCTTCAGAAAGCCGTCAGCAGTATACTCCACCTGCCAATGAAGTAACAGTGTTAACCTAGAATACCTTATGGATATCTAAGTGTATAATATAGGGGAAACCAGTACTACTCCAAACCTTAGATATGTATAATTGTATAATTAAACAATCCAAGTTAAAAAAAAAATCTATCAGGATGCATAGATAATCATATTCATGTATGAGTGCGTGATGAATGTTGTTGGAATTTAAAAATATGTAAATCGTTTAAACATATGAGTTAACCATATAAACCCGTAGATTTGTAGACTATGGTAGCACGGAGTATATAACTGGATTCAAGAAGCCCTAATGATTTACGTTTTCGGACTCTGATAAACCAGATTTTGTATATTTATGATAAAGCAATACCTATGATTGCTTGATTTAAGGATACATTAGTCTAGAATCTGTATTTGTATAATAACGGAATACCTAAGATTGAGTGTTACTATGGTAGCCTGGATATAATAATAATAATGAAGGCTTTGTTTATTCTTGATAACATATTGAGCATGAAGCTCATCTTACATATGGTCAAGATACAATGTATGATAAAATGTACAATATTTACAGCTCATGGATCATGTATATATGTTCGAGGCTTTGTCTAGTCCGAAAACATGGAGCCAGAGACGTGTATATTTCTAGATGATACATGTAGTATAGACTAGTATTTTTCGGCTACAACGGTATAATTATAGCCTTACCTATACAACGTGCCTTGTATAGACATCCTTTTATCCGAGTAATTAACGATGTCCAGAGTACATCCAAGGAACATGTTTTAAAGATGCCGTTCAGGTCAACATAAGTCTTTTATTTTCTCTATTTGGATCTTGTATGGCGTTAATTGGTGGTAAGGCAACCATGATTATAGGAAATTACATTTTTAAATCATTTTATTGCATTTTGGAGCATAAAATCGATATTTTTGATGTCAATGGAGAAGTTAAAATAAAGTGCAGGTTACTCTGATTAGCATAGTTACCAATTTGAGTTCAGCCTTTATCATGAATGTACACCTCAAAAATACTAGCGTGTCCAATTCGAACATTGCACACAAGGTTTCTATTGCGTAATGTGCAAACCTCCCACCCACCCACACACGAATGGGTAAAACGACTTTAAATGTGTCACCTTCAATCCAGAGAAGTCCTTGTGAGGGGATGTATCGTAGTACATCACCATAAACGTGCCATTGGCAAGCATCAACACAATGATATCAGCGATACAATATTTTTCACGAGATTTGATATTGATTTTTCAGGTTAATTCCTATGCAGTAGAAATATATTGTTGTTTGTCCAAGGCAAATGGGTGGACAGATATATTGCAATTTTAATATATATCAAGTACGTGTATATATCAATCAGAGAGAATCAATAAATCGTGTGTTACACCCTAAATGATAAATAAGATTTAGTTCATAGGTCATAGGGTGTAATAACGAACTTGTGACTAATAATGCCCAGCTACACTGTTAAACTGTTCCTTCAATTTTAATACAGGTACCTAGTGATTCGTTAAGGATGTAACAATGCATTTGAAACTTCTTTGAAACAAAAACCATACCTATCGTGTCTTTATTAAAACAGATGACATAAACAGAAAATAAACAAGATCTTCTCTGAGTAACAAGAATATAGGCCCAAAGCAGAATTCGAACTCTTGGCGTTAGATTATTAAACTGTGGTTTTAACCAACTGGGCGACCTGGTCGACGTCAGTATCCTGATCAGGTTGAGCTACAGTCTCAACAGTCTCTAGGTAACTCGTCTCACTTTGATGATACCAGTCTTGTTTAATTTAAACATAATTGAAGGTACATGTTTACCGGAAACGTGCCTGTATTAATTGTACCCATGATAGAACACACTGTGAACTATTATAAACACAACAAGAAATTAGGTCTTTAGGGACAGATTACGAAAAGGACCTAATCCCCTAATCAAACACCGGACACCGAACCCTGGAAGGTTTAACATATCTAGAACAATATGTCGTATTTTGCGATAATCATCAAATACAAGAAATCAAACCTACCTCCCCGGCATAGTGAGCGATCCCAAACATTAACATTTGGTTCTTCTTGTGGTAACTGGGTGAACTGTTGAGGAACTTGTCCATTTTGGAAACGAGAGATTTATCATTGGCCATAGGGACAGCGACTTCTTCCTCCAGAATAGACAGTACCCCCGGAGACTGAAATATAATGGATACATTAAAGTTGGTCATTTAATTCCTTCAGTACCAGTGAAGTTAAACATTTTTGAATAGTGAAAAACACTATTAACATCATAAATAAGACATTAATTTTTCCTGGCATCTTACATTTTTTGGGGTATCGCGCTCCCTATTAAACTATATTGACTTTATCAGGATAAAAATGTATTCGTATGCATCGAAGTATTGCCATCAATACAACATAGCATAGTCATTTTGGTGAGTCTTCGTTATCAAAATATCCACTTGTATACACACAAGCAAGCACGCATACACTTTAGCTGTTAAAACATGTAGGACGTTAAACAAAATTAAAACCTGTATGGTATAATTACCTCGAAAAGAAGCTTCAACACATCACCATTGTCTTTAAATGTGACGTCAGTTGATGACACGTTTTCTCTCTTGTAATCTGCACGCTCAGCGTCAAAGATCTGCTGCTGGAAGTACTGATGTAGCCTTTCGTTGGTCATGTTAATAAGAAGCTGCTCGAAAGAGTTCAGTCTGAGGTTCTCAAATCCGCTGATGTCGAGAATTCCGATAGTCAGTGAGTGACCATCCCTATTAAACAGTATTCAATATATTTGAAAAAAAAAAAATATGCAAAAAAAACCCCAAAAAAAACACATCAGATTATACTTTGTTTTGGAACAATTGAATGCATTATTTACGATAATGACAAATATATCGTTAACAATTTTATCAATTCAATTTAATTTGCAAATATATATTTTCATAACAACAACGTTAATAAAATCAATCATTCTTTTCAAAAAAGTAGCATGCAGTTGCATATACGTATTGGCTTTATTGTTTTTTAAGGTAAGTTACAAATATATTCAAATTTGTACATGTACATTTTGTACGTACCCGGCGCTACTTTGCTCAGGCCGGAGTTCCCGGTTTATACGGTCAATAATCCCATTAAATAAACTGTTATACAATTCTTTGGCAAGAGCGTCACGTCCATCCTCGGCCTGTTGTATCGTCTTGAAGGAAACAATCGTTTCACCTGTTTTTGTACAGTGAGGTAGTCAGGTACACACGTACACATAGTAGGTTTTAAAACATTGTTTAGTTCACCTGTTATTCTGCATACACTTGTTTAAGTTAAATTATGAATAAGCAACTTAAAGCATTGTTTATCTTAAACATCTAAATTTAAATATTACAATATAGGTAAACATATGTTTTAATTAATGATCAACATATTAAAAAATGTTTATGACAGCTATCAAAATGTAGTTTCAACATATTTATACATCGTTCATATTTACTAACATTTTGCAGTGTGAAACATTGTTTAGCAATTGTTTAGGTTGAACATCAAGATGTGATTTGATATATTGTTTTAGTTAATTATCAATATATGGAGTCACACAAAAAGTTATTGATATTTTTTGTATAGATCATGAATCAAATAAACGTTGCATAGGGTTACTTTCTTACATTCATATCTATGATCTTCCTATTAAATGTTAACAATTTAACAACAGTTTACAATTTCAACATTATTCAATTGTTACACATACCCATGACGACACGAGGTCTACTTATCAGGGCGCTGATGAGAGACGCAGAATTCGCTTCTCCCAGGTTAAGTATCTCCATAACTGAAAAAAGTAAACGAGATGATCCGCTCTGAACAACATTGCTGAAAGTCAATATGAAGATATTTCTACCCTTGTGCTATTAATATTACGACTGATCAGATACAGTGTATATATGTTTTTCAATCATTCAGATGCAGGCTCCCACAAAGACACTAAGGGATTTCGTCGTATCATCGATTTTAAGAGAAAGAGTTTTTCTTCTGACAACACAACTTAACAAACCAAGGTTGTGCATAAGGGAAAGGAGTGGTCTACAGTGTATGTGCATCCGAAAAACCAGAACATTTATTCGCCTCCACAACGATGCATACGAATGCAGAAGAAGTATTTAGCCAGGTGACATATGACCAGTATTAAACATCTGAAAAGATGCAGGAAGCACCTGCAAAATCGTTAAATTGTATTGATTGCGGCGTGTTTTTTTCTGTCTATTGTAAAGAGCCTTAGAGTCGGTTTTTCTTACTGTATTAGGCGCTACAATGTATATCAAACGAAGAACAACATATAACTATACATAATGATACGTAAATCATTTAAATCTCCATTTTAAACTTATTACCAATTGAGACGTAGACTTCGTCAACGATAGCCACCCCTCCTGTCTCCTCGTCCACCTGGAACTCGATATTACCGATGTGAAGGACTGCAGCTAGCATTTGTATTAACTGGTACACTTCCTATATAACATAAGGGATATCTTAGTTACAACTGACGCAATATTGCTAATATAGTTTCAGTGTAAAAATACATCTGATACAAGCGGTGTAAGTGAACGATAGAGGAATTCAAACCTACGTTATATACTTATCTATGTTCACTAATGTCTTCTTACGTTATATTGGTATTTTAGTTTTTTTTAGATGTTCACCTGATCAGAGAAACCGATCTTGGTCAGAATTGACATTCCTGTTTGAAATTTGTCTGCAAATTCTTTTTCTTCTTCCGCATCTCTAAATGTCCCGGAGCAATTGTGCGGTTGTGCACCCACCTCTTGAAGGATTCTATAAATTCACAACAAAAATACATCATCATGTTACAGTCCTCGAGTTTGATTATTCATTTTAAATATCATGTATGTAATTAATTGCATTTCAATAGTCCATCCCTTTGTGCCTTAAAATATGTGCAATCACCTATATGTAGAGATTGATATTTGATAATGAGATCACCCAAACATGTGCTAGTTCTATAGGTTTTGTTATTGACATTTAAATTCAGTTACATGCATGATCTACAATGATTTCCGCCTCCTCCATTATAACGACACGAAAGTGAACGCTGAGAATATGTGACCTCAAATTGAAGGTCAAACTGCTCCTGTCCGGTGTCAACACTCGAAACCAATGCAGGTTAATACAGACGTTTAATTGGTAGCAAATCTCTCTGCCCTAAATAGGACGGTAAACACCGGGGAGTCTCACGTAAGTGACACCGAGTAGGACAGCACTTGTTACTGTACAAACGGTGTCACCATTATATTAGTACAGATGCAACACTCATTATCAATTGGGGATCGAAACGACGTGTTATTGCGCTAATTAATAGGGATCCACGAGGAAAGACGGTTGGATATCGTTTACATCTAACTGGATCCAGTAAATTTTCAAAAATAACAAAAACGCTTTAAGTACTTATGTAACTTGTAACTAGCCAACTGTGAAGAGGAGAAAAACTGTTTACGAATTTATACCATACGCCACTTCTCAAACGCTTCAAATGAACTTGATTAGTATACCATGCTATACCATGATTGGCGTATTTTAACAATCGCTTTAACACGACATATAGTTAAGTGGTAATGCATAAAATAAGTTATTTATTTGTTTACCTATATGTGTCTGCACCTTCAATGAAGTAGCACTGGAGTTTGCTTTCTTCCATACCAGCAAACATGGCATGGAGGATATGGAAGTTTTTGTCCCCAAGGCCATGACACACAACCCTCGACTTTTCCAAAACAAACGTCTGCAGCTTCCCTGTTAATAAAATAAGGATGTTAAAAACGTATATGTCGACAGTTATATTTTCCACAAAAAGTATATTTTATGAATAAAATGCTCTGAACGGGAATAAACCATCTTCAAATAGCATCAAGATATGAATAGATTAATTCAATGCAAAAATATCAACCGACATATAGATTTTATTCTTTTTCTTGTTACTAACCTCCAACGAGAGTGCCGTCCGGTAAGTACGCCAACTCTATCAGCTTGCCAAACCGGCTTGAATTCTGGTTAAAGACCGTGGATGCGTTGCCAAATAGCTCTATCAGGGGGTTGACCTGTGAACATAAAATGTATCGGATTAACAATATAATGTAAGTTTTTCACAAACGACATTTGTTTGAAACCTTGAGACGAAACTATTGACTCCGTGTATTGCTTTCTGAAACTCTGTTTCCTAAGGTTAAGAGGTGGCAATTGTTACCTTACATTAAAATGATAGTACTTTCTGAAAATTAATGCATGCAAACATAATTCCAACTTTAAACCTCTCTTTGGGTTGTTCTTGTTTTTGTTTGTTTTACCTCCATATATCCTTTTCCATTTACAAGTTGAAAATCTAAGCAAGACACTCATTTCCCACGCATTTAAATTGTGTTATCAACTCCCTTACCGTGTCTCTATAATTTAGGTCAAAATACACTATTACATGTACTTATTTTTCACAGACTTATCATTTCATCATTACTGTTTTTCTGCAGTCATCCATTTACAAATTAAAAACGATAACATGTTTGTTTTCTGATACAGAGTAAACTCAGATAAAGTGCAAAAAAGTCTTCATATCAGAAAAGATCGTCAATGAACCAACCCGAGAAAGCTTGTCCACAAGGTCAGGCACAGCGCATTTGTCAGCGCGTTCTATGAGGTGCTGCAGGGCGTACTTGGTTGTCTCGGTTTTACCAGCTCCGGAGTCTCCGGTAACCACAATACATTGCTTCAGATGTGTCTCCATGAGGCTTCTGTATGCGTTGTCTGCCACCCAGTAAACGTGTGGAGGCTGGCTTCCTCTGACACGCAGGTCGCGGTACTTGCGCCGGGTCTGCACAATACACAAAATATAAAAATTAAAGCGTATAATTGTGATTTATGATTTGTTTTTTGATACACAATGCAGAAAAAACATTTGCAATAACATATATGTCATCCCACATGAATTCCGACAAATTGACTCGATTTTTTCAAATGACATTTTTTTTTTTTTTTTTTTTTTATGATTTATTTTATGTTTTTTTTTATTTATCTACTTTTGTTTATTATTCCTTTTTACCATTGCTTTATTTTAAAGAAAATAAGCTTCACATTGTAACTAATCAGCCCGATAACACCGATTCGGATTTTACCCTCGAACATTACTATACGAATTCAATCATTATTTCATAATTGTCTCATTACAATCGTTACAATCATATTCTTGTTATGTAATTTGCAACAGTATCAAAATACATTACAAACTATCTTTCCATTGTAATTTATTCATTTTCAATGCATTTATATAGTATCAACTTAATAAGTCACCGCAATTATACCTAATATTTTTAGTAATAGTGACCCTGACCTTTAACTGAGTATACCCATACATGTTCAAGGTATGTCCAAGGTAAACATATTTGTCAAAAAATACGGCTTCTAGAATTATCAAAATATGCGTGACGGAGAGAAGAACTGACATACTTGGCATTGTATGGGATATGATATAGCGGAAACGAAACCAGGTATCCGGGGAGGTCACGTCTTTCATACAAATAATGTGGTCTCCGTCATGAAATCGCCCGTCATTTTTTTTTTTATTTAGGATATTAATATATTAATTCTTGTTGACTTTAAAGACAGACTATGGTGTGTAAAAGGCACCATCTGTCTTCCATATCCCTGATCCTCTATTGATATATAGGCAGGGAACATTACGACCCATATATCAATGTGATTAAGTAACCACTAAAAACATATTTGTTTACTTTTATGATATCACCTGGCTTCGTTACGCAAGGTATACGTTTAGTTTTCACATCATACCTGAGGGCCATATATTGAGAGCGGCGAACACGGGTTGACAGCAATTAGAATGTCCCCGACGTATGTCTGAAAGATAACATATAATATATTATTGATTACACATGTATTTCAGCGTGTTATGTGTACTTTCTGGATAAAATAAATACTTTAAAGAATGTTGTGTAATGTTGCACTGTATACTGATTGGTCTCATAAATCAGCAAACAAAGCGATATGAAATAGAGCCCTAATTCATTCGAGTACAAATGTACCTGTTGTGCAGATTACGTAGGAATGAAAGGTTATGTGTGATGTCTGAAGTGTTGCCAATTTCTACCCTCCAGACTTTTGTTTAAGAAGCGTTATACTCAAAACGTGTTGGTTTTTACACGACAACTGCACAGTTCTTGTGTACATTATAATTTCATAGAGGCTTTTATCTTCAGATACTTCAACTCACTCACCCTGGTAACTGTCAGTCTGATCTGTACATTTAACTCGTTCACCCTGGTAACTGTCAGTCTGTTCTGTACATTTAACTTGCTCACCCTGGTATCTGTCAGTCTATTCTGTACATTAAACTCGCTCACCCTGGTATCTGTCAGTCTATTCTGTACATTTAACACGCTCACCCTGGTATCTGTCAGTCTATTCTGTACACTTAACTCGCTCATCCTGGTATCTGTCAGTCTGTTCTGTACATTTAACTCGCTCACCCTGGTATCTGTCAGTCTATTCTGTACATTTAACTCGCTCACCCTGGTATCTGTCAGTCAGTACAATTAACTATCTTACCCTGGTATCTGTCAGTCTATTCTGTACATTTAACACGCTCACCCTGGTATCTGTCAGTCTATTCTGTACATTTACCTCGCTCACCCTGGTATCTGTCAGTCTATTCAGTACATTTAACTCGCTCACCCTGGTATATGTCAGTCTATTCTGTACATTTAACTCTCTCACCCTGGTATCTGTCAGTCTATTCAGTACATTTAACTCGCTCACCCTGGTATCCCTGGTATCTGTCAGTCTATTCTGTACACTTAACGCGCTCATCCTGGTATCTGTCAGTCTGTTCTGTACATTTAACTCGCTCACCCTGTTATCTGTCAGTCTGTACATTTAACTCGCTCCCCCTGGTATCTGTCAGTCTATTCTGTACACTTAACGCGCTCATCCTGGTATCTGTCAGTCTGTTCTGTACATTTAAATCGCTCACCCTGGTATCTGTCAGTCTATTATGTACATTAACTCGCTCACCCTGGTATCTGTCATTCTATTCTGTACATTTAACTCGCTCACCCTAGTATTTGTCAGTCTATTCTGTACACTTAACTCGCTCATCCTGGTATCTGTCAGTCTGTTCTGTACATTTAACTCGCTCACCCTGGAATCTGTCAGTCTATTCTGTACATTTAACTCGTTCACCCTGGTATCTGTCAGTCTGTACATTTAACTCGCTCACCCTAGTATTTGTCAGTCTATTCTGTACACTTAACTCGCTCATCCTGGTATCTGTCTGTCTATTATGTACATTAACTCGCTCACCCTGGTATCTGTCAGTCTGTACATTTAACTCGTTCATCCTGGTAACTGTCAGTCTATTCTGTACATTTAACTCGCTCACCCTGGTATCTGTCAGTCTGTACATCTAACTCGCTCACCCTGGTATTTGTCAGTCTATTCTGTACACTTAACTCGCTCATCCTGGTATCTGTCACTCTATTATGTACATTTAACTCGCTCACCCTGGTATTTGTCAGTCTATTCTGTACACTTATCTCGCTCATCCTGGTATCTGTCAGTCTGTTCTGTACATTTATCTGTCAGTCTATTCTGTACATTGAACTCGCTCACCCTGGTATCTGTCAATCTATTCTGTACATTTAACTCAGTCACACTAGTATCTGGGTATCTGGTATCTCCAAGATTACCCTGGTATCTGTCAGTCTATTCTATACATTTAACTCGCTCACCCTGGTATTTGTCAGTCTATTCTCTACATTTAACTCGCTCACCCTGGTATCTTTCAGTCTATTCTGTACATTTAACTCAGTCACCCTAGTATCTGGGGATCTGGTATCTCCAAGATTCCGAGATATAACCTATCTATTCTGTACACTTAACTCGCTCACCCTGGTATCTGTCAGTCTATTCTGAACATTTAACTCGCTCACCCTGGTATTTGTCAGTCTATTCTCTACATTTAACTCGCTCACCCTGGTATTTGTCAGTCTATTCTCTACATTTAACTCGCTCACCCTGGTATTTGTCAGTCTATTCTCTACATTTAACTCGCTCACCCTGGTATTTGTCAGTCTATTCTGTACACTTAACTCGCACATCCTGGTATCTGTCACTCTATTATGTACATTTAACTCGCTCCCCCTGGTATTTGTCAGTCTATTCTGTGCATTTAACTCGCTCACCCTGGTATCTGTCAGTCAGTCTATTCTGTACATTTAACTCACTCACCCTGGTATCTGTCAGTCTATTCTGAACACTTAACACGCTCACCCTGGTATCTGTCAGTCTATTATGTACATTTAACTCGCTCACCCTGGGATCTGTCAGTCTATTCTGTACATTTGCCTCGCTCACCCTGGTATCTGTCAGTCTGTTCTGTACATTTATCTGTCAGTCTATTCTGTACATTAAACTCGCTCACCCTGGTATCTGTCAATCTATTCTGTACATTTAACTCAGTCACCCAAGTATCTGGGTATCTGGTATCTCCAAGATTACCCTGGTATCTGTCAGTCTATTCTATACATTTAACTCGCTCACCCTGGTATTTGTCAGTCTATTCTGTGCATTTAACTCGCTCACCCTGGTATCTTTCAGTCTATTCTGTACATTTAACTCGTTTACCCTGGTATCTGTCAGTCTATTCTATACATTTAACTCGCTCACCCTGGTATCTGTCAATCTATTCTGTACATTTAACTCAGTCACACTAGTATCTGGGTATCTGGTATCTCCAAGATTCCGAGATATCCTGGTATCTGTCAGTCTATTCTGAACATTTAACTCGCTCACCCTGGTATCTGTCAGTCTATTCTGTACATTTAACTCAGTCACCCTAGTATCTGGGTATCTGGTATCTCCAAGATTCCGAGATATAACCTAATCTTCCTTTTATGATATTTTTTTCATACTGTTTTTATCACATTTCATTTTACGGTGCAGTGTATTAAATCTTGTCAATGACGATGTGACGATATGTTCAATAAACAATTCGGGCCCATTTAGAAAGGAGAACAGTAGTCTTTTGCCATTGTAAAACATTATCACAATAGATAAATATATATTTGCCCCAAGTTGTCTTATACTGTTAGCAATAGCATAATGAAATACCGTATCACATGTACATCTGTTTACTAAATAAGTCAACATCATAAATCAAAACTTGAGAAAACATAATTAATAACTTATAAAAGTCCAACTAAATACAAATAATGCACCCAGGTTTGAACTTTGATGAAATACTTTAATATCAAGTAAAAACATTTGAAATGGATATGTTTAATTTTGTTTCAATGTAAGATCCAGACTGATACGTCTGTACTATTCGTGCGGCTTTTTATTAAGCCATCCGGTATGAAAATAGCCATCGACACAGTAGTGTATGTTTTACTCAGAGTGTGGGGTTGGCAGTTGTCACCAAAAACGCGCAAATAATAATTATAAAGTTCTCGAATCCCTTCAAACAAAAGTAAACATTGAAAAGGAATTAACAATAGATGATATCTATATATAGAATAGTTCCTCGTCCTGTGTGATAACGTAATTAAAAAGTTAATGGAAATATAAGTTGTCAATGTTTAAATGTCTACATAATCTGATATTGAAGTTAATTTAAACACTGTTTGTTTTCTTTGCAGGGTGCCTGGCAGTAAGGAAGTTGTAAAGAAAGTTTCATTCTCCTGTACTTTATATCATAAGATGACATTGACTTATTCATGTACATTAAGATACGGTCCATTTCTGTCACAAGTGTCAAGTTCATTGTTCGGTTACGTAACATTATGTAGTGCAAATATGGCTTGCAACCCTTATGGTTCACGGAAGCAGTTATGCAGTATCAACATGCAAGTAAATGCTTACTGGAAAAAATATACAAAAATATTTGTGTTCCGATTAAACGTTATTTTCAATCAATAGCATGTGTCAAAGGATGACAAATGTTGGTCCTCTGTCAAGAATGGTTATAGCTCAAACGTTCATTGAGATTTCACATTCAATTTTATGATCCTCCATGAAATACTATTAGAGATGTTCTGGAAATCGGTTTATTTCACTGGGACCAGAGGTCAAGATAAAGGCTACAGTGACCTAGTTTGCCACATTCCGCATTTCTTAGATCTTACCATGTACTAAGTTTAATTATTCCACGTGAAAATACTACACTGTATAGTAAAAAAGAATAATGTTATTGAGGTCAGAAGAATAGGTCGCAGTGACCAATATCTGGCATACAAGTCTCTTCGTTCTTTGGGTGTATTTTATCTCATGTTTAAGGTGCTGACATGTTATAGTAACTAGTGTGAAAATCATCTGGATGTTATTCGTGCTTGGTTGAGGTCAATGGCAAAAACAAAGGTAGGAGATAGGAACTGTTTGTGTGCCATCTTACTGCTTTATCCGTCCTCAACGTAAACACCTTCCACGTTCGAATAAAATTGAAAAAGTTTAATGGAGAACTGGTTTGAAAACAGTTTTCCTGAAATGAGATCACAAGTTAAAAGTACAGATCGCATTGACGGGATAACTAGTTTAACGCATGTTAGGGATAACAAAGCGCTGCCTCTATTGAGATTACATCGCAAGGCAGACAGTTTGCATCCCATTCAGAACATTTATTCGAAACAAATATAATGAGAATACCGAAGTGTCAACATACACAATAAGGAAATTGCAGACATTAGCAGTAAATAGAAAATGCTATTTCTAAAAAGCTGTTTATTCAAGAAATGTTTGGATACATTTTTTACATGTACAGAAGTGAAAAGAAAACTTTTCTTACTTTACAGTGTTTAATTTCTATTGAAACCAAGGGTGTGTCCTGTAATATTAAACTTTTCTTACTTTACAGTGTTTAATTCCTATTGAAACCAAGGGTATTCCCTGTGATATAAAACTTTTCTTACTTTACAGTGTTTAATTCCTACTGAAACCAAGGGTGTTCCCTCTAATATAAAACTTTACTTACTTTAGAGTGTTTCATTCCTATTGAAACCAAGTTTATTCCCTGTGATATAAAAAATTTCTTACTTTAGAGTGTTTAATTCCTATTGAAACCAATGGTGTTCCCTGTAATATAAAACTATTAATGCATGAATCAGTTGACCTCGATTGAGATTAGATGTTGAGATATAGGTCCTTTGGGACTGCATGTTTTATGCGATAAATATCGCTCTCACCACTGTAGGCCATAATGGACTCGTCCATATCAATACATGGTAGAGTCTACTAAAGTTACATAGGGGTGAAAGGGTTAAGTTAAGTTAAGATGTCAAAGAAAATTTCGCAGTGACCGATAGTTCATGCCTGGTGTCTGTCCTCTCTAATTTAATTGCCTACCACATTTGTAGCTACGGCATAAGATATACTTAGAAAAGATTAACCTAGTACACATACAGGTGACTGCACCCTTAAGATTTAGCGATAGATACAGTACAATGTAGTTATATAGATATTGAGGTAAACGATATTTTTAACTGTAACAGCTTTGTCATGTTTTGTTCAAAATATGTTACATCCGGTACAATGATCTAGTTGGATTTCTACCATTGCATTTTTTTCTGTTAAAAAAATATTTTTTCGCGTTTCAGTTATATTAAGGACGTTAATGACGGATTGGTATACTGTTTGTAATTGATGCTGTTAATAATTCCAAATTTCATTTTGCACTTTGTTACATGTTCTGTGATTGGCTAATAGTAGCACATGTGATCCAAAAAACAGCTGTTAATATTAGTATGAACGGCTGATTTTCCGAGGGACAACTTTTAAAATTTTCCAAATCCAAATTTTTCAGTTTTGTCGTTCGAATTGTCTCCCACTGCAAAAACTAAACTCGCCGTGAAAAAATGCAAGATCTACTGTTTATCATTATTTTTTTGTTATTGTATCTTTGTCTTATTTTTCATTAGTTTAAGTATTAGAAGTTATAAAAGAAATAACTTTAATCTACAGTTGACCATACTCACAGAAGTGACATGTTCTGTCGTCTTACCCAAATCGGATCTGTACCTAAAGCGGATCACTTTTTTGCAAAAATACTTTAAAATCAATTAATGTGTCAACAGATCAGTTATAACAATGATGTAGCCTTAGAAAAGATAACCATGTATATTTTTGTCTACAGATGGTTAGTGTTTCAGTTCAAATGGCACCAGAAAACGTGATTCAAACTCAAACGTCAGTGTTTTGTTTTCGTTTTTAAAACATGGCGCGTTCGACGACTATGAATTCACACTATAGAAATACTTGTTTTCATATAAATTGCGAAGGTCATCATATAATGTTAATATGCTGCCAACAAAATCCATTTGAAGCATAAAATAAAAAGGCTTGATCCGATTTGGGTCCCGACATTCGCAAAAGCTGGAAACGCTGATTGATGACGTCAGAGCGTTCTATTAATATCTCGCGTGAGCCCCGGTGCTAATTTCGTTTGTAAGAACACTTATCAATATACTTCCATTGATACCTTGTACAACCATAAATGAATATAATTCATCCTCAGAATTTTCAATGAATGAATAAAATGATGGTTTGGTGATCCGATTTCTCCTTAAGGTAATATGATTGTGTCACCATTTCTCAATAGATTTTTTTCAAATTTTGTAGTCATATTGCTTTGAAGTAAAGAAAATTTTCTGCCACAAAAAAAAAAAATAGGTTGTCAGATTTTTAAGGATTTTAAATGGAACCCTATTTAAAAAGGAGTGAATTTTGAAAAAAAAATGAAAGACACAATTTTTGGAAAAATAATGCCAATAAAAATGATACTGCCATAGATTAGTATTACATTAATGTATATCAATTTAATAAATGCT
This sequence comes from Mizuhopecten yessoensis, assembly GCF_002113885.1. Taxonomy (NCBI): domain Eukaryota; kingdom Metazoa; phylum Mollusca; class Bivalvia; order Pectinida; family Pectinidae; genus Mizuhopecten; species Mizuhopecten yessoensis. The sequence continues at coordinate 5,387,758 of NW_018404492.1, forward strand.
GAAATTGTGTAAAATAAATGATCTATAAACGATTAAAAATGGACGCTTTATAATAAAACCATATACACATAGTAATTTGCATGGAAGAGTTATCTTTCTTGAAAAACTTCACAGTAGAGAAATAGGTAGCCAGTTTCCTGAAGTACAGAAAAATGGACACATTTGACTAATTGATAAAAAACAACTACATTAATGCCTGGATTGCTTTAAAATACTTTAATATTAAGAGAACAAACTGTTCTGTCAATAATAAACATACAATATTCATCATTTTAGTATTAAACATAAGAATATGCGGAAATTGTGATACTGTCTCCCTACATTGGATTTTCAACTAGGGATGTACTTCCTTTTTCCGTTTAGCAATACACTCCTATGACCTTAAGCTTAGACGATATCAATCTGACAAAGCTCAAACTGACAATATTTCGATGTCACAGATGCCTGAGATGGGTCCGCACAGTGATCAAATAAGTGGCGATATTAGGAATTGATCTGGATGCTTCCAACATTAGAAACTATCAACTGAGGTGAATTTACTTACACATATACTTTATTATCCATGAATTTCCACGAACATGACGAATACGCCGCACATAACAAGGCCGAGACTAAAAACAACCGAAACCCGGGTTAGAATTACGACACATAACATTCCTTCTATGCCATACGAATTAAAGTTTTTTCATATTACTAATGCATGAATGATCCATGACAAAACAAAACGTGACGAGTCCAGCTACATTACTGTACTTTCCGTCATTATAAACACCGCATTCCTCCAATCGGGTGTCAACCCCGGCCTTTCCGGGCCGTTCTCCAGAATCATCATCTCTTGACTTCAACGTACACTGTTATTAACTTTCTTATTGTTGAATCGCCTAAGTTAAATTATAGCTCATTCGCAAATTTAACCACTGTTTCTTCAATGTTTTTATCAACAAGGTTGCTCAAGCCGGATGAAGCGGCCGTGGGAAAAATTTTACGTGAATTAGTTTCGAGATCCCCGAAATGACGTTGCGATGTTACGTCATATTAGTTCATTAAATTTATGAATGAATGAAAAAAAAATGTAATTTAAACGATGCTTTTTGTTTTCCTTCCCATTGATAGTGATTTGGAATTATAGGGATTGAATCTGGACTTTTCCAGTGTTCATGCAAGTATGAACGGGTACAAATTTACTTACACATTTATCATGAATGCCCTTCGCTTCGCTACGGGCGCTCATGTGGTGTGTAAGTACATTTTCCCCCGTTCATACTTGCATGAACACTGGAAAAATCCAGATTCAATCCCTATGTAGCTCCTGCGCCTGCGCGAACGGTTTCTTCGGAAACCGGTGGGATAACTTCACACAAGTGAGCGAAATCCACGCATGACTGATTAAAATGAAAAATACTGTTATCCAATATAGAGTTCACTCCCAAACACAGTAGCAACTGAAACGACGCATTACTACCAACGATACCTGATGTTCCTCAAAGTAACATGTCAACCATGTTTTGTTGATTGTCAAAAAACACGCTCGAAAGTTTGTTATTAGTTTAACTAAGGTCAGAAATCAAAGTTAAGTTAGCAGTTACGTAGATTTGATACACGGCCCTCTTCCTTTTGTTGTAAACACCTACACAGTTTGATAACACAGCATAAAAAAGTCAGGAGGAATGTTTATAACCATTTTGTTGCCATGTATAACAGATGCATGCTAATTTTTTTTTACCATTTTGCTGTATATCTTAGTTACAATGTAATGACGATGGTTACAATTGACTAAGTGAAATTAAAATAAACTAGCTTGCTTTCTAATATATAATATAATATCTAATATAATGAAATATAATGAAATAGATATATCTGATTGAAGCTGTAAAGTATTAAAATAATCAATAATCAATGGCTCCCTAGCTACATGTAACGGCCTTAAAGTGTATAACTATATATAGGACGCACGTTTGAACTCGGGGTTCTATAGTCACATGTTCACGATCTTTAAGGAATGCCCTTGTTAGCTACTTTTATAAGTCCAGCATATTTACACCCTATAGAAAAGGATTAAAACTTTCTCTCGCATTTTGTGTGCAAAAATCAAAATAATAATAGCGATTCTCCATCAACCCCGGATATATGATATGTACAAATATGAACGAGTTAACCGGCGGCGTCTTACTATGCCTAGTATATTGACACAAGCCTTCAAAATGACGACTAGGGTTTCTCTTCATATGACCTTCAATGTTGGCTGTGTACATTTGGACAGGTTAACGACGAAATGTACACATAATGTAAATCTGTCATTAGGACGTCTCCCAATCATACTATATGTATACAGTACACCTCCTCAGACTTCCGACCTCAATGTATACAGGTCTGTATATATACACAAAAATTAAAACAAAATAGCATAATAAAAATACAAATGTTTTCATTTGAGATTTTCATACAGTGTGCAGAGTGCGGTAACTTTACCGAAAATAATGGATTTTAATGCACGAATCAAAGATAAACCTCACGTTTTCATATCAAAGATTTATAAAACCTCACGTTTCATGTTTATGTTGAACCGAAGATTTCGTGAAAAAGATATCTTTATATATGATAATAGTTCAAACACTAATACGAAAGCACGTAAACACACAATACACGAGAAGAAGATTGAGAGACAACACCACCTCCTGTTTGATGTCTGAACTCATGCTGAGGAGCCAGAACTATTTTAGCAATGCCATAGGTAGTCCGCAAGATAAACAAGTCTGCAAAGTCAGATAACAGTCGAGGCAAGATTATCTAGATCGAAATCCTGAGCGTGCATCACTTATCTTAAATAGTGTATGATATACACGGATCTTACATAACACAATACTCCAGAATAGTTGTCCTTATGTTTGTAAAAACGTCATGGATATCCATAAGGAAACTTTTAGGGAATATCTTCACTAAGAACAGAAAATAAATTAAGGTGAAGGTTCGAATATTATTAATAACACAGAGGGGGCAATGGAGGAGGAAGTGATCTCAATTTTCAACAGGATCACACAAAAAAACACAAGCAGTGTTTTCATTTGAATTGGGAGATTATCGACACATGGTTATATTTCCTTTTTGAGCATCGTACATTTTACAACTACAAGTATTAGTACATGGTTATCTAGCATCTATATGTAGTCTGTACAAAACATCTTTATATGGCTCTGACTGATGTTATTTTAAGATTATTCCTTTCTGAGATAAGTTTCGGGAAAATAGTGTCATATTAATGTCTTCTTGGCACCGGCACATCAAATACATTAATTAATCTAGTGTTACATTGTACAGAAAGGAAATAGTGTCGAGTGGTATTATTGGTTATTGGTGTATGCTTGAATTGAGTCTTGCGCATGAGATCGACATTGCCTGTTCAAACTTTAAGCGAACTGTATTATTTTGAAGCAAATGCCTTCTTTTACTAAGTGTAACATATCCAGTCTATATCAGATAGTATGACTTATACAGAGTGCTTCAAAATTGGATGCACTGCAAGACATTACACTCCCTCTGTGTACAGTAAATAGTAAAAAAACAGATATTTCATTCAGGTCACGATACATCTTTCATTGTTAACGAGATTATTATTATTTACATCTTGAATTTAATTAGATTCTTACTACGACGCGATTGGCTATATATTAAATCACATATATAATATATGGATTTTTTGAAATACAGGACCGCAATGGCTCCATGAATAAATGCTGGTTCGGCACACTGTTGTACAGCATTAACACGCCTCCTTTATGTATACGATAATTTTGCTGTAAAAGATCAAAAACTATTATCCGAGTTAAATTGGGAAGCAATATTCCATTTCGACGGTTTAATAATTTGATTAACATATCAGCATCAATGAATTCAAAATACATGTGTAATGCAATACATGTATGCGTCTTTTAAGCTGCATGAACTGAAAATGAACTGTATGCAATTCATTCTGCATATCACTGCAGTAAGGTTCAGCAATTAAATGTATGTCATAAAAAAAGATAGATATAATTTCATTCGTTTGAGGTACGAATTAGACTGAATGTTTTCTCCTGTGGTATATGCGTGCCGCATGAGGCAGCATGTAGAGCCCGTGCATGCGTCGCGCGGGTGGGTATGTAAGGTGTTAGGTGATTATTCTAAATGTTTGAGGATATTTCCTCTTTGTATCACTTTAACGAAACTGATACGCGATTACGATAAGTATAGCTAAGTAACGCTATTGATGTTGATGTACATTGAACTTGAAAGGATTTGAATTGAGTGTATATTGAGGATGCAATGTGTTGGGGTTTTTTTTGTAATAAACTCAGTACGCGGCGTGGTCGTGCCGTTGCAGTACGCGGCGTGGCCGTGCCGTTGCAATTGTGACAATCGGGCACAAAAGGTGCAACAGGGAAAGTATCACTGTAGTAAGATTCACCAGGAATGTCATAAAGATAGTATGTATCACTGTAATAAGTTTCGCCAGGTATGTAATAAAGATACTACAATTCACCAGGTATGTAATAGATTCACCAGGTAGGTAACACTGTAATAAAGATAGTTTGTATCACTACAGTAACATTCACCAGGAATGTCATAAAGATAGTATGTATCACTGTAGTAATAAGATTCGCCAGGTATGTAGTATCACTGTAGTAAGATTGCACAGGTATGTAGTAAAGATAGTATGTATCACTGTAGTAAGATTGCACAGGTATGTAGTAAAGATAGTATGTATCACTGTAGTAAGTATGTAAGTATGGATATAATAAAAGGCCTACCAGCACAATAGAATTGTGCAGTATGGATGTATTCAAATATTGCACATATAAACACCGGGAAATTAACCAGGTATACGATTTTCTACGTAGAGGACACCATAGGCAATAAGGTATTTTTATATTAATAGTTCACACATGTGTGTATTTTCAGCCAACTCCGCCCTTTACAACCTAAACCATTAATCCAATTGCTTAATTGCTTAAAATTACAATTTTATATTTTAGATGTTAATAAAAATATAAAGAATCATAGTTATAAAAAACGTGTTGTTTTCATATCAAGCTGTATACACATTTTATCAAAAATGCATTAACTCGTTTCAAATAAAATACTTACATATATGTTGTCATTTGTGTAACTCTCCTCAAGGCATCGAAGCAAGATATCATTGTCGAAATGATCTAACGTAGACAAGTCCTCTACGGTGTTGGAAGCCATGAAGAATGTTTTAAGTGTATCTCGTCACTGATATCATTTGTCAGAAGATTCCATCTGTTGTCTTGAGTTAATACATCATGTTAGATCCATAATTATCCCCTATAAACCACGTGTTTGACGAGCGAGGGCAAGCACATCAAGGTGTTTACGTGTAGCCGCGGTTTTAGACGTTATAATGTCCTACTCAGGGAATCTGCCTCGGTCTGTAAACGGCAGGCTTAATCTGAAATTCAAATACCGAATATTAGGCTAATACTTACAAAGCAACTCCAGTAGGGAGGTCTTGTAAATGTATACTAGTACTGTCTACGAAATGTAACATTACTCTGTATAAATCCGTAAAACGGATAATTCCGTTGGAAATGATAATATCAGCAGCGCACAAATGTTTCTACACTTGTTAAATATTGACAATATTAAGGTACCGTGTTAATAGGAAGTTAAAATCTTAAGTTCTACGGCAACTTTAAAGATTCCGCAGATCAAGTTCAGTGATGAAACCCATGATGATCGTGAAATTGTGGAGACTGAGTGAAGATGTCACTGTGCATGCGCTGATAAAGTTTCTAAATTCCGCGAGTTCACAAACGAGGGAAAAACCCGGTGTTCGAACTAGGCGTTATCATGTCTACACATATCCGAAGAAAGAAACAGGTGTAAACGTATGGAGTTACCTGCTCGATCACCTGGGCTTTCTGCGGGAACTCCGGTTTACTCACTTATTAAGACCCACTGCGCGCTATCCCGTCCAGACCAACGAGAGGGATTAATATAAGATTATGACAGGACATGTGCTGCCATTGCAATAAAATAAATACAGTTTTGATTTTTAATTGAAGATAAATTCAAATTCCACTACAAAAGAATTTACAAATAAAACTTGTCTTATCTGATACCAATCAATTTGTTTGATATCAAATGATGTCGGATTACACAGGATTTACTCTACATGCAAAAGATGTCGGATTAGATATACATTTGTATATCATCTTCATTGTAAGTCAAACACAATGTCAGAAAAGACACGATTCCGTATATATCCAATATAATGTCGGATTAGACAAGATACACTTTATATCCAACATAATGTCGGATAAGACAATATTCACTATATATCCAACATAATGTCGTATTAGACAATATTTATTATACATACACATGATGCCGGATAAGACAGTATTCTTTGTACATATCACATAGTTTCGAATTAGACAGAATTCACCGTACTTCCAACATGATGCCGGATTAGACAGGGTTCATTGTACATATCACATATTGTAGAATTAGACAGAATTCACTATACTTCCAACATGATGCCGGATTAGACAGGGTTCATTGTACATATCACATATTGTCGAATAAGACAGAATTCACTATACTTCCAACATGATGCCGGATTAGACAGGGTTCATTGTACATATCACATATTGTCGAATAAGACAGAATTCACTGTACTTCCAACATGATGCCGGATTAGACAGGGTTCATTGTACATATCACATATTGTCGAATAAGACAGAATTCACTGTACTTCCAACATGATGCCGGATTAGACAGGGTTCATTGTACATATCACATATTGTCGAATAAGACAGAATTCACTGTACTTCCAACATGATGCCGGATTAGACAGGGTTCATTGTACATATCACATATTGTCGAATAAGACAGAATTCACTGTACATCCAGCATGATGCCGGATTAGAGAGGGTTCATTGTACATATCACATATTGTCGAATAAGACAGAATTCACTGTACATCCAGCATGATGCCGGATTAGAGAGGTTACATTTTTACTTTTTACATAATCTCGGATTAGACAGGATTCGTTGTACATATCACATGATATGACAAAAGTCATTATACATACATATCACATGATGTCGGATTAAACATGTATCACTTATTTTGTCAATTTAAAAAAATTGGTATTTAACACATAACAAAGAACGGATGATGAAGCAAATGGTGAAATTGGTGCATATATGATATTATCCGTCACACTTATGCGTAGACAAGGGTAGATTTACCCAATCAGTATACAGGAAACGTTTATTATGGGTGTCATTGATATGCAGGACACGAATACCAACCCGACATGATATATACTGTTTTATTTTTTGTTAATAATTTCGGTACATGAATAAGAATTTCACGAAATCATCTTCATTTTCTCATCATTGCTAAAATTAGGTGATGACAAACCACCTTATATAGAAAAAAAATGTCAGGGCTATATTTGCTTCCCAGTTCGACCGACCGACTATTTACGTATACCGGACTTGGGTATCGAGTGACATGTTAGGAGCAATAATGTATTACCGACAGACACAACATGCCTTATATACAGTACTGCCTTGTTTACAGTATCTCGCCTTGTTTACAGTATCACGCCTTATTTACAGTATCACGCCTTATTTACAGTATCTCGCCTTGTTTACCGTAACTCGCCTTGTTTACAGTATCTCGCCTTGTTTACAGTATCTCGCCTTATTTACAGTATCACGCCTTATTTACAGTATCTCGGATGGTTTTGCAGTATCTCGCCTTTTTTACTGTATCACGCCTTATTTATAGTATCTCGCCTTGTTTATAGTATCTCGCCTTGTTCACAGTAACTCGCCATATTTACAGTATCTTGCCTTGTTTACAGTATCTCGCCTTGTTTACCGTATCTCGCCTTGTTTACAGTATCTCACCTTGTTTACAGTATCTCGCCTTATTTACAGTATCTCGCCTTGTTTACAGTATCTCGCCTTATTTACAGTATCATGCTTTATTTACAGTATCTCGCCATGTTTACAGTATCTCGCCTTGTTTACAGCATCACGCCTTATTTACAGTAACTCGCCTTGTAAACAGTATGTCGCCTTGTTTACAGTATCTCGGATTGTTTACAGTATCTCGCCTTGTTAACAGTATCTTGCCTTATTTACAGTATCTCGCCTTGTTTAAAGTATCTCGCCTTGTTTACAGTATCACGCCTTATTTACAGTTACTCGGATGGTTTACAGTATCTCGCCTTGTGTATCTCGCCTTGTTTACCGTAACTCGCCTTGTTTACAGTATCTCGCCTTAGTTTATAGTATCTCGCCTTGTTCACAGTATCTCGCCTTATTTACAGTATCTCGCCTTGTTGACAGTATCTCGTCTTGTTTACAGTATCTCAGATGGTTCACAGTATCTCGCCTTGTTTAAAGTATCTCGCCTTGTTTACAGTATCACGCCTTATTTACAGTTACTCGGATGGTTTACAGTATCTCGCCTTGTTTACTGTATCATGCCTTATTTTCAGTATCTCGCCTTGTTTATAGTATCTCGCCTTGTTCACATTATCTCGCCTTATTTACAGTATCTCGCCTTGTTGACAGTATCTCGTCTTGTTTACAGTATCTCGACTTGTTTACAGTATCTCGTCTTGTTTACAGTATTTCGCCTTGTTTACAGTATCTCGACTTGTTTACAGTATCTCGCCTTGTTTTCAGTATCTCGCCTTATTTACAGTATCACGCCTTATTTACAGTTACTCGGATGGTTTACAGTATCTCGCCTTGTGTATCTCGCCTTGTTTACCGTAACTCGCCTTGTTTACAGTATCTCGCCTTAGTTTATAGTATCTCGCCTTGTTCACAGTAACTCGCCATATTTACAGTATCTTGCCTTGTTTACAGTATCTCGCCTTGTTTACAGTAACTCGCCTTGTTTACAGTATCTCGCCTTAGTTTATAGTATCTCGCCTTGTTCACAGTAACTCGCCATATTTACAGTATCTTGCCTTGTTTACAGTATCTCGCCTTGTTAACAGTATCTTGCCTTATTTACAGTATCTCGCCTTGTTTACAGTATCACGCCTTATTTACAGTTACTCGGATGGTTTACAGTATCTCGCCTTGTGTATCTCGCCTTGTTTACCGTAACTCGCCTTGTTTACAGTATCTCGCCTTGTTAACAGTATCTTGCCTTATTTACAGTATCTCACCTTGTTTAAAGTATCTCGCCTTGTTTACAGTATCTCACCTTGTTTACAGTATCTCGCCTTATTTACAGTACCACGCCTTATTTACAGTTACTCGGATGGTTTACAGTATCTCGCCTTGTGTATCTCGCCTTGTTTACCGTAACTCGCCTTGTTTACAGTATCTCGCCTTATTTACAGTACCACGCCTTATTTACAGTTACTCGGATGGTTTACAGTATCTCGCCTTGTGTATCTCGCCTTGTTTACCGTAACTCGCCTTGTTTACAGTATCTCGCCTTATTTACAGTTACTCGGATGGTTTACAGTATCTCGCCTTGTTTACAGTCTCTAGTCTTGTTTACAGTATCTCAGATGGGTTACAGTATCTCGCCTTGTTTACAGTATCACGCCTTATTTACAGTTACTCGGATGGTTTACAGTATCTCGCCTTGTTTACTGTATCATGCCTTATTTTCAGTATCTCGCCTTGTTTATAGTATCTCGCCTTGTTCTCATTATCTCGACTTATTTACAGTATCTCGCCTTGTTTACCGTAACGCGCCTTGTTTACAGTATCTCGCCTTGTTAACAGTATCTTGCCTTATTTACAGTATCTCGCCTTGTTTACCGTTACTCGCCTTGTTTACAGTATCTCGCCTTATTTACAGTATCGCGCCTTGTTTATAGTATCTCGCCTTGTTCTCATTATCTCGACTTATTTACAGTATCTCGCCTTGTTTATAGTATCTCGCCTTGTTCACATTATCTCGCCTTATTTACAGTATCTCGCCTTGTTTACAGTAACTCGCCTTGTTTACAGTATCTCGCCTTAGTTTATAGTATCTCGCCTTGTTCACAGTATCTCGCCTTATTTACAGTATCGCGCCTTGTTTATAGTATCTCGCCTTGTTCTCATTATCTCGACTTATTTACAGTATCTCGCCTTGTTTATAGTATCTCGCCTTGTTCACACTATCTCGCCTTATTTACAGTATCTCGCCTTGTTTATAGTATCTCGCCTTGTTCTCATTATCTCGACTTATTTACAGTATCTCGCCTTGTTTATAGTATCTCGCCTTGTTCACAGTATCTCGCCTTATTTACAGTATCTCGCCTTGTTTAAAGTATCTCGTCTTGTTTACAGTATCACGCCTTATTTACAGTATCTCGCCTCGTTTATAGTATCTCGCCTTGTTCACATTATCTCGCCTTATTTACAGTATCTCGCCTTGTTTAAAGTATCTCGCCTTGTTTACAGTATCACGCCTTATTTACAGTATCTCGCCTTGTTGACAGTATCTCGTCTTGTTTACAGTATCTCGCCTTGTTTACAGTATCTCGACTTGTTAACAGTATGTCTTCATTTTCATAATATTTACCTTGATCTGATAGCATTATAGAGCACTCAGTTGTACTGATTAATTATCAGTGTCACGTGTTGGATGTAAAACGTGTACTTTAATTGATCAATGTTTTACTTTAAGTTATAAAAAAAACGTCACACGGGTCACTTTCACACAGTTAAGTTATCTATGGGGTTGATATGAAACAGAGTATAATTGGTTTCCCATTGTCTTCCAATATCAACACATTTATTTAATCTCTAAAAAGGTCGGGGAATTGATGAGAACACTCCGAATAAAAGTTTGTCAAGTAATTAAATGTTCATAGAACGTAATACCGTGCTTATTTCAGCAAGGTGCCGGCGGAGAATTTAGATACTAATTATCTGTAATATGATAATCTGGTCGAAGGATAAAATGCTGTGAAACACCCGGTATTTTCCATGAACAATATGAGTTATATTGTCGTTTTATTTTCGACCATCCTACATGTACCTGAGAAGTCCATAAACTACAAAAGAGCATTAGGGCAATGCAGAACAAAAATCCTTGTTCGTGTTACTTCGATATATTTCGAGATTTAAGTCGAAATTTTGACTTCATCGTTATTCCAATTGTACCTGTACAGTATCTCGAAATTTCGAGTCAGAAACACGAAATTTATATTTTCAATGTGGTTCTAATGCTCTTTCGCACTTCCGTAGTTATGTATGCATAATGAGCTACAATTATTATCTTTTGCAGGAACGTGTCAAAACTCGTGTTTTTACACATGTAAGTAAGTTGTTAAAATCGGCAGCGCAATTGCCAGTTATAACGTCATTCAAAGGAATACCTGTTAAATGGTAGGGCAGGATAGCCCATTTAGTAATGATAATGAAAGATTATGTTGTACCACTTATATCACCGTACGGTCATATCTTGTATTATTACAATGTAATGTGACGGTAAACATTATTCATATTGGGGTCTATAGATTTAAAGCTCCATGAGTCTGCGAATGCGGATATTGGTCTTAAAAATACTAAAGTTTTATATTATTTCCAAGAAAGCTACTTTTGAAATCCCGATGACGTGATATCGATTTTTTTAGAATCTACATCGGGTGACCGCTATCTTGTACAACATCTGCATTGTACAGAAAGTACACTCACTGACGGAATTCATCGACATTGTTTTATTTACCAAACCGGCATGAACTGTTTAAATGCAAACATTAGTAAACTTATTAAGTATTTAGTAAGTATTAACATCAATCTGTTCAGGTTTGTATGCACATATATCGGGATGAAATAAAGATCTACCAGACCACCCAAGTTTATATCATGTTTTTCCATTCTGAAAATATTTTAATTGAACAAAATTGATTATAGAATTTACCGTTTTCAATTGAAATCCTATTGAATTTAATTCGTTCAGGCGCGTAGCTACCATGTAAGCCAATAAGCCCGGGCTTGCACATGATTTTGACAAGTATACGTTTTCATGACATTATTTTTTCTTGCTGATACTATAAAGTGGAGTTTAAGTTTTGAATATATAGTATACATATGTAATTTCTCAGATATGATACAGTGTTAATAGTTAGTACAAAAATGTATGAAGTTTAGAAATGTCCATTGCATTAATGGACAGTTCCAGGCGGAACTAAACTGCTCGATTGAGTAAATTGAGAAACTCACGCCTGGCGCAAACGACTCCGAGTATGGCACAGTGGACACAGACAATCAATGTGTGTTTTTTTTTTATAAAAATATCAATTTGGGGCACGTTCGGCCCCTTTTGCCGGGGCACATTCGGCCACCCCGAATGCAACTGTTATTGTGCCAAGTGACGTCACTATTGATAACGTCACCCAATTGACCACAAAAATA